>NC_088924.1:6555000-6912500 GCF_038396675.1 Hydra vulgaris
GCATTCATTAAAACTTCAGGGTAGTTTCATTGTTTGCTGATTCAAAACTAAAGTTATCATCATAAACTCCATGTTCATCCTCTTCTGAATCACTGTCCGTTTCCTTGGGAACTGGTATGTTTGTGTCTTTATTTTTCTTGCATAATGTGTCGCATACACCATGATGAATTTCATGATTAATGCAAAACAGATCAACAATTTCTGTTAATTGCATGACCTTCTTGTGATTGCTGCACCATCTTGAGTAGAACCTACTACATCTCTTTCCATACAAACACCAAATGAATTCAAATAATCCCTAATATTTTATATTAAATTTTTAGCTGGACAGGAACCATAAATCCTAATTAGGCAAGTTTTATAGTTTTTCTTACATTCACTTTCATACAGGTTGACACCAATGTACCTTCTGCATTTCAAAGATGTGTATTCATCATGCGTTAAGCTGAATTTATGTAATATTTGAATTTTTTGGATAATTTCTTGTTTCATCCCTTCTTTTTTATCAGAAAAATCTTGATGGATTAAGTTCATCACAGTTGTTTTACTTTTAGGAAGATGATTTCCTCTTTGTTAAATCAATGAGCAAATAAATTTGTTGTTAGTTATCGTATTAATCGAAACACCTTCTGTAGCTAAATCAGCTACAATTTTTTTAAGGTTCGTTTTAAATTTTTTTTTTCGGGTGCGGATTTGAGCTGCTGCTTAATTCTCCAGTCGAAGGGCAATTGATTGACATTACGCAAAATATGATTTCGCAAAGTAGTTGTGGATCCACTGGAGCATGTTACAACAGAACCGCATCTATTACAGATGCCTTCAAGATCTCTTGAATTTGGAATTTTAGGCCAAGTAGCAAATTTCCAAACTGATGATACGATTTATCTGGAAGATATATTTTCAAAATATATTTTCATTAAATATATTTTCAAAAAATTAAATAATTGGTAAAAGCATTATTATGAATTATTTTTATTACATAGCCATGCGTTAATATTTTGTTGAATCAAAATAAACACTAAAAATATCTGTATGTTTTTTTAAGGAATTTAAGTCTTTAATATAAAGAATGGGCCGTACTATTTAAGTATTCAAATACTTTATACTTGAATATTGTTTTATTCAATATGTGTTTTATTCAATATTCGAACTTTTTTTTGTGGATTATTTGAATAATTTTGAAAATCAAAAGACATGTTAAGCTTTCCAGCAAAGCGAAATGAAAAAACATGTTAAGCTTTCCAGCAAAATACAATCTAATAAAATAGAGATTTTATTATTCAAAATTTGATTTTTTTCATACCTTTCTATTATAAATAAACATTTAAAAAACATTATACAAAAAACTGTCACAACCGTTTTTGAAAACTGGCAGTTTTCATTTATATTGGTTTTGACCAAAAACCGCAGTTTTCAGTTATTGGTTACCTGTATAAGTCTGTTGATGTATGTACATAACCTTGAACCAATACCTAAAATATAATGAGTAAACCATGCAAGGTGTGTGTATGCATTGACATAGGGTTATATATATATATATATATATATATATATATATATATATATATATATATATATATATATATATATTAGGGTGCTTCTAAAAAATCAGGATAGTGTTCTCCAACCCTCCATTACATGATGCTAGCTCTAGATAAGCTGGAAAAAAAAAAATTGGTAGAAAAAAACAATATATTGGACTTGCTCAACACTCTTAAAGTTTTTAATATTTGTGTCGAAACCTATGATCGTGAGTAAAAGAACCTGCAGAACACACCTATGACAGTTGCAGATAAATTATTATCTGAAACTTTGTTCATAGTCAAAATCTAAATGATTAAAATTAATATTCATTTATCATCTGTGTCCTATTGTTATGGACCATCAACTGTAATTTGGCATCAACTGCTGAGGGTTCAAATTGTGTTGAAATTTTTTTCTATGGTCCTTGATGACTTGAAGTAGATATTGGTTCTGTTCTTCATTGCGTGTCAAACTCGAGTTGAACTCTTGAATCAATGCAACCCCACGTTCAGCTAAGTCATTGACGACTTTGAGAGATTGCACAAGATGTTTGCTTTCTTGATACTCTGGTTCAGATTCCCACTCACTGGGATCGACCTGCAAGAATTCCTGGGAAATGCCAAGAATTATTAAAAAATAGTGTTCTTTGTAACAAAGTTGTGAAGTTTCTTAGTTGTCGGATGCTGAAATGGCTAAATTCGTTTTAGAGGCTCATCTTCAGAGTCTTCAACTTCTTGGAGTGCTACTACCATTGAGCACTTTTCTCTATAGTGACAGCATCATCAAAGAAGCCAAAGACAGCAAGAGTTTCAGAGAGATACCAGAGGTGGCGCTCAAAGGTTGTAGTGGCAGCTTTGACAATTTCAGTGTTTGGGTATTCAGATAAAGCACACAGCAGTGCAAGGTCTTGTTGTGGACCACAGTTTGTAGCTAGACTTTCAAACCAGTATTTCAGATATATTTTAGTGATGAACAGACTTTCTTCTTGCAGGTGATGCCATATTTTCTGACCATAGGAAAGACCTCGAGGCTTTCGACAGCTGGCGCCTAGGTGTAGTGGCTCATATTGCTTGCAAAATAGCCACATCTTTATAGAAAAAGTAGCCCTCACCATCCAACAAGCCCTGTTAATAGCCCCAGGGTACCGAAACCATATTCTACGTTCAGGTATGAGTACCAAGAAAATAATTGAAAGTTTAAGCAATTTACAGCAGTCGTCATGATGTTGAAATTTATTCAGCTGAGACTGCAATCTTGATGACATTATCCTTCCAAGGAGCGATCATACTTGCTAAAGTGTTATCTTCAACTGCTGTATAAAATGTGTTCTGGTCAATAAGGGACCAAAAATCTTTGAAGTGGCCAAACAACTCCATGTTAGGAGACCTTAAGGTGTCATCAACGCTGAAAACCATTTCAAGAATAATTTTTAAAATGTAGTGACGACAGGCCAAATTGATTAACTGTCGACCAAGCTCTGCTTCCAAATGAATACAAGTGCCACCTTTTGTTCTAGTATTTGAAGACGTTGTATCAAAGCAGAGACCCTTGATCCTCAGTCATCAAAAGTTTGTGTGATTGCTTGTGCCTTTAAAGCCACCGTGCCATCTTAGAGTTTAGGTGCAGCTAACATTTTTACCACATCCTGCCCGGAAACTAGAATCGGAAGTCGATCAACTTTACTTTGTTCTGAACCAGTAAGGTCATCCATTATCTTACTGTTCCAATGCAAAATTTGTGGAACTGCCAGATCAAATTTTTCCTTGACTACCAAGCTGAAAAGCTTGGATTGCTTTATGAGGGCTTATCTTATAGCGCTGGCACTAATAATGACTTCTTCCACATCTTTCTTTAGCACTCCTATAGATGCCATTGCAGAAAATATATGGGCAGCCTTTCTGTCAGAAATGTTTGTTCTATCAGGAGCAGCAGCAATTTGAGGAGTCACAATATCCACAGTGCCTCTTGCTGTCTGTATTTTGGGAGCTTTCGGAATGGATAGACCAGCTTCAAGTTCAGCATCTAAAGGTTGTGATGAATTCTCATCGCTAGAAGTAGCATTTACAAGGGACATCAGTTTTGATGTTGACACTCTTGTCAAATATACTTTTGATGAATACTTTTCAGCTACTATTTTCCGTTTCATTGTTCGTTCTTTCTTCATCGCAAGTGCTTTGTCTACACGACCCATTCTACCTCTGTGATCTTTCTTAGGTTGAGCAAGTAGAAACAATTTGTCTTCTTTTATCTTTATGGTTGACATGGCATCCTGATGGGCAATATCAAATAGATCATTTAGTCTTTCGCAGAATTTGTCCTGATTAGACAGATTTGTTGCTGAATTCCGATTGATATTTTTCATGAGACACAGAGTGAGTTTGCAGGCGTGTTCAACCACGTATTTCTGGCTTTTGTTGGAATTCGGACTATCTCCCTTATCGGCAACAAAAGTGAGACAGATACTTTGACAGACAGATGTCAATACTTTCCTTCAAACTCATGTTCTCATTAGTGTGATAGTAGAACAAAACCTTCAAGACATCGCCACATGACAGAAGTTTAGAACTTTAAAAAGTTTCATTTGTTGCACCGACTAACCAAATAGAACTTGCTGAATGTGTACTGTATGCGGTCATTGCATCGGAGTTTTATTCCTGGCTCAGTCTCAGTGTAATGGATCTGAAAATATATAAATATTTTTTATTAAAAAATGCATTGAACAGTTGTATTAAGTGAGTTAGTAAGGACAATGCGCAAATTAAAAGATTCCACTGGTTTTATCAAAACAAATAAGCTTTCAGCAGTTGCTAAAAAGATGAAAACTAAACCAGAGTAGACTCCGGTCCAGAGTACATGGTGACCATACACCTGGGTGCCCAGCCCTGGCGTCGCAACAAACTGTATTATGCACAAGTATAAGCAGACAATTTGCCAATACAAAAACATAGTTGTTAAATGCATTGTATAATAAATTATTTGTGTTGAAAAGAAAACTTACCTGACTTTAGTATTCTTGCAATGTGTTCACCAAGTTCAAAATATGACGAAAAAGAAAAAAAATTGACTAAAATCACAACCAAGATGTCTGTTTGTGTAGGTCACATGACACAGTAACTAAAAACATGCATTTACATAGATAAGTCAGTTATAAAATATGTATTTGGTCAGAGAATTGATAAAAAAAAAGGTTAAACCATGTATTTTGAACTCTAAAATGTGTTGAGCAAGTTCTAAACATTAATTTAGTTGTATAAAGACACATCATCAAAAGACTCAGTAGCCAAATATTTTGGCTACTGAGTCTTTTGATGATGTGTCTTTATACGACACATCATCAAATGATGGGTTGGTGGAAATAAATACCTTATGAAAAAATTTTTCATTGTGGATGTGAACACCCTAATTTTTTAATTAGCAATTAAAAATTAGGGTGTTCCAATCCACAATGAAAATTATTAGCTGACCTCAGAATATTAAAACCTAATTTTATTTGCTAATTTAAATAAATTAAAAACAGCGAAATGAATTTTTTATTTAAATTTTGAATAAAATTGATAAGTTAAAAAAGTAAAACAAACGTTTTATTTATATTCTAAATAAAGCGACTATAATAAAAAAATAAAAAAACTTTAATTAAGTTTTAAATTAAATTTATATTTTATGCTAAACGTTATTCCTAATAAAATAAATTTAAAAAATGGCAAAACAATGGTTCTATTTAAATTCCAAATGTAAATTGTTTATTGCAGTTGTTAACAAAACAATTGAATTAAAAGTGAAAAACGAACTTTTTATTAATTCTAAATAAAATAGTTAAAATAAAATTGACAAAACTTTCGTTGCTTTTACATATTTTTAGTAAACCATCAATGTTTAAAAGAAAAGTTAACAAATTCATTTTTCTGTCAAATTTATGCTAAATGTTTGCACGTTTGTCCAAATTTGTTTTAAAATTTTGTGCCTAATCTAAGATCCTCTACTAGCCATTTCTACCTCAGTCATAATTGAAATTTATAAATTTAAAAATAACAAAAAATATTGTGAATGAAACTTTTAAAAGAATTATTATTTTTCTTATGCGTTCAAGAAAACATATTACAAATAACAAATTTTAAAGTTATTTGGATGAAATAATGTATGCATATGCATATTTGAATATATATGCATATTTGAATAGATTAAATTGTTGTTATTTGGAATGATTATGGCTTAACTGTTTCTTTGTAGCTTCAGTTGAAAAATGTTTTCTATGATACTTAACTACTTGGTAGAGAAGCTGACGTTGATTGTCATTTTTTGTCAAAACTTTATTAAAGTCAGTGACTAATTTAGCTGCCTGTTCTGCACAGTCATTAACCACTTTCATGGCACTAACTATCTTACAAGCAGACTTGTAGTCATCACGATTAGCCCAAGTTTTAAGAGACGATGTCAAGAATTCTTTTGGTAGATTGAGGCAGTCAAACAAGTTCATTGAGCATCGTGTAACAAAGTTAGCTATAGAATATTTAGAGAATGTATAAATCTTGTTTGGAGCAAGTCTTCTATTGTCACCTGGTAATGGTTCTTTTCGTTAGGCATTTACAATATCGATTTTCTCTTCAACAGAAATTTTATCACTGAATAATGGGAGAGCAGCTAGATTTTCGCTTAAATACTATAACTGAAGTTTAATTTTATTTTTTGCAACATTTGCGTCTTTGCTGTCAACTTGATAATAGTTCTCAATTACTTTTAAAAGAAGGAGATCATTTATTGGTGCTTCTGTTGTGAGAGGTGCTGAAAACCAGAAACATGCATATATTGTGGTTATGAAGAGACATATTCTTCTTAAAATCCCAATTTCTTACTATATGATATTTAACTGATGACAAAAACCAAAAATTTTTAAACAGTATATACCTTTAGCCATCCATCTTGTACGATGGTAAGCCCCAGGAATGCAAATAGTTGTTGTATCATTGTTTTCTCCCAAAAGGAGAAGAGCTAGTCTTCCGAATTCTTTATAATCATCACGTTGTTGTGTTTCCTTTAAGTATTTTTTCTAATTTTCCACCACATTGGATTTTCGAGATGCAAGCCACTCTTTTTCAAACTTTGATTTTTCTATTAGCTCCCACTGGGACTTCACTCTACCAAAAAGTTCAATATTTGTTCCTTTTGAAACAAAAAATGCATCAAATACTGCATTTGCACAGATTTCAAGAATATGATGTGTCAAGGCAAAGACCTGCAAGATGCTCCTCAATACCAGGCCATTCATGAATGAACTCAACTACCTTTTGTCCCATTAGAGCGCCAGTACCAGCAGGTATCTCAGGGATCCCTAATAATTTCTCAATATCCAAGCCAGATACAACAATTGGCAGACATTCACATCTGGTTCTAACAACATTCGACAACATTTTACCATCAAAATGAGCAACTAGTGGAACCAAAGGTTGAAAATTTTTTCTTACTGCTATTGCAAGAGATTCATAGGATGTAGTTCGAGCTTCCATTAGAGTGGAACGTGAAAATGTTAGTTTATTTACATCAATACCGATTGCAGCTAGGGCTGGTGTGACAACCATCATTGCTTGTTGTGGTGTTATTTTTGTTCGGTCTAATGTGGCACGAAAGAGTTGATTGTCAAGGATACAACATTTGTATATTGTAATCAAGAGATGACTAGTGCCCATAGTAGAATGCTTTGAATTATTTGGACGAATAAAAGCTTTTTGTGTTTGAATTGACATATCGCAGTCAGAATTTTCATCCAAAGAGTAATCTGAATTGCAATTCATTAATGTATCTGTAGATATAATCTTACTTTCTTTATGTTGTTTAAAGCGCCTTTTTTCTTCAAGCTTGCGTTCTCTGTAATTTACAACTGCATTCTTATACATTAAGTCTTCTGATGTCATTTGTAGTTGAGCATGTTGCTTTCTCTGAAGTAGCCATCTTCTTAAGTAATATTTTTATATTTTTTTTACTATAATAGAAAGAATATAATAGAAATTTAATATATATAATTATATGATACACCCCCCCCCCCCTATTTTCCCTACATTTTTCAATAATGAAATCAAAATATGCATTTAGGAGCGATTTTTGGTAAATAATGCTGAGGGGGTAAATCCAAATTTGGTTGTACTTTCCAGTCTTGAACCATCTATGTTGTAATATTCTAATACTTTATATTTTTTTTTTTAGATCAATTTATAGCTGTATTTTGTATGAAATAGAAATATAATTACAATATTAAGGTATTAGACAAATTTTGGTCAATTTAGGGTTCCGAAATAGGGTTTGGGGGACCACTTCCCATTTTCAGTTTGCAAAAAAATTTTATATATATACTTTTTATATCAGACCTCACCAAATAAGAGGTTTTGTGATTTAAAAAATTTTTACATATAAAAAAAAACCACCCTAATATATATATATATATATATATATATATATATATATATATATATATATATATATATATATATATATATATATATATATGTATATATATAGATCTATAGTTTGTTGGCTTTGGGAAGAGCGGAAGGAAAAAAGTGATTCTTACGCCAACACATACGTCACTTTTAATTACTTTTGACTTTCGTCCAACATTTTCGTGTTGGACGAAAGTCAAAACCATTAATTTAATTACAAATTAATTGTTATATAAAAAAACCACAAAAACGCAAATTTAATTGACCAGAATGTTTTTAAAAACATTCTGAATGTTTTTAAAACATTTTGAATGTTTTTAAAACATTTTGAATGTTTTTAACAATATAAAAATGTTTTTATTTTTATTTTTTTTAATAAAATGTTTTTATTTTTATTTTTTTTAATAAAATGTTTTTATTTTTATTTTTTTTAATAAAATGTTTTTATTTTTATTTTTTTTAATAAAATGTTTTTATTTTTATTTTTTTTACTGTAAATCATGCGCGGAGTGTTGCTACATCGACTATCTTATAGCCTGACTCGCAAGGGAGTGCTGCTACATCGACTGACAAATAGCCTGACTCGCAAGGGAGTGCTGCTACATCGACTGACAAATAGCCTGACCCGCAAGGGAGTGTTGCTACATCGACTGAGGGTTTGGTTGGGGCAGGCAGTCTATCATTTATAAAAGAAAAAAATTCCGGTCTTGCAATTTATTTTTTACTTTTTGTCAACAAAATATGGAAAAAACTTTCGGACAACATCTAAGGGTTCTATATATATATATATATATATATATATATATATATATATATATATATATATATATATATATATATATATATATATATACATATATATATATATATATATATATATATATATATATATATATATATATATATATATATATATATATATATATATATATATATATATATGTACACATGTATGTATATTTTCAATTATAACCAACAATGTACAAATTATATGGTATATATAAATAAACTTAAATAAATGAAAACAATAACATTAGTCAGTAAGAATGCAAATTTAATTCTTTAGATTTGTTTTTCTAGTTTTCATTGGTTAAAATCTTTTCAAATCAAATATTTCAAGTTTCAACTAATCTAAGCTATTTGTGATTTTAGATTAGTTGACTGCTACTTAAATATTTTCAATGTGGATTTACTTATCTGGGCAATTAAAATCAAATGAATCTAAAAATTCTAATAGTTTGTCATCAAAAACATTGCCTGCTAAACAAGAGAATGAAAATATTGTAGAAACAGACATTGGAGATCTCATAAAAGGATGTTGTGGCAAGCTTAAGGTAAAGGTTTTAAATGGTCGCAAGTTAGTCAACAAAGAGACGCTGCAAACAAGTGATCCTTATTGTGCTGTAGAGATAGGTGGAAAGCAACAAAAAACAAAACATCTTAATAATACTTTAAATCCAGACTGGAATGAGGTTTTCATATTTGATGTTCCATTTGGTCATAATACACTATTGATATCAGTATGGGATAAAAACAAGCTAAAGAAAGATGTTTTCATGGGCCACGGTTTTGTTTCTATTGATGATTGTATAAAAAATCAAGAAACACAAAAGGTTAGTATGAATGAAATTTATAATTCTTTCATTAATAATATATTAATAAAAGTGAGTTCTAACGTCAGTTGTGGACAGGCGTGCCATTGTACTCCAATCTTGACCATGCATGTAATTTTTTTTTGTTGAAAACTTGACCACAGCTTTTTAGATAATTAAAAACACACTGAAAAAAACCGACAAAGGAAAAAAATTATAAGCTGGTTAAACTATATAAAAGAGAAAGAAATCTTAAGGAAAGAGAAATTAAAACCTATAGGTCTAAAAAAAAAATCTAATATAAATCTGAGAAACCAAAACTCTAATAGAAAATTATTTTTAGAGTGTTTCACAATTACGTTAAGGTTGAATAACTCGACGCGTTGGTTTGAGGAGTTTCTATCTGATTTTGTTTATATTAAAAGAATAGCAATTAAATCTTTCTTTTTTTTTTAATGTCAAAAAAAAAATAATTATATGATTATTTTTTATTTATTTATCTAATTGTATGTATCAATGAAAAAAAGAATACATAAACAAATAAAAAATAAATAATTTTAATTAAACATTAAAAAATAAAATTAAAAGATTTTTTTAAAATTTTCCTAATACAGTTAATAACCTTTTAAAACCAACGCGACAAACTATAAAACTTTGATCTTTTCTAATGTTTTTATAATATTAGGCGAACTGTTTTAAATAAAAAAAACAACTTACATTTAATTATTTTTTAATAAAAAACTAACTTTGTTTAAATTATTAAAAAGTATTTTTAATTTTATTAAAACAATTTTGTAGTCATTGTTGTTTATAAAATTAAGAATACAAATTGTTATAAAAAAATTACATGCATCATTAAAAAAAAATACTTTGAAATAAATAAGTTTTTTTTGTTATTTATGATAATTTAATTTATGGCAATTTATTTCAAGCATTTAGCTTAGTGTAAACAAATTTAATTAGAAAGTTTATATAGCATATCAAAAAAAATGGTTACATTTTCGGCTATTAAATTTATGGATTCATCGTAAAGTTCATTAAAAAATTGTTTTCGTTGTTGTTTATAAAAGTAATTGTACAAATTGTTTTAAAAACATTTAAATTCATTGTAAAAAATACACTTTTCAACAATATAGTATCTTTTGATAATTTAAATAAATGTCTTTTGTATTCAATCTTTTAAAGCAATTTTTTGCTTTATTACCTTATACTTTATTTAGCTGATTTTTTAAACATTATCAAAATTTTAAAAAGCTGTGGTTAAATTGTCGCAAAAAAATAATAAATGTGTGGTCAGGAATAGAGTGTGATCACACGCCTTTTCTGTCCATCTGACTGTAACATCTAACCAAATCTCTAAATATCATAATAGACCCTGCTATTATTGTTCACTTATGGATCATGTTGATAAGCACGATGATGTTATATCCATGTGTAAATATTTGTATATCTGTATAAAAATAAAATTATATTTTATATAAAGTAATTCTCAATTATGTTTGAGAAAAATAAATACATGCTAGAACGCATGTATTTAGTAATTTTTCTCAATATTTTTATCAACTCCTCGTCTCTTATCCTTTGGAGAGGTAGATCAGTCCTACCTTGTTAATAATGCTGTTAAAGATTTTCCAAAAGTCTCTAGTACCTAACTTCTAAGATAAGATATGAGAATAGTAATTTTGGATCATTGGAGCTTATTATCTGACAGGACTTTTTTACATTGAGTTCTTGCAATAATAAATAGGCGTTTGTTCTCAAGAGAGTGGTTCTTTTGAAAAAGATAAAAAATATAATTACAGTTAGATATAGCAGTTGCACAAGAAGGTGAAAACCATGGAGTTGAATGAGGCTTGACTTCTAGAACCAACTAGAAGGAATAAAAACTTCCATACCTGTCTGGATCCAGGAGGTTATGTAGGAGGCGCATTTATCAGTGGAGAGAAAAGACATCAGCCCAAGGGCTGTCATGAAAAAAATTAAGAAAAGAACCGCAGTCAGCTTTAGGTTAGTAGTATGCAGTGTGATGATAGGGCAAGTCTAAAGAGTGAGAGAAGTAAGATTTATAGAGATCATTGCATGGTTAGAATCACCCAAAAAAGAACGTGGAGAAACTGAACATAGGCTAGGGTCAGAGACAAGTCACCAATCAAGGAGTGAAGGTAAGTGATTACCTTCACTCCTTGATTGGTACAAATACAAATACACAACCTTCAGAATTAAAAAGAATGAGGTCAGCAATTTTTTGCAGATCTTAAACTGTTAGAGGTTGGCATCAGGTTGGCTAAATAAATTTGACATAAAGGCTTAATCATGAAACATAGATGCAAGGTCTGCGATTTTTTACCGACTCCAAACACTTTAAGGTTGGCAGTTTTAAACCCTAATTCCGAGGGTTGAATACAAATATGTATTCGACCTCAACCCTGGTGATTGTGGTTCTTTGTATAATGAGTCACAAAGCCAACTATCTGAGTAAGAGATTGAGAGATGTAGAAGTTATGACTTTAGTGGTGGCAGGGTCAGTGTTGTTAGAGCCAAGCCATTCAGTGATGAACATTTAAGTCACCAATAACAACAATATTGGCAGAGCGTTAAAAAGAAAGGACATGGTTAATTTGACCAGAAATTACATCTAAAGTAATGCAGTCCTTATAAGAAGGAGTAGGATAAATAATGTAGGATAAATAGTAATGTAAAAAGTAAAAAAAAAAAAAAAAAATAGAAGGATAAATAATAAAGAGAATGGTGATAAAGGTAAGATTAAACTGATAATAAGTTACTTCGAAGATCTCAAATATTTGTGAATGATGTATTGAAACAGTTAGGTGGTGAGGATGGTTTTTTATTTTTTTTATTTTTGGTTACTTTTGATATGATTTATCTTGAAAGAGGACTTGACTCATTCACAGATAGAGCATAGTATTATAAGCGATGAGCTATGCAGTTGTCTCAGTCCTTCTAATTAACTTAAAGTCCTTATTTAAGGCTTCTTATGTGGCCTCGGCAATGCTCACCAAAAGCATTAACAGGTATACTATCTATTGTGCAGCATGGCACTGTTAATACTGTTGTATTTTACAGCTGTTATTAGAATCAGTCTCTGAGAGATACCACAGATTTCAGAAAACCTCAATGCCAGTTGGCCTCAGAACCATTGAACTGAGTTTTAGAGCTGTACCCTCATTAGAAGATAGCAAGAACAGTTGCATAGCCAAGTCCGAAATTTATTTCTTTCACCAATGGAGTCATCATAAAATGGAATAATTTGTTTTCAAACAAACAAAATCAGTGACAAACTTTCAAGAAAGATTTGATGAGCTTTATTGCATGAACTTAAATTATAAAATGTTGTTTTTAACATTAAACTTTAAATTTCTTTATCATTAGGCAGTAAAAATATAAAATAAATATAGAGGTATGTATTTATTGTAAGCGTGAAAGAAATTGTGGCTTAATTTATATATAGACATTGTAAAACTTATTTGTATATGATTGCAAAAAGAAAGGATTCCCTAATCCGACTGACACAAAAGATGAAAAAGGTTTAAGTTGATAACTTAAACCTTTTAAAACTTCTGTTTAAGTATAATCATTAAATGTCAAACCTGATTCATTAATAAAGATTGACTAGAGATTCAAAAGGGTAAATCTAATTAATTCAATTGAGTTTGATCAGAACTCTTTTATCAAAAAATTAACACACTATCAATAAATTTAAATTACTATCAAAAATAACTATCTGAAATGATATGAAAACTTTGATAGGAAACTGGTGTGTGTTAAGGAACCTTGTAATGAACATTATAAGTGAAAGTACATTGGATTCTTATGCAACTATAATACAAATATCAATTGATGGAGGAGGAAGTTCATATAAAAATATTTTAATTGTGTTCGCAAAAATTTGGATGCAAACAAAGATGTTATATGGTTTCCTTATACAGATCAATTGAACTTTTTAAGTTTATTAAAAGTAAATTAATATTAATAATAAAATAAATAAAAAAATAAAAAAAACAAGTTTTATTAAAACTTTTTTACCTTGAACTAACAAAAACACAGAATAGACCATGCAGATTGACCTTTTTTTTAATTAATATATTAGTTTTGAACATTTAACAAAATGCTATTCTCCTCTCCAAGGTTGAGTGGACCTCTAATGTTGTGAAGGTTATTATTAGACAGTACTGCCAGAAATATGGTGGGGATCGAACTTGGAACTTACAAATAGAGCTCTCTAGAATTACACCTCTACTACATTTCATGTTTTATTTTAATTTTTTTTATGAAAAAGGTTTGAGAAGACCTAAAATTTACATTATCAAAAGTTAATATAATTTTTAAATATATTTTTTTTGTTGAGTAATGTTGCTTTAGCCAACAAACCCCAATAATAGAGTAATTTGGCCCTGGTAGGGACACATATACAGATATAGGGGTACACATACATATGCATACATTTAGATACATAAATACAATACATGCATTAACAACAAACTTTGTATTTCCCAAATAAATACTGGTTAACCAAGTTAATGAAACTGCAAATCCATTTTAATCAAATACTAATACAAATACAAATGTTTAAGAAATTTTTTTATCAAATGCAATAGGAATACAAATACACCAAAATAGCCCATTTTTACCAAATACAAATATAAATTTTGAGTACAAATACAATCAGCAATAACAACACTGAGTGTTGTTATTGTTGGTTGTATCACAATAACAACGCTCAGTTTCAAATTCTATAAAACAGGTGTATGCCAGAAAGCAAGAAAATTTTATAAGATTCAAAAACTAGATTCAGAGAATTTAAAAATTTGGACTAAGTTTAAAATTCTGAGTTATTTGGTTAACAAGAATTTCAGGATTCTTGTTAACCAAATAACTCAGAATAGTCTAATTAGAATAATTAAAACTGTGTTTATTTATTAAAAATTATCTAATTATTTCTATACCAAACAAAATCAATCTGTTCTTCTAGGCAGATGGATTTGGATCACCTTCCTTTCACCTGCTCAAGGTAGAAAGTACAATCTACCGGCCTAACTCTGGATTTGTTCCTTGATCTTTTCTTTTTTTGTTGTTGTTGTTTTTTGTGTTTTTTTTTTGGCTGATGATGACATATATATGTCATCATCAGCCACATTTGCAACTATGTATGTCTGCAACATATATATATATATATATATATATATATATATATATATATATATATATATATATATATATATATATATATATATATATGTATGCATGCAACACTCAGAAATAAGGTTGGCATGCTGGCCTAACTACTGGCCTGACTGTCTGAGATTGGCAATTTTTTGGCTACCTCAAGCAAATAAAATTGTGAATTTTAAAACACAATTTTATTTGCTGTGTCAAATAAATTTTAAACAGCAAAACAAATTATTTAAACTTTAAATAAAATAGTTAAAATAAAAAAGTTTTTATTTTAATTTAACAGTACTTAAAAAAAAATTGTAAAAACAAACCATTTTTGTTTTAAATTCTAATAAAATATTTAATATTAAACAAAAAGAACTTTCTATCAAAATTTTTTATTTTCCTAATTCTGAGGGCTGATGTATGTTTGTATGTATGTATCTATGTATGTATTTATGTATGCATGGATGTATGTATGTATTGAATAATGTTAAGTCAATATATAGTAGTAAAAATTAATTGTAACAATTTATGTATTGTTTCAGAATGTTAATTTGGTTGGCAATGGAACGATTAGTCTTATTATTACACCTGATTTTGAGACAAGAGATTCTAAGATCTCAAAAATAGGTAAAGAGATGTTTAAGGCTCAAGCCGAATGTAGAAGAAGCCAAAATGATATAACTGTTTTAAAAAATCAACTCGATATGATATCAGCTGAAAATGAAAAATTTTCGGAAAACAATAAAAAGTTAGAATCGGAAAATAAAAAGTTTGAAGAAAACAATACACGATTAAACCAATCTGTTACTCAACTGGAATTAAAAAACAAAAAGTTTGAGGAGAACAATAAAAAGTTAGAAGAGTCACTTATGATGCTGGAAGTAGAAAATAAAGTGTTTGAAGAAAACAATAAAAAGTTAGTAGAATCTCTTATGAAACTCGAATCCGAAAATAAAGAATTTGAAAAAAGTAACGAAAAATTAAAAAATTCCCTTGTGAAACTGGAATCTGAAAATGAAGAATTTGAAAAAAGTAATACAAAGTTAAAAGAATCTCTTATCAAGCTAGATGTTGAAAATAAAGAATTTGAAAAAAGCAATCAAATTTTGTCTGGAGCTGTGACCATGTTAGAAGATGAAAATAAAAAAATGGAAAAGAATAATATGATGTTAGAGGCAACAATAGTAAAACTTGAAAATGAAAACAAAAAATTTGAAGAAAATAATAAAAAACTAGATGCATCAGTTAATGTTTTGGATAGTGAAAATATGGAGCTTGAAAAAAATAACAAAAACCTGAAAATGCTAGTGGCCTCGCTAGAAGAAGAAAATTTGAGGTTTGAAAAAAATATTAATTTACTAGAAGAAAAGAAAAAACAGTTAGAAAGTTCTCTAAAAAAAATTGAAGAGGAAAATACAAGATTTAAGGAGAATATTAAAAAGCTAGATGAAGAGAATGATCACTTTAAAAAAAACAATGATAAATTGTTATTAGAAATTCGTCAGC
Organism: Hydra vulgaris; assembly: GCF_038396675.1. Lineage (NCBI taxonomy): Eukaryota > Metazoa > Cnidaria > Hydrozoa > Anthoathecata > Hydridae > Hydra > Hydra vulgaris. Next base: position 6,571,229 of record NC_088924.1, read on the forward strand.
TCAATGGGGAAATTAATGAGTTAGAAGAAGAAAATAATGAGTTTTTGAAAAACAACGAATGTCTTAAAAATGAAATTGCAATCCTGAAGAATGAGATTACAAGAATAGGAGATTTAAATCGAGAGTTTGAGATTGATAATAAGAAACTTTCTGATCTAATTTCGAAGCTGGGTTTAGATTTAAACAAACTAGAAGTTGAAAATAAAAAAATTGCAGACTTGAATAAAAAGCTTGAACTTGAAGTTGGTCAACTAACTGTAAGTTTTATTAATTTAATTGTTACTATTGCAATTGTTAAAGTTTTTTTTTATACTTTTTATAATTGTTTTTTATATTTTTTAAAATTGTTAAGTTTTTTAAATAATATTTAAAATTGAAGACATTCTTTAAGATTATTAAATTTGAAATAATTAAGTGTTTTTAATTTTTTTTGATATCCTAAGACATAATTATTTTATTATTGAACATTTTCTAAAATAAACTATGAATTAGAATGTGAATACTATATTAAAAAAATGCCTTTTCCCTATTATCAAGATACTAATGATGGTGATTTTGAGCCCACTTCAATCTTTTTTTCATCTGTATCTTTAGTAAGATACATAATTATTTTTAACAGTATCTATAATAAGGACAAATCTGTTGTTCCACCTCTCTTGTATTGTTTAGATTTTGTCATCTCAACTAAAGACAAAATTAAGTTGTTTGCTAAGAACTTTTTATCAACATTATCTCTTGATTCCACTAGTTGCGGTAGTGGTGTATTGGTAAGAGCGCTCGCTTTGTAAGCGAGAGGTTCGGAAGACGACTCCCACCACGTCCCTGGAAGTACCGCGCTCAACTTAGTTTCTCCGCGCAGCGGCCTTGCTTGGCAAGGTTTGTGTTTCGGAGTTAAAGAGTTGAGAGAGGGTTGCACCACAAAAAAACAACTAAAAAATAAAGAATAAAAGTTTAAAAAAAAATGAGTATACTCCTCGACTGTAGTGGTCTTGGGGAGGTGAATAATCTAAAAAAAAAAAAAAAAAAAAAAAAAAGTTGTGTTCTACCTGATATAGCTAACAAACAGGTTGATCCATTCTTTGACATTGGTATTACTCTAGCTTCTGTATCTAAAGCTTGTGGTCCGAACAACATACCCGGTATAGTCTTGCAGAAGTGTTCTCCAGAGCTGTCATCTATACTTTCAAAACAATTTAACATATACTTATCTGAGTCTTTTTTTCCAGCCTGGCATCTGTTATCCCTATTTTCAAAAACTCTGAAGAGCGATCTGACTCATCTAACTACCATCCCATTAGTCTTATTCCCATCATAAGCAAGGTTTTTGAGTCTTTAATTAACAAACACTTAACCTTTCATCTTGAATCTACTAACTTATTTTCTGATCATCAATATGGATGTCGATCTTCTCATTCTACAGCTGATTTGCTTACAGTATTAACTGATAGGTTTTATAGTGCATTAGATAGATGTGGAGAAGTTAAGAGTATTGCTCTTGACATTTCTAAAGCTTTTGATAAAGTTTGGCATGCTGGTCTTTTTCATAAACTTTCTTCTTATGGTGTATCAGGTAACATCTTTAAGATTATTGAATCCTTCTTTACCAATCGTAGCATTAAAGTTGTCCTCAATGGACAGCACTCTTCTTCATATCCTGTCACTTCAGGGGCTCCTAAAGGTTCTATCCTGGGCCCTATACTCTTTAATTTACATTAACGATTTTCCAAATATTCTTACATCTAAGATAGCATTGTTCGCTGATGATTCACTACCATTTATTCTTGTCTTAATAAGAAGCCAACACTCTCTGATTTCTTGGAGGGGGCATTTGAGTTTGAAAAGGATCTGACTTCTGCTACAGCATAGGGCTTAAAGCGGCTAATGAACTTTAACTCAGAGAAAAATCAATTTTTTTCAACTAATTATTATTGCAATAATCTAGATCTTCCTATATTTACGAACAGTAATGTACTTGATGAGTCATCTACCTAGGATTATCTCTTCTGATCTTTCTTGGGAACCATATATCAAATCGATTGCAAAATTAGCATCTGCTAAGGTTGCATCTCTTTATCGTGCTTGCAACTTTCTTACTCCGGATTTTATTCTTTATTTCTATAAATCTCAAATCCATCTTTGTATGGAACACTGTTGCCATATCTGGGGCGGATCTTCCATTGATGCCCTTTCTCTCTCAGGCAAGGCGTAAAAACGCTTTGTAAACATAGTTAAACCTATCTTATAGCCTGCTGCTACAGTGGTGTGTTGCTACATCGACTATCTTCTATCCTGACTCTTAACTGATTGCATATATGTATATATGTATATATGTGTATGTATATATATATATATATATATATATATATATATATATATATATATATATATATATATATATATATATACACACATACATACAGGGTGTTAGCCAGGAATAAAATTTATACAGCGTTTTCATAATATTGGGAATTTAAGTTGCTGTCGGCTGGATAGTAAAAAAAAAAAAAAAAAAAAAGGTCGCGCATAACAAAATTTTCTAGGCAAATATTGTTGCGCCAATACCTAGTACTAATAAAATATATATAAAACACAATGAAAATACAAAAAATTTATATTTTATAAATGCAAAATTTTAAAACAGATTAATTATCAACTTGTTTCTTTCTTAGCAATCGTGTCTTTTCTTTGCTAGAAAGAAAACAACAATGATCTTTTATTTGCAAATAAATAATTAATGATGCGATACTTTGATCTCCTTTACTTTAACTGCTTTAATTGAGTAACTCGCTTTTAAATAATAATAATTAAAAGAAATATTATTTAAGTAACATTTAATATGATAAAAAATATATATTACATTTTTCAAAAAAGTTTACACCATTATTTAAGTATAGAATAAAAAATTTTTACAACAGAACTTTTTAACAGTTTTAACGTTTCTCTAGTTTTAACGTTTATGTTGCTTTTTAATAGCGAAAGCTATTTTTAAAATATTGGCTGTCTTTAAAAACAACATACATTATAAGGAAAGTTTTAACAATTTATTTAAAATACTTAGAACCGTTTTTTTAACCTTTTTTATAATTACACAGATATTCATATTTTTGCAAGCTAATTTTATAATATAACTTTTATCAATAAATAATTTGTTAGTGTAAATTTTAAACGTCATGCTTTTAAACTTTGCCTTAAACATCATTGGCGATAAGAAAAAATAATTATTTATATCATAAGGTTAATAGCTTTCAGATAAACTTGGCTCGCAATGCACGTTTTAAACGAGAGTTTCTCGACATACGAGCTTGTTTATTTAGGTAACCTATTGGGTTTAAAGCGATAAGAAAACTAGGTGATCATGCAGAAAGTTTTGTCGCCCAATTATATCTAATGCTCAAGATAATGATTATTAAAACCATTAGCTCTAAAGCTTAGCACTTGCTGTGTGAACAAAAAGCTTGTATTTTGCATACAAATAAAAATTCAGTAAACTGCTACAAAGAAAAATTGTAAAGACACGGCCGGAATACAAGAAATTACTGTGAATATTCTGTGAAAAAACTACAAACATTAAATATTCACCAATTGTCTGTAAGCTCAAATTAAAAAATCAAATGAGATTTACGTCGTAAATTTTCAATTTGCAACGCAATTCTCATATTTTGATTTTTACGTTTTAACTCGTCGACAAAGTACTCTAACAAATCGTCTTCAAAACACTCCTTCGGATCTTCTGTTGCAATCATCATCAAACTTTCTAATGTGCTTTGGCTTAGCTGATTTCGAAGATGGTTTTTAACTATTTTTAATTTTGAAAAAATCTTTCCACGCAAGCTACACTCAAAGGAAATATAATAAGTAACTTAGTTAAAAACATACAATTAGCATAAACACTTATTAAAACAGGGTCATTTTTAACTTTCCATAACTCTTGAGGCGTAAAATTGTTTCTTGACTTAATTAAATTATTGAGTACTTCTTGATCTTTTTCTTTCGATATATGTATATCGAAACTGTTTTCCCATTCTCGGCGTTTAGTAAATAACATTATTTTGAAACTTTCAAATTCGTTTTTTGTCTCGGTTTCTGAGATATCTGGAACTTGAATGTGTAATGCTCCAAATTTGTTACTGCTTTTTGATCTGCCATAGTGAGTTATGAGTTGCTCTAAGCTTTCTTTACCATAACTAGACAGTTGGCTGAATGTTTTAGGCAATCTTCTTGGGTCAAAAATTGTTTTTTAGTTCACTTTTAAAACTGTTGACAAAAGATCTAAAAATGTTTAACTCTAACTCACTTAGGTCAAAGTTTTTTTGTTTTTTTTAATCGGCTTGTGGCTGGTAACGAAAAAGTTATTTCATCAGTCACTGATTTCATTTCAATAAAATTTATTTCAGTGAAATACTTTCGTCGAGTACCCGAAATTAAATCATCTAAACAATGATTAACTTGATTGACATAAGTTGGAAACAAGAAAAACGAGCATACAAGAAAAGCGAGCATTTTTAAATGAGATATTATTAGCTCTAAAATAATTTTGAATAACATCAAAAACATTTCGAGCTGATAGACTAGAACCGGTGAGTTAACTTAATGGAACTATTCCTATAAAATGTTCTTTTACAATGCCGTTGTGTTCGAAAGTGGCATGTATATTTAACTGTTCAATCGAAGTAATATCAGAAGTTTCATCCGAAAAAAAAGAAAAACTCCCACCATTTCTAAGTGACTGGAGTAAAGGATTTTTGACAAAATCAAAGATAATATTTATATACTTAGTAATATATTCCGGAGACATGTATGTTGCATTTGCTGGACTAGACAAAATGTACGCCTTAACTTCCTTACAACCACACGCAGCAATAAGTTCAATTATGTCTGAAAAATTATGAGTGTGTGTCCAGTTTTTCATGATTAACAAATGCGTGACTCGAAAGAAGGTTTTAATAACGAACCGAGAGTTACTTGTTTTTAATGTTTCTTTTGCAAGGGTATTTTCACGCAGCATTTTAAAGATATTCGAATCTTGCTTAGTCATTTCATCAAAAGCTTGTTTATTTTTTAAACCTATAGTATGCCGATGCGTATTTAAGTGATTGTTAGCACACTCCGAGGAATGATCTGCAAATTTGCCAGGGCTTTCAATAAATGCACGATTACTTTTTTTTCCAGAGGCAAACGATATGGAAATTTACAAAACCAACTTTGTTTTGATGACGAATAAAAAAAATTGGGAAATAACACCTCATACTTTTCTGTTGTTTTAAATCGTAGGTCTTCTATATTTTTGATTGGTATTTGTGCTGGCTTGACTTTCTTTTTCCGAGAACTGAAGTTAAAGGAATGTCGTATACATTGTTTTCGCTTACTGCTGATGTAGACTGATGAGGACTTTGGTATACTACTGGTGCAGTATGATGAGGACTTTCACTTACTGCTGATGTAGACTGAGGAGGACTGTGGCTCACTACTGATGTAGACTGATAAGGACTTTCACTTACTATTGATGTACATTGTTGACTATAGTTTTGCACACTTGTTTCTTTGTGTTTCTCAAATAACATTACAATAGTTTTTGATTTAATTTTTTATATTTCTTTTTAAAATAGTACTTTCCATTATTTGAAGGCATTTTGTTGTCGCTTTTATTTTATTGATTTGAATCTAAATTATTAATAGAACGTCAATTTCATTCCAAAATAATAAGGTCTTCGAAGCGAAACGTTTTTCAATAGAATAGAACTTTTTTCAAATAGAATGTTAGAAATTTAAAAATTTTCGTCGTTAAAAAAGATTTTGTTGTTTTAGACAAATATAGCGTTGATGCCTTTTGAGTGAATTTTTTCTAATCAAATTTCGGTCGAATAAAAAGTTAGTGATAAGAACTTTCACTGCTTGGTGGTATTTTAAAATTAAATTCAATAAGCAACTACGGCCGGGGGAGATTGGTTGACCGCGCAAATAAGTATTAGCGACATATTTCTTTTAGTTGTAACTTTAGTATGTGTAAATTAAAAAAAAATTGATTTTTGTATTTTTAAATATTGTTTTACTAAATTGAACTTTTTTTTTTTTTGTTATTAAAATTTTTGATTTGTAAATTTAAAAAAAAATTGTAAAAATTGCAAATAATTTTTAACATTAAAAGCACAAATGATTTATTAACTTAATTAGTATTAAAACGCTTGCACTAAAATGCGTCACAAGCAAATTTCATTTACTAACAGTATTTTTAATTACCTTAATAAAAGACTTTTTTATCTTTTTTTTTAAAGTAATTTCGAAATGACATTTACCTCCACAAAAGTCATTTTTTAAATAATTACTATGTTATAATCTTTGTTACTTTTCTAACTTTTCTACTTTTCTAAAAAGTTAACACCATTTGTTAGTTTAAAATTTTTTATTGTAAATAAAAAGTTTAAAATAAAAAAAGCGAATAAAAAAACTATGTAATAAGCGAAATGAAAAAACTTAAGATCAACGTTGTCAGTTAAAAAATAAAGTTTTATTTTATTTTTGAATGAATGACTTCTACACTTTTTTTCTTGTAAAGAAAGTAATTATTCTCGATTGACTAAATTATTTTCTTCGTTTCGAGTACCAAGTATTACAACGAGTCTTGCGTAACACTTTAAATTTAAGCCTGTTAACAACCTTTTGGGAAATTTAAAAAAAATTGGAAGCGCCGCGTTAAACGCGGTGCCATCAGGCTGGCTAACACCCTGATATATAGGGCGGGACAAATTGACAAACGTGCGAATGTCAGCTAAAGAAAAGACAGAAAAACAAATGTTACGTTCCTTTACTTTTCCATTTACAAACGTTGACATTATCCTAAAAATTTTTAAAACGAACGCATTCTTTCAGCAATTTTTTTTCCATATAGTTAAGCGATTAATCGTTTTTTATTTATTATAAACAACACGTAATTGCAATAAAAAACAATTAGTTACAAAAATTTTAATCGCATTTTCAAAGACTTTAAAATAAACCACACTAAAACTACTTTCTTCAATGGAAATTTTGCGCATAGTTTTTGCATGCGTTTACAAAAGCATTCAAAATTTTACTTAAAATGACTGCATTTGCAATTACTTTAAAAAAGCTTAAACTTAACGATTGCTTTCTTCAATAGTGTGCTTTTTCTTTCCCATATTTTCCTTAAAGTGAAGTAATGTTTGTTTGTATATTTTAAAAAACTCTAAAAGTTTTAAAAATAGTTTTCAAGTTTTGCTCAAAAATACATAATCTTAAAGAGTATATAAAGTTATTATGTTTATTATAATTTTAATTTTTTTGTTATGCATTTAACAACACCAATAATATGATATTTTTATTAACTTATTAAATACTTAATATACTATTATTTTTAAAGTTTTTAAAAAAATGTCAAAACAACTAAGCATCTTTTTGATGTTACAGAAAGATGGTACAGAGGAGCGTAGCATTAAACGCAAAGGAGAAAAAGAGAGAGAAACTAAGCATGCGAAAAAAAAGTGCTATGACTTGGATTTTGCTATGACTTTGGAAAAATTGGGCCAAAAGATATTGAGTTTATGTTTTGGAACACCGTAAATGGATTGTCACCAAGCAATAAAAAACACAGGCAACAGCTAAGCTGGATTCATATTGACAAATCAAATGAGTGTTTCTCTTGTTAAGTTTGCCAAAAGTATCCAAATATTAGTAATGCAACCAATTTAATAACAATGGGATATAAATTTTGGAAAAGAACATACTTGTTATACTACAATAAAGATGATGGGTATAAAGCCTGTATTTCTAAATATCGAGAGAACCTTCACAATATAGCTCCAAGTCTTGAGAAACTGTATCGACATCAATTTTAAGAACTACTGAGAATAACCAAGAAGAATTGAACAGACTTTTTTGATATCATATTTTGTTATTAAGGAGAATCTTGCATTTACAAAATTTCCTCAGCTGTGCAAGCTACAAAAGCTAAAATGAATTAAGTTGGGCAAGAACTACTTAAGTGACAAAGCTTGCAAAAACTTTGTTTCATCAATATCGTCTGACTTTGATGGTGCATCTGTAGTGTCTAGCAATAAAGCTGGTGTTCAAACTAAAATGCGAAATAAAAACTCCAGTATAGTATATACCCACTGTGTGGCAAAGATTAGAACCTTCTGTGTTAGACTCAATAAAGTTTGATATTCATTTAAAGAAGTTTAATGACAACATCAATAGTTTGTTTTGTTTTTACTATTATTCATCGCAATAAAGGAACTGAAAGAAATAGCTTCTTTTTTAGATGAAGAGTTTAAACAGCTTGGGAGATAGTAAACAACCGGGGCTTTGGCCGGGGCTAGGTTTGATAACACAAAGCTGCGACCTGGGCCAGGTTTATGACCAGGGCTGCATAAATATTGATAGATTCTATTAAAATGTTATTTTTAATTAAAATTTATGATATGAGTTATTATTAAAAACAATACTTTTATAGGATCTATCAATTTTAATTCAGCCCTGGCCAGGTTTATGACCGGGGCTGCATTAATATTAATAGATCCTATAAAAGTATTATTTTTAATTATGATCCTATAAAAGTATTGTTTTTTTTTGTTTTTTTTGTTATTCACCAGGTGAATAACAAAAAAAAAAATATATATATATATATATATATATATATATATATATATATATATATATATGTATATATATATATATATATAGATCTATAGTTTAGCCTGACCCGCAAGGGAGTGTTGCTACATCGACTGAGGGTTTGGTTGGGGCAGGCAGTCTATCAATTAACAAAAAAAAATAATTCCGGTCTTGCATTTTAATTTTTACTTTTTGTCAACAAAATATGGAAAAAACTTTCGGACAACATCTACGGGTTGTGTATATATATATATATATATATATATATATATATATATATATATATATATATATTTAAGTTAGTCTTCCAAAGTCCTCCAAATGTAGACAGGATATTTAGACCAGTATGGGTAAATAATTTCTGGGTACGTCACTGAGTGTGTGTTTCTTTAAACACATGTATGCCTGTTTTTATGTATTCAATATACTCAAATATAATATTTCATCAAATAAAGTTATTTTAAATAAAAATTTTTATATGGTTTTAGTTATCGTTCTATTAGTTTTAAAATTGTTTTTAGTGTGATGTAAAAAAGATATCTGAAGAGCGTGAAAAATTCTCAAAGAGCAATGATGTGTTAAGTAAAAATTTAATAGAGATTTCAAATGAAAATCTGAAGATGATTCAAACTAGTAAAAAATTAGAAGATGAAATTGCAGCTTTAAAACTAGAGATGGATAAAGTTATTTTAGAAAATAAAAAGTTTTCTGAATCTGTTGAACGTCTCACAAAAGAGGTAAATTATAATGATAATAGATTATGATGATAATCTCAAAAAAAATATAGTTTAGAAATTAAATGTTTGTTTTTATTAAATGTTGAAATTTATGTTTATTTCATTTACTTTTGTTTACATATGTTTTGCTTATTGATGTTTCTTTAGTTATGGTATTTCACACAGCTTCTTAACCAGTCTCATGATACCATGTATAATTTAGTATATTTGTATTGTATAAGTTCTTAAAAGACAAGAAAATATAAATATACTAATAATAAAAGACAAGAAAATGTAAATATACTAATAATAAAAGACAAGAAAATATAAATATACTAATAATAAAAGACAAGAAAATATAAATATACTAATAATAAAATCAAAAGTTAAATTGTTAAGCTCTAAGGTTATACATGCAAAATTGGCTGTTTCTATGGATACGCGTTAATATTATTTTTTACTTTTATTTCCAGTTTGATACTAGTTGCGCTAAATTCATTTTAATAAGATAAAAAACTTTTCTTTCTTTTTTTTTTAACTGATTTACTCCCAATAAGACTGCAAGCGACCACTATTAAGTTGAGAGTTACTAGAAAATAAAGAATAGAGTTTTAATAAGAGATTTGTAGAGGTAGAGAATAAAATCAGGATTAAGAAAATGGCGAGCATGATAAAGAGAAGCAATTTTACTAAAATTTACCAAATGCAAACTTTGCAAAGAATTAAATATTTTCCTTGAGAGGTTAAATAGTGAATGGTAATCCAAGAAAACGTGAAGAAGAGGAGGTAGGAAAACAAGATTCATTCCAGCACTTATTAAATAGTTTAGTTAAAATAAGAGTGTTCTGGAGAACACTTTTGTAAGACTATGACCAAAATGTTATCTGGACCGCAAGTCCTATGAGATTTTAATTGCAAAAAACCTTCAGCAATGGAAGCCAGAGTGCTTTATATGTCTAACAAAAGGTTAACCTGATTAACTGGATTGACAGGAAAAATATGGCCATTTGATTTAAGAGTCAAATTAGAGGTAAAGTCTTTTGAAATTTGTTTTACCTGAAAAATGATAAAGAACTAAAGATGGGATGTTCAACCTACCATTGTTAATGACTCTGTTGAAGAAGTTTCTAGAGCTTAACTTCTAGGTTATTATACAAGATTTAGTGACTACAAAATGCCTCCTAATAACGGAAATATTTTCATAAAAAGGAATACACTCAATCTATATTAAAAATTGTTTTTATTTCATAGTTTTATTTTATAGTTTTGCATTCAAATAAGAAAATCCACTGCTGTCAGTAAATCTACAGAAAAAAGCCATTTCCTTTTAATGAAACAAAAAAATGTAAATTTGAAAATAGTTGTTTAGCATGTTTTTAAAAATATTTCATTATTTAAATGTGTTTTATTGTTATTAAATAATGTCTGACATGAAATAACATGTGATTCGTAAGAAAGTTCTTCTCCATTGTAACCCTCAATTATTGGTTGCTCTGGAACAGGTAGGAAGGGACAAAAGGAGGTAGGATGCATGTAAAGTAGAGAGATTGATGATATAAATTCTTAACATTATATAAATACTGTTAATTCATTTCTCGCTAGTACTTTGTCACTGTTTTTATATTTAAAAGTGTACTTAAGGGGCTAATTAAGCAATTGCAATTAGAGGTGGTAAACAATTAACAATTAATCGATTAAAAAAAAAATAATTGTTGATTGATTAATTAACATATTATTAATTGGTTAATTTTTTTATTTAAAATGCTATAATTGTTATTGTATTTTTTTATTAACACTTTGTTGTTATAATAACGAAGTAGCATTTTTTAAGAAACAATAATAACTGTTTTCATTTTTCTAGTACAGGTAAAAAAATATAAACAAATAATAGAATGCAGCCGTATTTTTCATTGGAAAACAAAGCGAAATCATCATACAAATGCAAACATTGTTCAGTCAAAATTAAATTCCATTCATCGATTTCAAGCTTTTTATATTATTTAGAGCACAAACATAAACTGCCTACTGCCTACTGTAATAAAACAGGTAACAAAGCTGAAGAAGTATTAGTTGTTTAACAGCTGTAGATCGTATTTCTTTTGCAACTTTGGCCAATAGTAAAGATATTAAAAATGTCTGGAAAGCTCAAGAAATTAAAATCCTCAATCATCGACATGCTATAAAGGCAATTGTTATGAACTGCGCAAGCTCAATAAAATTAAAAATTTCTCAAAAGCTTCAGCAAAAAAAAAAAAATAACTGAAGAAAGGTTTTCAATTTCTCTTGAAATGAGTGGACTTAAGGTGGAACTAGAAGGTATTTGTGTCTTAATGTACATTGTTTAGACAAATTTTATTACGGTCTTGGAATGATTGGAATAAATGGTTCATAGTCTTCAGAAAGAGCAGTTAATATTGTTTTTAAAAATTAAATGATTTTGGCTTAAGTTTGATAAATGATATCTTTGATTGTGTTACTGATGGTGAATCAGTCATGAAAAAATAGGATGAGAAATGGGAGTTACCCACCAACTTTGCTATTGGAATTTTGGTCAAAAACTTTTAAATGTAGTCTCTGAGAAAATTACTGAATGAAGAAATTATGTTATTGCTGGTTTACTAAGCTATTTGCATAATCCAGATGACTTTGAATCAAATTCAGAGTTACCAGGTAATCTTTAAAAATATCCAAATTAAAATGAAATTGCTATATAAACTTGATATTGTTTCTACATGAGAAAGTAGAAGTAGCACCTGAGTCTGATATTAAATCTAATTGTGATGTAGAACCATTAAAAAAAAAACTAAAGTTAAAGAATTAGCAGAAATAATATCAAATATAACTTCAACAACAGTAAGAAATAAAGAACTAACTAGTAAGTCATCCCCTCAAGAGGTTTTGACTTGTATTAAACGATAAATGGCAGCATTTGAAAGCACTGGAAAAAGGCCAAACTCCTTAGAAAAGATTTACAACACCATGCTTAGCTTTCCACCATCTTTTGTAGAAGCAGAAAGAAGTTTTAGTGCTGCAGGGTTTTTTATTACTCAGTTAAGAACTAGTTTGAATGATGACACTGTTAATAACTTATGTTTTTTAAGATCATATATCATGAACAAAGAGAAATAAAATCATAAGAAGTTGTTTTTATTTTTTTAAACTGTAAGAATTTATTTGTAAAAATTAATTGAAGTTAATTGATTAATCGATTAATTTTTCAAAAGTTAATTGATTAATTTGAAATACCGATTAATCTACCACCCCTAATTGCAATTGGCCAAAGCCGTTTATCAATCTTGAAACTCAATTATTTGAAGCAATCACTAATTTTTATATTCCTGAGTAATAGTTTTTATGAAAAAAAGGTTTCATCGTGCTTTAAAATAATGTTAATACAAAATAAAAAAAGTAACCTGCTCAGTATTAATGTTGATTTATTTGTTGACAAGTATTACTGTTTGTTTATTTGTCCATCAGGTTAGGGAATCTATATTTAAAATTAAAGCGTGTACTTTTTCGACCATGAATAACACCAAGTAATGCTTGTCTTTTAAGTTTGTTTATTTTTACAGGCTTTTTAAGTTGATTAAGGTAATAATGAGCCTTAATTTACTTCATTTCTATTTTATTTTATTTTGGCATATAACCATAATTATTGTATTTCCTGTATTTGCATTACCTGGATTAACATCTATTTTAAACAAATAATATTTAAAACATGTGAGAGTTTTATGAAAAAAACTATTTTTGTTGCAGTAAATTTGTTGTTTTTTCTGCAAATCGTGATCTGGTAATATTGAGATGATTCTCATCTTGATACTTATGACATTCCACATGATCTGGTAATATTGAGATGATTCGCCCCTTGATACTTATGACATTCCACAATTTCCATACTTGCTGTTCTTTAAAAAATACTAGAAAAAGCAATATACTCACAATTGGTTGATTGGTTGATTTATTTGGAAAAAAAATCTATTAAACAATTTGCAGTTTGGTACTACACCCTACTACTTACTAACAATTAATATACGCATAGAAGTGAACAATGGATGCCTGGTAAAAACAGTTTTTGATGATCTGTCTCGGGCATTTGATACCGTAAGTCCTAGTGTTCTGCTTAACAAACTGCAGTTTGTATGGTTTTTATGGACATGGTATTGAATGTAATTCAACTTGTTTCTCCGCGCAGCGGCCTTGTTTGTCAAGGTTCGTGTTTCAGAGTTATAGAGTTGAGAGAGGGTTATTACCACTATAAAGTAGCCTCCTCATCTGTAGTGGCCTTCTCAGCCTTGAGGAGGTGAATTAAAAAAAAAAAAAAAAAAAGAATGGATAATTGATTACCTTTTAAATAATTTTTTTTTAATTCTCCTCCCCTAGGCCAACGTACAGTCAAGGAGGCTACTTTATTTGTGATTACAACCCTTTCTCAACTCTATAACTTCAAACCTTGACGAACAAGGCTGCTGCATAGAGAAACAAGTTGAGCATTGTACTACCAAAGGCGTGGTGGGGATTGAACTCAGAACTTCTCTTAAGTGAGCTGTCATACTAATGCTCACTTATTCTGGATTAATTTATTTAAACTATACCGCACTTCAAAGTGCTACAACAATAACTACACTCGAAAGAGCTAAATATCTTTCAGAATACCTTGCGTGAAACTAGCATTTGCGAATAAGTCATTTTACTGGTGCTTTATTATACAATAAACTACCAATATTGGTTACAATCAAAAACTTGAAACTATATAAAAAAAGCTTTTAACTAATTATTGTTTTGTTTATTTAATATTTAAAATAATTTTTAAATAGGACAAACATGATAGCAGAAAAATTTATTTTATCTGAAGCTTTCAATATCCTGTATAAATATTTTAAATTTATAGATAATAATAATGGTAATATTAATAATAAATAATAATAATAACAACAATAATAATAATTATGGCAGTTGAAATAAATTTTTATCTTTAACGGTTAAAAAAGTTTAATGAAACTTTGTTAAGGAACTTTAAATTTTTTCATTTTTTTAAAGCTAAATTTTAAAGTCTTTAAAGTTTAAATTTTTTTTGAATTTGAAAATGAATTCTAAAATAAAATTAATTCTCGTATTGTCATTCAATTCATCCTCATTCTTTTTCTGTGACTGTTCCTGAGTGCTCCAAAAACTCTTATTACTCTAGTTTTTTTCTTCGAACATCAGTTCTTTGGAATTCGCTTCCTTCATCTTGCTTTTCTGATTTATATAGTTTGCAATATTTTAAGTCATCTGTCAATCGTTATCTAGCTCTACAATCTTCATCTTTTCTCTTCCAGTAACTTCTAATTAGTGGTTGCTTGCAGCCTTGCTGGGAGTAAACATGTTATATAAAAAAAAAGAATATGTTGACATGATGACAAAAACAAACAAAACAAAAACATTTAATTTAACTTTATTAACTTTATTAAGCTTTTTAATTCAAGCTTAAGGTTTTTTAGACTCTTGTTCTTGAATTCTGTTTTTAAAAGTAAGCAATATGACTTAACAAATAATATTAAAAGAAAAATTTCAAGATATAAAGTTGCTCTTAGTTGTTCTTTTTACTTAGACTGAAGAGATTGGTACTGAGAATAGAAAGTTTATGGAAAACAATGAGTCTATCAAACAACAAAATACTATTTACCATGAGAAAATTATGGAGCTTACATCAAATATTAAAGATCTAAAGGAGAAAGCCCAAAAATTTAAAGAACTTTATCAGAGGTTACTGCGGGAGAATGAGAAGCTGGCAACAGTGAGAGATGAACTTCAGGAACAGCTTGGTGTAGGCAATTTTTAAATTTTTTATTAGAATAATTGTTATTTTGAAAATTTCAAATCAATAAGTTTTTTTTAAAAAATTTTATTACATGTTCTTTTTCTCATATGCTTCTAGGCACTTTTTCAAAAAATTATTGTCATTTCATTTTTAGGGATTCAAAAAACTTCAAGAAATGATATTTTCTCAGTTAAATGAAAAGATGAAAGCAATGGATCGATCTTTACTTGAGAAAATTGCATTAGACATCGAATTGATTGATGGTCATCAAGGTATATATTAATATATTTTGTATATATTATCATATTTTGTACATCAATGCCAAAAGTTTTGGGTCAAATTTTACAAAGATGCAGTTAAATATGTATAAATTTCACTTCACAGACACTGATCAAACCAGTCATTTCTTATTATTATTTATCAATTTAAAAGTAAAAAATACTTTTTTTTAATTCCAATAGCTAAATTACAATTTTATTGTAGTTATTAGTAAAATTTACAAAATATTTTAAACATTTGTCTCAAGCTGGTGGAGGATACTACTATAGAAATTTTTTTAAGATGAGTTTGTAAACAAAATGACTCCAAAATATTCCCACCCCCATTCTCTAATTTGCCCCAAATGTATGATTTTATGATGTATGAGTTTATGAAATATTTGAAATGTATGAATTTATAAAATATTTTTATTATTTTTATGTTTATATTCATGAATAACTTTCAAATTTATTTTTAAAATATTTTTATTATTTCAAATGAAAAAATCTTTTAGTGTTCAAAAATGATTTAAAAAAATGATAACCATTAAAGGTTTAAATCCCCCTTTAAGTGTCTTTTAAGGACTTGAAGTCCCTCGTTAGAAATGTGAAATGAAAATAACAAAAAATCATTGGGTGATTTTTAATTGGGTTATACAAAATTAAAGAATTTTTTTTTAAACATTGAACTATTAGTTAATAAAAAAATAACTGGTCGACTGGGCACTTTTTTTTTTATATAAGAGAAAAGACTAGATTCTTCAGTGTATTACCTGTAGTGTAGTGTTTCATAACCGTATTGATTTCATGATAACCATAAATCTCTAGCCAAGTACAAAGATTATCAGCTGAGAGATACAAGCTGAGCTCATTGATTACAAGTACACAGCACAGTGTGCCCAGAGTATGAAAAAATTCATTATTCTGACTTTTTATTTTTTTGCTTGAAATAGTAAATTCATATTGTGTTGAACAAATCAAAAATTATATTTGTCAGCCACTAGGCATATATTATTTATACCACATGCCATAATCAAGTATTGACTCAACCCAGCCAGCTAGTAGTATACTGGTCACAGGGATGGGATATGATCACAAGGATAAATTTTTTTAAAATTGTATTCATGTTTTAATTTATATTTTATAGTTTATTTTAAAAATTTAAAAAAAGTGGGGGAGCTTAACCTTTGCATGCTCATCCCTGCCATAGCCTCTCCATTCCCTGGTTCAGAGTGCACAAACATAAAATTTGACCTCCCAATCAGATTTTTGACCCAACAGTATTATGCACAAATTTTCACTAACAAACTTTTCAATTACCAATTACAATTACCAGAGTTATAAATTTTTTCCAAAAAACAACATTCACACTGTGTACAGAGATAAGATCATAATAAAAATGGATCGATTTTAAAAGCCTTTTCGAAGCAGATATGCTAATTACACTTTTCAACAGTAAATTTTTACAGATATCTTGTCAATCAATTTTAGTCAATTTGAACCTGCTGGTTTTGAATATGCAAACTGTTGCTTCTATCAGCCTTAATTTTTGGAATATGCACTTAAATTTTATATTTCAATCAATTACTACAAAACATAAGAAATGTAATTTTTGCATAAAACTTGTGTTTTGAAAATATATGCTACCTGAATTGTTAAACATAAGCATGAATGTGGCTAGAGCAACTGTATTTATATATAACAGATAATTTTTAAATAGTATAAATTTTTCAACAATATTTGATTATAAATTTATATAAAAGCAAATCACATTAGTATTTCAAAGGATATCCTTTACAATCAAGAATGACTTGGCATCTGCGAGACAGAGTCAACTAAATTAATCCAAATGTCATTGGTAATTGAGTCTTAAATTTCCTTGATTTTATTAAATAAATCAGCATAATTTGTAGGCTTGATTTTTTTCATTTGACGGTCAAAATGTTCCCATAAATGTTCAATGGGGTTTAAGTCAGACTATTGGGATGGTCACTTTAAAACATTTGCTTCAAATTGTTTCTCCACGCAGCGGCCTTGTTCGCCAAGGTTCGTGTTTCGGAGTTATAGAGTTGAGAGAGGGTTATAACCACTATTAAGTAGCCTCCTCATCTGTAGTGGCCTTCTTGGCCTTGAGGAGGTGAATAACAAAAAAAAAAAAAAACTTGTCACTACTTGTTTACCACTTTGTTGATGATACTAATCTAATGCTAATCAATAAATCCCTTTAAAAATTTAACAAACACATTAACCATGATCTTGGCAATCTAGTTTAACGGCTTCACTCCAACAAACTTTTTTTAAATTCTAATAAAACTGAACCTGTTGTCTTTAAATAAAATAAAACAAATTAAGTGACAAGAAAATTGAACTTGTTAACTCACTTAAATATCTTGGTATAAAAATTAAATCTTTCCTTTTTATCCCACTGTAAAGACTTAGCAATGAAACTGAGTAGATTTAATGGCTTGTTGGCTAAAATTCGCCATTATTTTAATCTTGAAATACTCTTGAACATATACTATGCTATTTTTGGCTCACATCTAATATATGCATGCCAAGTATCGGTGCAGTTTCATCAACAAGCTCTTATTTGGTTATTCTACCTCGAAAACAAGGCTTAAAAATTATTTATTTCCAGAAAATTAATTTTCATCCTAATGCATATTAATTTTAATGTGTATTAATTTTAATCCTAATGTGTAAAAGAATATTAATTTAATCCTAACTTTTGAAGTTAGGTAAATTAAGTATTTTTATATATATATATATATATATATATATATATATATATATATATATATATATATATATATATATATATATATATATTGCACAGATTAGTGTTTAATATGCAATGATATATTTTCCAGAGATCTGAGTTTTTGAGATCTAAACTTTTTCAGCCTAATAAAATATTAGTTTTAGAAGATAACATTACTGAGTAAGAAAGGAAAGTAACTTAGTTAAAAAAAAAGTACAATCCTAAAATTATTTAGAAGTATTGAATAAGGGGCAATTTAAATAGCACACCTTGTATAAAATTATCATTTCATCATTTTGCTACCAAAATCGTGGAGTTTCTTTGTATAAATAGTTTAGAAAACTTTATTAGAGGTAAATTAATATTTAGTGGGGTATCCTTTTGAGTCAATAACAACAGCCCATTGATGAGATCAATTTTTGGCATCGCTCAGGCGTAATGGCATCCCAAGCAGCCTTTATTTCAACCCAAAGTTGGTCTAAATTTGTTGCAGTTGACCGGTTTATGTTTCTGTCAATTTCCTCCCACGGCACAGTCACCAGACCTAAATTCTATCGAATTTAGGTCTGGTGACTGTGCCAGCCACTCCAATACATCAATCTTCTTGACGTTAAACCACATTTTAACACTTTTGGCAGTGTGCTTAGGGTCGTTGTCTTGTTGGAATTTCCAAACCAAAGGGAAAATTATGGCATATGGCAACATGACGTTTTTTAGTATTTCTTTGTACGTGTGTTGATGAATTGTCCCTTGAATTCTATGCAACAGGTCCACACCACACCATGAAAAACTGCCCCAACTATCACATTGCCACCACCATGTTTTACGGTCTTAAGAGTATACCGAGGGCTGAGTTCTTGGTTTTGGGGATGAGGAACATATTGTTTTACATCGCATCCAAAGCGATTGAACTTAGGCTCGTCAGTTCAAAGCACATTTTGCCAAAAACTTAAATCCTTTTGTACGTGCTGTTTTGCAAACTTCAAACGGCTGACAAGATTACGTTTTCAGACCAATGGATTTTTTCGGGTAACCCTTCCAAATAGTTTATTTTCGCATAAGTGACTTTTAACAGTGCTGACAGACAGATCGAGTTTTAAATTTTGAGCAATTTGTTCTTTAATTTTTGGTGCGCCAACAAAAGGATTCAGCTTCGCAATATGGACAATGGCTGCCTCTTCTCTGGGGTTTGTCTTTTGTTTGCCAGACTTGCATTTTTTGTTGCTTAATGAACCAGTATCGTTAAATAAATTAATAGTATTGATAACTTTCTTACGAGATCAACCCAGTCTTCAAGCTATTTCAGAATTGTTCAATCCTAGATCTCGAAATACCTGTACTTGTCCTGGAAAGACCACTGTTCCATGTTTACCTCATCCCATAGTTGATAGATAATGAATTTTTTTTTTTTTTTTTGCTAAATGAGTTACAAAAATATCCTTTAAATACTGAATAGAATGATTATCTTTTGATATAATAAAAGAATTTAAGTTTTTTTAAATAAGAAAAAGGTAAACACGACCGCTTAAATGCTCAAAATAAGCAATTTTGACAGCAATTAATGTCAAATGAGTATTTCCGTTCATAAAGGTTGACATTGTTGATGCCATAAAAAATAATAGCAATTGCTATAAATACAAAAAAGTTGGCATCAAAAAGTAAAACCATCTGGTCATGAAAGTGTGCTATTTATGTTGTCGCCACTGTGTATTATATATATATATATATATATATATATATATATATATATCTATATATATATATATATATATATATATATATATATATATATATATATATATATATATATATATATATATATATATATATATATATACATATGTATGTATGCATATATATGTATGTATGTATGTGT
Source organism: Hydra vulgaris (assembly GCF_038396675.1). Classification (NCBI taxonomy): domain Eukaryota; kingdom Metazoa; phylum Cnidaria; class Hydrozoa; order Anthoathecata; family Hydridae; genus Hydra; species Hydra vulgaris. The sequence goes on from NC_088924.1 coordinate 6,591,267, forward strand.
ATATATATATGTATGTATGTATGTGTATATATATATGTATGTATGTATGTGTATATATATATGTATGTATATATATATATGTGTGTATATATATATATATATATATATATAAATATATATAAATATATATTTATATATATATATATATATGTATATATATATATGTATATGTATATGTATGTATCTATATGTATATATATATATATGTATATATATATATATATATATATATGTATATATATATGTATATATATATGTATATATCTATATGTATATGTATATATATATATGTATATATATTTATATATTTATATATATATATATATATATATATATATATATGTATATATATATAAATATGTATATATATATGTATATGTATGTATCTATATGTATATATATATATGTATATATATATATATATATATATATATATGTATATATATATATATGTATATACATATATATATATATGTATATGTGTATATATATGTATATATTTATATATATATATATGTATATATATATATATATATGTATATATATATATGTATATGTATGTATCTATATGTATATATGTATATATATATATATATATGTATATAAATATATATATGTATATACATATATATATATGTATATGTGTATATATATATGTATATATTTATATATATATATATATATTTTTTTTTTTTTTGTTATTCACCTCCTCAAGGCCAAGAAGGCCACTTCAGATGAGGAGGCTACTTAATAGTGGTTATAACCCTCTCTCAACTCTATAACTCCGAAACACGAACCTCGACAAACAAGGCCGCTGCGCGGAGAAACAAGTTGAGCGCGGTACTACCAGGGACGTGGTGGGGATCGAACTCGGAACCTCTCGCTTATGAAGCGAGCGCTTTACCACAACACCACTAACGCTTATATATATATATATATATATATATATATATATATATATATATATATATATATATATATATATATATATATATATATACACAGTGGCGACAACATAAATAGCACACTTTCATGACCAGATGGTTTTACTTTTTGATACCAAATTTTTTGTATTTATAGCAATTGCTATTATTTTTTATAGCATCAAAAATTTTTTCCATTTAACACTGTGTTTCATCAACAAAGATTAATCAGAAATTCTGATTTCTGATGAATCTTTGTTGATGAAACACAGTGTTAAATGGAAAAAATTTTTGTTAAGTGTTTTTCTACTAATATATAATTGCTCTGTTCTTTTAAGAACATTGAGCACTCTATTGTGTAGAATACTTTTTAAAGTTGTTTAAATATATATATATTTAAAGTTGTTTAAATATATATTTATATATTTATATATTTAAAGTTGTTTAAATATATATATATATATATATGTGGGTGTATATATATATGTACGTATATATATATATATATATATATATATATATATATATATATATATATATATATATATATATATATATATATATATATATATTAGGGTGGGGCATAAAACACCAAAGTCATTAAAAAAAATAACATAATAATTTTTTTGGTTCCTTTTGATATGTGTATTAAAAAAATGTAATTTTTTTTTTTTTATGAGTACCCCTATGGTTGGTCCCAGCAGTCCGAAAATTAAAAAATTTATAATTTTTGTAAATAATAAGGGGGGCAGGGTCATTGAAAATTATTTTAAAGATATCTTAAGGGTTATTTTTGTAGCCTGATATATCTTTTTTTAGATTATGTTTTGTTTTATTGCAAAAAATGATGGAAATGGTCAGCCCTACCCATTAAAATACATGATGTTTATATTTGAGAGGTAGGGGAGGGGCGTATATATTTTTTCCTACATATTTTAAATAAAAAATATTTTTACATTTGCATTTATTTTTTAAAGAAAGTCTATTTTAAAGTTTTCAACCAAGATTTTTTTTCTGTTGTCTGAAATTTTAGCCGAAGATCTGCAACAACTAATAAATTAGCTTGGCTATCTTCTTCATTTCTGAAAGTTTCAATGAAGTCTTGACCAAGTTTAATAGCCCGTTCTGCACAATCATTTACAACAAGAAGACCAGTGACATAATTTTTAAATCTAATATAACCTGAAAATTTTTCCCAGTTTGATGAACTAGTTTTAAGCCATTCTGTCTCATGTAATGTCATTTTTAATAAATCAAATAAAAACAAGCTTTCAGGACCAATAAAGTCTTCAATATTTTTAGTTATTTTTTTTTTCATTGTCAGTAAAAATTTCGGAATTCAGTTTCCCCATCTTATAACTGGTGGGCTTCGCTGTTTGAGCTAATTTAAGAGCTATTTTTTGTAGCTGATCTACAGGTAAACATTTATCAGCAAGACACATAACCACAAATCTTTCATTTAAATACCAATTGTGCTTTTTAAGTGATTTCAGTACGGCTTCTGCTGGTTTGAAACTGAATTCAGAATTCAGAATATTGTATCATTTCATTAATAGCTTTTAGATCTAAAGAAGGTGCTATGGCAGGGATAGGAGCTTTAATAAACCATGGAACATAAAATAGTGCTGTAAATGAATCAATTTCATAAATCAGCTTTCCCTCTTGCAATGATATTATGTTAGGACATAAGTTACTGAATTGTGGCTGAAGAAGATCATATGTTAAATAATAAACTCCCTGTGCCATAAACCTGGCATGATGCGAAGCCATTGGAAATCTAAATTGAAATTTTGTTACTTTGCCACCTAACCAAAGAACTGCTAATTTTATAAAATACTGGTAGTCATTTCTTGGAAATATATCATTATCTAGGCAATTTTGAAGGAATGTTAATGATTCAGAAGCCTAAATTTCAAAAAACTTTATTATTAAAACTTATTACTAAACACATTAATCTAAATAGGACAATTAAACTAACCTGCTTTTCCAAAAAAGATATAATTTTTTTTTCTGAGTCAAATCTTTTTAGGTTATCATAATTTATCTTCTTTTCAAGAATCGATTTCCAATTACCCTTCAGCCTATCAAATAACTCAGTCTTTGGTCCACTTGTTTTACCACCAGTAAGAACATTTGAGAAGTGCTAAAATATGTTTATTTCAAATCATTTAAATAAATTTTATTAATAAAGCATTTAATTCATCAAGAAATATTAATAATTAAGTATATAAATAAATATAAAAATATTATATGATTTTTTCAATATTTACCTTTATATGTAATTCATAAACGTGATGACGACAAGCCATCCAAATTAAAGCTTTTCCTCTCCACTGCTCAATAAGAGTACAGACTCCTTTTAGCCAACCAGTATTTGTAACAGTGGTGTCAAAGGACAGACAATCAACATAGTCAAATAGCTCCCAGTCTTGTAAAGTTTTTTTGATTGCTTTCCCAAGAGACTCAGCAGTGCCATCTTCCACAATTGAAATACCCAAAAGTTGGGAATCTGAGAGATCTGGTGAACTGATTAGTACAGCTACTCTTTCAACTTTTTCTTTACCAAGTTCTTTCATTTCTAACATAATTTTTGAGTCAAAATGCACAGTAAGACTTTTACCCTTAGCCAATGTAATAAAGTTGCCTTTAATATTAAAAGCAGTTTTTCTTATACTTAATTTTTTCTGCCTCAAAATACTTTGTTTAGAAATAGAAAAATCATCTGTCGTTCCAGAACTATTATTTATAAGAGAAGCAAGAGTTGCACTCAGTGCAGTCGAACTTATTCCATATCGTGATGCTGTTGGAGCTAAATCTTTTCCTATATTTTTTGGAACAATAAGAGGAACAACATTAGATTTTCTAATTTTTCTAGAAGGCTGTAGATACTCTTCATCTTGGTTATCATCTAAAGTATTAAAATTTTTTGTTGTGTTTTCATATTTCGCAGTAACCAACTCTTTCTGTTTTTTTACGGACTCTTTTATTCTTTGATTTTTTATTTTCATTTCTCTTTTTGTTTTGTTTTTTACAAATTTTTGTGAAATTTTATCTTTACCCAACATTTTCTGAACACGCGCTCCTTTCTGGTCGTTAAGAAAATCTGCATCTTCTCTTCTAGTTTTTATATCTTTAGTTTTATCTTTCATAATAATACCTTCACAATTCTTTTGACTTACATCAAATACCTCCTCTAGCATTCTTGAAAACTGTTCTCTTTTTAAAACTAAATTTGTACTTAAACGGTTCCTGTGTTTGTTTAAATCTTTTCTCTTCTTTTCCAAGTCAACAATCTTGTCTCTAAAACCAATGTAGAAGAATGCATTAAAATTAATGTAAGTTATTATAAATATATAAAATTGTATGACTTTATAATTGCTACTTATATAACATAAATTTGAAATTGGATTAAACTAAAAATTAAAACTATTTTAAATTTATAAAAACCTGATATGCTTGTCAGTATTAATAAAAGGAATTCCTGCTTTTTGCCATATTTTCTTCACCTCATAAACAACGCATGGTAAACATTTTTGGAGACAACCGCCTATTTCAGCACATTGTGCAGTAAAAAAATCACCAAGAGGACATGAAGCTATACTAACTGAGGAAATGTTTGGAAAATCAGCTCTTAGCATAAGATCTCTGTAATGGTAATATTGCAATACAGTTTTTTTAGTTGGCAATTGTGTATTAGGTATTGTTCCAATTCTTTTTCCAACAAGAAAAACTTCACGATGAGATATTTTTCCAAAACTATTTTTTGTTTGCATTATTTTTATTTACACTAAGATAAAAATTTTAAAAATTACCGATTTTTTTAACTTAAGCATTCCCCCCCCCCCTCCTCCCAAATATGCAAACATGTATTTAAATAGGTAGGGCTGACCATTACCATCATCTTTTGCAACAAAACAAAACGTAATCTAAAAAAAGATATATCAGGCTACAAAAATAACCCTTAAGATATCTTTAAAATATTTGTAAGTGACCCTGCCCCCCTTATTATTTACAAAAATTATAAATTTTCTAATTTTCGGACTGCTGGGACCAACCATAGGGATACTCACAAAAAAAAAAAATTACATTTTTTTAATACACATATCAAAAGGAACCAGAAAAATTATTATGGTATTTTTTTTAATGACTTTGGTGTTTTATGCCCCACCCTAAATATATATATATATATGTATATATATATATATATGTATATATATATATATATATATATATATATATGTATATATATATATATCTATATATATATGTATTTGTTTCGAAATTTTTTAAAATTTTAAAGGGTTGTCGCGTAATGAATTTGACTCATTCATGAATCGTGTTCCGACTCATTTGAAAAATAAGTTTATTAAAATTGCTCATGATTTCCAAAAGTTTGACAAAAACAAGGATGATATAATCGAATCGGATGAATTTGGCGCAATGCTTGATCAAGTCATGGAGGGAGAAGGTTTAAAGAAAACATAAGAAAATTCTTTAGAGATTTGGATTATTTAACGAAAGAGTCAAATGAATAAACAGACTAATTTTTTGATTTTTTTTATATTTATATTTATATTTATTTTAATTTTTTTTTTAATGGTATTATAATTTATTTTTGATCTTTATAATTATTTTTTATTCTCGTGTATATATTTATTATGTAAAGTTTTGCTGAAATTTTGTGAACTGAATCTTAATACTCGATTATATTTTGTATGTAAATAGTTTTTAAAGTTTATTAGAATATTTTCACATAATATTTGTCTTTTTCAATAAAGTAAACTTAAAATTTTGAGCCCCTTGCAAGTTTTTCAAAATAGGCTTATTGTCTCCATGCCCCTGCAGTCACAAATAACTTGACAGAACTTTTTTAATATCATAAAAATTAAAATAACAATTAAATTTAATGTATTTTATGATACTATATTTATTTTTCATTCAATCATCAACATGACTAAACCAATAATGCCTTGACTCTTAGAATTGCTAAAAAGATTTTTATAAACTTTGGCTCAGAAAATAACTTCTTGGTCGTGGCCGAAAGTTTTTAATATGCAGTTTGGCAACTGGCAGACTTGTGTATCACACATCTTATTAAATATATCGTCAGCCAAGTACCAAGAGGTCGTATGTTCGTTTTGGTGTTTCTGAGAAAATCAAGTTTTGCAATTTTATTTGTAAAGGCTTTCTGCCAAAATTTCCGACTAATTTTTTTAATATTTTAAAATACTTAGATATTTAAAATACTTAAAATAAAGTCAGTTACTGTTTAATGTTATATAAATAAAATAAAAAAGTTACACAAACTAGTATTTTGGACTATTAAATTCTTTTAAAAATAAATATTGAATAAAATTCAAGTAGTTTTGCCCTAAATAATACATTAATAATCATCTTTATAATTTGCACTAACTTGCACGGGGTTAGAAGACCAAAAAAAATGCAGGTATTATTAGCTTTTTTTTAGTTCTGACGAATGTCTAAGCTATTTTAGTAGAAATATAACGAATAGATTTATACTCTCACCTGCCAAATAAACGGGGGATCTTAACAAACAGGTGGGTCATAAATGTATTCATAAATTCTAATAAGTTGTCGTCCACAAATTACGTCTCGCAATTTTTGACAATATTATCTACATTTTCAAAAAATCTTAAAAATAGTTATTTACAATTGGTTATATACTTATTTTAAGGAAAAGAATTTTTTATTTAAAAAACAGTTTGGTTTTAAAACAAATTGTTCTACTGATATTTCTACGGACGAATTGAATTTTTGCATCATCCAATTCGTCCGTGAAATCTCTAACTCTTTTAAAAATTTACAATTCACATTTTTTTTAGCTTTATCAAAAACATTTGATGCAGTAAATCATGATATTTTGATTCATAAACTTAAATATTATAGAGTGAATGGTATATTTTAAAATGGTTTAAAAGTTATTTAAAAAACAATCATTATCAACAATCATTATCAAAAAATTGGTGTTCCGCAAGGAGCAATTTTGAGGTCACTTTTTTTTTAATCTATATTAATGATTTGTATAAAGCTGCTAAACTTGTGAGTATTATGTTTGCGGATGACTTTATTTTTTATCTGATAACAATATTAATAAACTTTTTACTACTATGAATAAAGAACTCAAACATACTTCTAGCTGGTTCAAATGCAATAAACTTACACTATATATTAAAAAAATAAAATTTTCATTCGATAACTAAAAAAAAAGTTATTTTTTTTTTAGCTCTACCTAATATTGTTATTGACCAAAATTTAAAAAAATAGGGTAATTTAGAGACATAAATCTTTTAAAAATACTAAACGAGAGAAGCAGTAAAAATGATTCAGTCTATGTTGTAAATATTAATACAATAAATAAGTGGGCCAAATTTTAAATCAATTTGATAACTAGTTTTGAAATATTTTCGTTGTCAACCCAAATACCATAATTTTGAGAAAAATGCAAGTAAAAAAAAGTAAACAAACAACGTTCAAAACTCTTCACTTTTTTATATTACAACGACTAATATTTTATTTTGGTCACAAAAACAATTTTTTTATAAATAATAAAATTTTTCTTGATTTTTTTTGTTTCATGATTATATCGCTAGTCATTCCAAAGGATTTTTTTTTTTTTGTTAATATATTTATATATGACTTACATAGTTGTACAGAGCTTAAAAAGACTTTTTAAAAAAAAGAGGTCTTTTAACTTAAGAAGTTTCTTAGATCCAAAGTTATTGAATTTTTTGTGCTGGGAAAACTGATGATTTTTTGACAAAACGCTTTGTCCCTTAGTATGGAATATTTGACGTGAAATGCCACTGAAACAAAATAAAAAGACATAAAAAATCAAGCCCGAAACAAACGATACGCAAAGGAATAAAAAAATTATATACATAATTTCTAAACAAATTTCCAAGTACCATTTTTTCATTAAAAAAACATAAATACTTGTTTTAAATTTAAGAAAGGCTATAATTGCCACTTCCACATGGACTCTTTCAGAAACACTTTTTTTTTCAATACAAACTAACCTTTTTTAAACGCTTATTACATTTTTTTATACGCTTTTTTATACGCTTATTACACATACACTTATAACTAAAAGTTTTTATACGCTGAGAACTTAAAAATAATGTATGAATTTTATATATATTTAAATATATGGAAAGTTTCTTACAAATTAGATGTGTTTTGGTGCTTAGGAAATCTTACCTTCAAAATCTACATTTGAAAAAACATGTCCCGCGGCAAGTTTTTTTTATCAATAGTGGTCTTAAGACCTTAAGATAATATATAAAAGATGCCGTATAAAACATTGTACTTTCTATATAATGCTGGAAAAAAGTCAAACTAATTGATGCAAAAAACCTCAAGGTTCAACTTTTATTATAAAAAAAAGACATAAGAGAAAAAAGTTTATGAAAACTACATGTTTTTGGTCAAAAATCATGTTTTTCATTGCGTTCTGGAATTGCTTACATTTCTTTTCTGCTACCGAGACTTGTTTAGTGTCTTTACGTAAACTACAATTTTGCCCATTATTAATAGATGTCATTCCTAACTCATTAAAAAAGTTATTAAAAATATTGTTGTTCATCATAGAATTTAGAATAGCTGATCTTACTTCAATACTTAGAGCAGTTCATCATCATGTATATAGTTTTTGACATCTCGTATGGTTTGATTTAGCAAATCATTAGAACACTGTTTTTTTCAATGTATACATTTTTCAGAAAATTTATCAGAAGAAATGATATAAATATTGGTTTGATAGAGTAAACAACAGCTAGAATAAAAATTCAGTTATATGTCATTTTTCCGCCCAATTTTTTAGACTGGAATTTGTACCATGAACCTTTTGGAGCGCATACAAAATTGATGGCAATTTTTTACCCATTTTACGAAATGCTACAACATTAGGGTTTTGGTCAAGTAGCTAATCCAAAACACACTTATATTTAACTAGATTGTTTTGTTTTGCATTAAAGTTCTTTTTAGCAGTAGTAGTAGATAAATAAACAGTTCCTCATTAAACTATCGCAACAAGTTTTTAGTCTTATAAATAGGCTTATTTTTTTAGAAGAACTAAAATGTAAGTTTACAAAATCTTCTCGTTCTAGACATCTAAAAAGCATAATTATGTTTTTAGGTAATATAAATCTCACAATAACTTTAAAATCTTAATTTATATTTTAAAGATCCTGTTCACTTTTTTGTTTTACAACATATTAAAGTAGGCCAAGCCTCAATTATTTTTAACATCAGTCTGAAAGTATAGCAGTGGTTTCTTTAAAAATGTAGACAATTTTATCGCTGTTTTCATGAAACTTTGATTTTTCATTTGGTAAAGCTTTTTTGGCGATACTTTTCAATTTACCCATAGGACTTTTATTTAGACAAGATATTAGGAAAAAACAAAGGTATAGAGTCACAAATAGCCTTAACAAAAACATAATGTAGTATAAATAGCTGTCTTGCGCGCAATTAACGCGCATAAATCAATTCAATAAACAAAAACCAACAGTGGAATAACAATACTTTGTTTTATACAGTCAGGTTAGGGGTGCTTTTATTGCATTTTGTGGTTTAATATCATTGCAAAAATGCATAGTAACGAAAAAATTAAAGCGTAGCTATTGATAAAAATTGATACTGAATCATTTTAAACAAAGATTTGACACAAATACCAAAGTTTTTTTTGCAAACAAGAAAAATTTAGGAATCTACTATAATATTATTGATATAAAAATAAACTTTTAAAAAAATAATTTTTTCAATTTTAATTACTGTACTATCCCCTATATATTTTATGCTGGTGTCGTTCAACTCAGACCGATCAAATTCATTACAAGCTGAGTTATGATGCTCAAAATCTGCATCATTGCTGTCACTGCCTTCTTCAACATCATTCATTTCTTCTTAAGAAAATAGTTGTTTAAGTACTGGCTCTGAAATTTCGTTTGAATGACACAGTAGTCTTATAGCTAATGGTAAATTAAGTTAAACTATTGTCATTTCATTTTTTTTTATGAGCCTGATGTATTTACTAGACAAAAGAACCAGTGGAGAATGATCTTTTTGCTGCCGCCAAACCTTAGATTTATGATATTTTTATAGGTTATGGTATTCCCGAATGATTTTCTCGTGTTCTCTTGGTCCTCATACGAAAACTTTTGACACAGTGTTTGCACACTTTGTGAGGGGCCTATGACTTGTCTTAATCACTAAGTTTTAAATTGAAATATACAAAACAGCCTTGTTTAATATTGATGTTTCCCCTCTTACTTGGAATAGTAAAACTACCACAAATATAGCAAATTGAATCAGGGGTTTATATAGGCATTTACGACAAAAAGTAATAGGAACAAACATGAAATAAAGGAAATATAAAAACATTTTGATGTAAAACATGTTTTGATTAAAATTAACAATTCACACAAAAAGTAGTTGGAGCCTAGACAAACCACTTTTGTAGATTGTAAGGTAGACGAGCCCAGTCGCAATCAGCTGGTAACTTTTTTACGGTGGAAATTAGTTTTTAGTGGAAAGAGTGGAGAAAAAAAGTTAGTATACTAAAAAAACTGATTTTAATTTTGAAATTAGCATGCCAATTTTAATCAAAATAGGCCCCCAAATCAAATTCAACAGAAATATTTTTTCAAATTGTTACCCAATGTTATATATCTATGACCTTTTCATTTACTTCGATATTCAGCAAAGAAAGAAGCAAAGTCAAAATAATTCTTTGTGTCACAAACAGTTGTTTCAATAGAATATTCTTTTACTTTAATATTATTGATATCAAAGTTACGAATGATAATTAGAAAAAAAATATTGCAGCCGATTGATGGCGAAAGTCACCAAAGGCACTTTTTTTTTTTTTTCAGTGTTTTTGTTTGTTCTTTAATTATTGAAAAGAAGTAGAAATCTATTTGATAAAACTTAAAAAAAAAAAAAAAAGATCTTAAAAACATCTATTAAAAAATAGTTTTTTTATATATTTTGCAAAACTATCTTTGCAATAAGAAAACGATTTATAAACATTTTTCCCTTCAAGCTTGACAAAGAGTTTACTCTGGTTGCTTGGTTACTCCGATTAAAAAACGTTTTAATGGAAAATCTTTTATTAAAAATGTTTTGAAAAACACATTGTTAATTTATGTAAAGATTTAAAACAAAACTTGAAAAAATTTAATTGTTAATAGTAAATAAAAGTTAATGATTAAATAAAATTTTAAAGTCAGAAAAAGTGCCAAAAACAAAATGACTATAACCGTACACATACAAAAATTTATTTTAGGTTAAAAAAAAGGCAAAATGGGTTTGTTCTTAGTTCGATGTCTAGTTCCTGATCAAAGAGGTAATCGAAACTTTAAAATTATAAAGATACTCGTAACTTTTATGTATAAAAACAAAATTAGCTGGTTTTAAAAGTATCATTCATTTCAAATAAGTGTTTCATTTTTAAATTAATCAGCTGATTTGCGCGTTCACAATTTTTTCCGCAGACAATTTAAAAAGTCGCAGAGAGCTGCGATTTGCTACGACAAGACACACACTGCAAACACCCATTTCAGATAGAGAAAACCGGAAAACTTCGTCATTTAGAAATTCATTCCGTAACTTTTTTCGTAAGTAGTTGTTAGCTAGAATTTTAAAAAAAATTGAATTAAATTAAAAATAATAATAATAAAATAATAATTATAACGGGTCAAAAATAGGAAGAATAACTTTTTTTTTTTAATTCTTTTATCCTTGAGATTAAAATGTTTATTTGTTTTAAAAAATGCGTTAATATTTTAGAAAGTTGCTTTCGGAGTGTTATTACCGATAGTCGTCTTCGAAAATTATCAACTATGAGTGTCATATCAAGTAAGTATTTATTCATTATCAAAGAATATTAAAAACGTATTATATTTGCTAAATTATTTTAACGTATAACACAAAATAGATATTTTCAGGCACATCTTCAGTTTTCGAGTCTTTACAAGTTGTTTTACTTACAGAATGTAAATTTAAAAAAAACTCATATTTAAAACAAGTTTAAAGCGTTAGGATAATTTCAAACGCTCAATCGATTGCATTTTATTAGTCTAAATTTTTATGTTGTTGTGAAAAAGTGAAACGAACAGTAACTAAAACAAAAGATTTGAAAAATTCATTAATCTTAAATACTTCTTGTTTCTAAAATACAAGATTGTAGTTTTAAATGTTGTCCTAAAAATGTAATGCTAGCAAGGCCTGGAGTTACATTTTTTATAATGGTAACAACATTTAATTAACAAATCAAGAAGGCTATATAATTTGTTTTTATTGCGTACTGTTGCTAAGTATCTTCTCAACAATTTGATAGTCCGACAAAACAAAGCTTAAATTTTTCAAACATTTTTTAAAAATTCTAAAGGAAAAATTTAGCTAGTCCAAGTAAACACACTGGTTTAAAAACTGGTTTTGTGTAAGTAATTCATAATGGTTAATAATGGTATACTGCCCTCCAACTTGTCTAAACTTTTTATTGTATAACAGGGAAAGCAGAGTAGGGGGAGTTGATTTGGGGGAGTAGAGTAGGTAGAGCACGGTACGTTCTTAAAACGATTTTAAAACGTTTTTATTAGATTTAAATCTAATAAAAACGTCTAAAGAACATGTAAAAAACATACTGTGCCACTGGGATCTAGATAATTTTAGTAAAGTCATATTGTCTATTCAATGTCATCTACTGACAAGTGATTGGCTTTTGAAACTTCTAAATAACATTATTGTTAAAAAATTTAATGATAACTTTTCATTGATAAACATCTCCCTTTAAATCTTTTTTACCTTCATACCCAGTAAACACCAATATCTATTAAACATCGAAACAACGTTTAGACAAAACGTTTAATTTTGATCGATTACCATTTAAAATGAAATCCAGAGTTATTTTTAGAACAAAGCATCATTAAACTTCAAAATTCAAAAAGTATATATCTATTAGATTTATTAAACGTAGTAAAAGCGTGTAGTCTTTATAAACGTATAACAGGCATTTAAAATCTATCGAAACGTATATAATACGTTTTGAATCGGTTCTATTATTCTCAGCATTATATAGGCGAACCTTTATATATACGAATATATATAAAAATGACAGTTGTGAAAAACTTAGAAAAACTCTGGCTATTATAAAAATGTTTAATTAACAATTCTTAAATAAAACCAAACAAAGTTTAAAGCCATAATCAAAACAAATGCTATATTTATAGATTTTCGACTTATTTAAGTTTAAAAGTTTCTTTCAATCAAGATTTAACTATAACATGATACTCACAACAGATTTTTAATTTAACAGTGATAACGTTACCTTATGATGCAGTCTCTATCTTGTGATAAAGTTTTTTTTAGTAATGATGTTATCTTTATCTAACAATAATGTTGCTAATTATTATTAGTATGTTTAATTTTAATATTTAGTTTTGTTTAAGAATTGTTAATTCACGAAGTACTGTAGAAAAGCACGAGAAACTTTCTCGTCGATATTACTTATATTGCCCGAGCAATCATCGAATATTGTACTGTAGTGTAAGTTAATGTAGTTTATCTAATCATTAAAGACGTTTTTACCTTGACCTTAAAACCAAGGGATAAATATTATTTTGTAAATTTTACAGTAAATAATATTAACATCTGCTATTAACAAAAAAATAAAACTAATAGTAAATATTATTTTACGAAATATTGAAGTAAAAATGATGTTTAATAAAATTTAGGCATAGAAATCCCTGAAATCATAGAGTTTCCTACACTTGGACTGGAAGGTTTACTGGAAGAAACCGATTTTACAAAAGAAGAACTTCAAAGAATGTATCGAGGGTTTAAAACTGTAAGTACACATTACAGATTATTTGTTGAGTTTTTATTATTCAAAAAATATTAAAACAACTTTAAAAACAAGATTACTTTGTGGGTTTAAATTAAACCTACAATGTTTTTTAAGTAGATTTTTTAAGCTTAAAGATACCAATTAAGTATTTAAATTGAAATTCGCGTCAGTGATGACGCAAAATTCTAAAACTTAGTTTGCAAAAGTTACAAAATGAATTTCCTAACCCGTTAAATTGTAGAGATTTTGGTTTAGCACTTTTCTTCCACTTACTAAATTTTTAATAAAGAAATTTTTTTTTTGCTGCTAGGGTAGCTTTACTAATTACGGGTGATATTTTAATAAGAATTACGAAACTCGTTAATAAGAATTACGAAACTTGTTAATAAGAATTACGAAACTTGTTAATAAGAATTACGAAACTTGTTAATAAGAATTACGAAACTTGTTAATAAGAATTACGAAACTTGTTAATAAGAATTACGAAACTTGTTAATAAGAATTACGAAACTTGTTAATAAGAATTACGAAACTTGTTAATAAGAATTACGAAACTTGTTAATAAGAATTACAAAACTTGTTAATAAGAATTACGAAACTTGTTAATAAGAATTACGAAACTTGTTAATAAGAATTACGAAACTTGTTAATAAGAATTACGAAACTTGTTAATAAGAATTACGAAACTTGTTAATAAGAATTACGAAACTTGTTAATAAGAATTACAAAACTTGTTAATAAGAATGACAAAACTTATGAACCACCTTGTGCATGAGATAAAACTATAAATACATAGAATACATGAAATTTTAAAGAATAAAATCTTAGTTATCTTAAGTTAGAATAATAATAATTTTTTTGTCACCTAATTTCATCTAATGCAATAAAAAAGATAAAATTTATCTAAAACCCGGCTACTTTAACATACTATACTATATACTGGCCATTATAATTGTTTATTACCCTTTGGTCAAAAAATGGGAAACGAATATTTTTGTTTGTTGAAGACTTTTTTTTTTCAAGAACCCGTTTTTGAGTTTTTGATTGAATATATATAAAAATAAACTTCGTTTTGTAAGACATAGATTCTTTATTAACATTTATTTTGGCTGAACATATTTGAGTAGTTTTCTTATAAATGTGTTAAAAAAAGGTATGCTGGAGCAAGAGAAAGAATCTTTATGAATTAAAGTGTTTTTCTGTCAATAATTCAAATGACTCCCAAAAAACCGCTTTTTGGCACACCAACCAAGCCATGGAAATGGATTGGCGGCTTAAAAAAAAGTTTTTGATGATGATAACAAAAAATGTTTAATATGATTATGAACTTAACTATATTTTTAAGTTGACATCAACAATTGAAAGATGTTTAAAACTTACGTGCAACCGTGGCGCAGTGATTAGAGCGTTTGCTTTTGAAGCAATAGATCCAGCTTTCGAAGTGAGCTCTGAGCATATTTTGTGCCTTCGGTAAGGAAGGAGGCGTGAACTTCCTTGTTAGATGCTTTTGTTGCGGTGTTCTATGACAAGAACTTTAGGCCTTCTTGGGACACCTAAAACAAAAATTTAAAAAAAGAGAGAGGTCTACGTACAACCAGTATTAAATTTTTAAGAAATCCGAAAGAATACACTGCAATTAAAACAAATTAATTGCTTAATAAACATGCATCAAAGTATAACTAAACGTCGTTGCCACAAAAATATTAGTTAAACTCATGCTGCTTGCATTAAATCCTCTAAATAAATTACACATAAAGCGTAGATAACAACTTGGTAAAAATTATTTAAAATCGTAAATCATTAATGTTGCTGTAGATGGAGATACTAAGTCTTATATGCAAGTTCGTGATGCAATTTCTTGTTAGACGTGGTTAGAAACCAACTCTCTCCGAGAGGTTTAAGTTTTCGGTGTAAGTATTCAGAGCAGTATTGTTCATTAAGAACAGAAAAATTACTAGCAAAAGTTATATACACTAAAAACTGTAATTGAGCACTTTAAAACCAATTTTTCTCACAAAAATCTTCGTAGTGAGGAATTGCCAGAGTAATATTAAATGTCAAAACCTAAACGAGTTGCTAAATTGATGATTAAGATTCATGCATAAAATATTTTTTTTAGAACGAACTGTTTAGGAGATTAATTTAGCCTCTCCAATAAACAGCTTTAAAAATGAATTTCTAATAACAATACAAAAAAGACTATTAAATCACATTATAAAAAAGAAGGTGTTGCGTAGAGCATGTAGAAACAGAAAGTGTTATATACAACATAAAAAATAGAAGGTGTTGTGTGAAACATAAAGAAACAGAAGTTGTGTACAATATAAAAAAAAGGAAGGTGTTGTGTACAACATAAAGAAACAGAAGATGTTGTGTACAATAGTGGTTTAATTTTCTGAAAATCTTACTATAGTTCTAATATTTTTTTATTAGGTTTTTCTAATTATTAAACTTTCATGGATTTTTTGACTTTTCAACAAAGACAATCTTTTAAGTATTTATTGCAATTCCTTTAAACTTCTAGCATATATTTTTGTGTGTTTGTTATAGCTAAATAAATAAAAAATTATAAATAATATTGAAATTTACACTTTGGGAAGGTCTATATAACTTTTTCTAAACTGAAACGATTTATGATATAAAAGTTGTAATTTTGTTTACTGTATAATACAAAACTGCATTAAAGTTTGATTTATAGAATATGTTTTCTAGATATTGTTTAAAAAAAATCAATTGCTTCGTCCAAATTTACTAACTTATACGCATAATTAAGGAATAGGTGGGTTAGAAAAATAAGCTTTGTTACTTTTTGGAATGATTCAATTCATAACTTTAGAAAAACATAAATATTTCGATATAGCATCAATATTTAATTTTTTTTTATTTTACCACCTTAAAATATACCTGTTGTTGAAAACTGTATATAACGATATTAAAACAATATTTTGATTGTTTCTTATTATTAGTATTGTATATTATTATATCAAAAGTTTGCGTTAATATAAACAATTTTGCTATATTATTTTATTGTAAAATATAAAACGCGTTTAAAATATAATGTGTTTGTCAGTATAAAGAGGTTACATACACTTGTTCTTTAGCCGTACAAAATAATGATGATACTATTTAAAATTTCTTACTTTCTATAAATCATTTTTGTATTTCAAAGTTCGGTTGATTATTTATAATACTAATTACTTTTAAGGAATGTTCAGAAGGATTAATAGATCGAAACACTTTTGTATCTATACAGTATTTACTATACCCAGATGGAGGTACAAATTTTTCAAATCAATTTGATGATGAAAGTTTTTAGATTTTTACATATTTCATAAAACAAGTATTTATAAATATATTTCATAAGTTGCTTATAAGAATAAAGTAATTTAAAGTTAATTTTGAGTTAAAAGTTTTTCGTTTTATTATATTTATGAGTCTTTTTAATCTTAAATTATGTTTTTTTAGTTCTTTAAAATTTTCATTTTATTATTAGGCCAACCTTCTTTTCAATTCACAAAAAGCCTTTATGAGGCCAGGTTAATAATGACAACCTTTTTTTCCCAAAAAAATTGCAGCGTCAAAATACGGATAATTGAAATTGCAAAATGGAATTTCAATAAAAAAAATAATTTAAAAAGTCAAGCAGTGACAACAACTTTGTCCTGATAGAAACTGACCGTTGACCATGGTCGAATTTTTTTAAATTTAAAATATGTAAGTTTTAGCCAATAAGGATACTCTGAATAAAGAATTTGAATAGCTGGGTAACTTTGAATACAAATCTTTTTTTTTTTTCAAGTTGTAATTATGACAAGAATTTATATAAAACTGTTCAAACCTAAAACATCAAAGTATTAAAAATAGTTTATAATTTTATTATTTAAGGTTTTGTTTTGTTCATTGGTTGTTATTGTTCCTTAAAAAATGATTTAAATATTTTGAATAATTAAAAATTTAAAGAAGTTTGTCTGCCTACTATAGTTATGTTCCATTGCTGTAGCATAACATACTTTGTTTTATACATTTTATACATTTTTTTACATATTTATGAATAACGTTCAAAAAATCAGAAACATGGACCATTTTAAGATATTCATTTATTGGCTTCAGTCCATAGATCGACATACATAGATTTAGGCATGATGGGTATTATATAGCCGATAATTGCTTTCAGGCATGAAACTATTTCTTTGTTTATAAATTTATAAATATATATATATATATATATATATATATATATATATATATATATATATATATATATATATATATATATATATATATATATATATATACACACACATATATATAATACTCTATTAAATAAATAATACTAATAAACCCTATTTGTTTATTATTGAGCACTCTCATGCGTTCAAGAGTTTTTGTATTTTTTTTTTTTTTTTTACACAAAATATCATTATATATATATATATATATATATATATATATATATATATATATATATATATATATATATATATATATATATATATATATATATACAGTAGCGTAACAACCATATGAACAGGGTGGACAAATGCCAGAGGTCTTGAGAAACAAAGGGTCCCTCGATTTTTTAACGGGAAAATTTACTTAACCTGACAAAACATATACGGAGGAGTTTTAAGTTTTAACAAGGCTAAAGAAAAAATTAATTTAGTTGCATTGCAATTGGTTTTCTTGTTTTATAACAAAACTGTTAGAATTTTGAATAAAACTTTTATTCAAAATTCGAACAGTTTGTTAATTGAGTTAGTGAATAAGAATATTAAACTTCAAACTTTTATTAAGTTTATTTACAAAGTGATGAAATCACATGTAAAATGGTTTTGAATAGCAGAGCTAATCAAGACGAGTACCCTTTGTACCGAGGTACTACTCATATGCTGAGTAGGCGAAGCCGGGATTGGAGCATGCAATCCTGATACTACAGCCAAAAATTATTTAGAACTTTTTAGCAGCACTCTAACCAACTGAGTTATCCCGGCACAAACAATGTATAGTTCCAGTTTGATAGAAACTATTCTGCAGCGTAGTCAATATAAGTCAGTAAGATCATTTGAGTAAGGCAAAGTTGGGCGACCAGTATTTTGAGAACCATTATACTCGTTTTATTCTTTTGGAAACTTGCCTTGCCGGTTGTTTGCTGATTGATGTGATTTCAATCTTAATTGGCAGTGAATTAAAGGTGTAACTCATCTTGTCATCTAAATGAAAAAATTAGACAGAATGAAAAGTCATACATCCATTTAACTGCTTTTATTGTCTATCATGAAAATGCAATAAACAAAAATAGTCGAAATTATGTAGAAAGGTTCTTGAGCTAGTCATTAATATTATAATGATCCTTTCAAAACTTTGCCTGCCTTTTCGAGGACACCGCAAAATAATATCAGCGGGTAATTATAAAAGAAAAAAATTTTGGGTTTGGTTACTATGCAAGCTAAATTTGACCCAATTTTACAAAAGGTCACATGTTTACCATCTTGATCCGCAAAGTATCTTAAGTCTAAAGTTCAAAATGAAATTATTTACGATATGTCTAAAGCAGAAAAATGTTATTTGATCACAAAGTACAAGAATTTTCCATTCTATGCTATCATAATTGATACTATAAGCAATATCATTTGAGTTGATCATATTTCCATAGTCATACGTTGAGATAATTTAAACTCTGAAAATTGCAACATAAATTGTTTCTCGGATTTCTAAATGCCACAGATGTAACTGCAGTAGGATTAATAGAACATGTTAAGTGGTTGACTGACTATGCAAGGTTTAAACTTAGAGAAGATACGAATCCATGGCTAAGATGGCGCCAGTTTAAAGAGTAAAAAGAAAGATGGAGTTCAAAAACTATTTGGAAATTTGATAACTACCGCACCCGTGCCATACATACATTGCTCTTCTCATAATCTGAACTTGGTTATCAATGATGCGGTTTAAGCTGATGTACCGGCCGTAACGTTCTTTGAAACAATAAGTCAGATTTTAAATTTTTTTGGATCCAGTTTAAAAAGGCGGTCGTATATGGCTTTCCCATCTCTGTATATAATGGCATTAAAGTTGGAAAGACTTTGTCCAAAAAGGTGGTCTTCTCGATTAGTTGCAGCCCGAGCTGTAAAAATAGATATGTTGACATTCTGAAAGTTCCTACGCGAACTTACCTTGAATGTTCAAACAAGCTGGAGAGGGACAATGCCATCGGTCTTTGGAAAGCTATTTAAAAGTTTGAACTAATTTTCTATTATTGTTTGGGAAAAATTACTTTGTGCAACTAATAAAGTTTTTGTCAGGTTCTAGAGCAAAAAAATGGATCTTTTTAGTGGAACTATTTTACTCTTAATGGCTCATACAGAACTTCAATTTACCAGTAAATCATGGGAGAGAAAAATTTTAACTTGTACTTTTTTTTTTTTAATCATTTTTCAGTCAATTTCTTCAAAATTATTTATTTGAAAAATTATTTGGTGGGCAAATACCCCTGCTGCCCACCCGGTTGCTACGGGCCTGTATATATATATATAGGGGAAAGGCGCCTATGATGGCATACTTAACTTTGAAGCTTCATTATTCAGTATTCTGAAGACCAATAATAAAAGTTTTGATATGGATACATTCCTTGTTACATCTAGAACAATAATTACCTTGGGAGTTTTCATCAGTTTTATTTTTTTTATAAGTTGTTCTTATTGTAAAAAAAAGCACAAGTATGCCATCATAGGCAACCACTGCTCCTATGATGGCATAGGGGAGGATGGGGCAAGTTAGGATCGAGGGTAACTTAATGATTTCATTTAACCTTAGTGTCTTCCCTCAGAAAAGCCAGAAATTACTCGAAACCATCCTAATTTACCATTTCATGCTACGCACCAACATTGTAAAATTTTGCGCATGCGCATAGAATATATTGCGTTTTACGTATTTTTTTGACCAAAAAAAATGTTGGAGCATTTTAACTTTACTTAAAAATAAGTTTTTCTTATAAAAAAAAAAGGTTTTCCCAACTCGTCAATATTTCAACACCCCCAACTCGTCAGTATGCCATCATGTGTAAAAGTCGTCATTTTTATTAAAACAAGCTGTGTCTGCTTTGTTCAAAAGATAAAATTAAAGTAACTATTCCACTAAATGCACAAAACTTGAATGTAAAATGCATGAAAATTTCATTTCTGCACAGTTAATAGTAAAATCACAATCTTAAATATATGAAGGAAATAAAACTACAACAGCACATCCCAAAATCGATTTTTGTTGATTATAAAAACAATATTTGTGCACAAGGGACGTTTTTCACTAAAACTAATGTAAAGTTAGTATAGTCATGTAGGTCTAATCTTTTTTTTACCAAAACCAATTTTAATGGAAATATGACCGGTATGCCATCATAGGCGCTACGCCATCATAGGCGCCTTTCCCTTACATATATATATATATAAATATATATATATATATATATATATATATATATATAAATATATATATATATATATATATATATATATATATATATATATATATATATATATATATATATATATATATATATATATGTATATATATATATATATACAATGTATATATATATATATATACAATGTATATATATATAACAACAACTATGAGAGATCCTTGTGATGTTAGTGTTTGTGATGAAATCCATTAAATTCAAGATGCAACAACAAGTTCAAAGTTGGAAGTGAAAAATGAGCTAAATGGTGAAAAATCTAAATTAGGAGATGAAGCAAATTTATCTACGACTTCGCAAATTACATTGCAAGAAGAAGAACAGAGTTTTCAAACTTTACTAACTACAGACCTGACAGATCCTGCCTATTGACCTGATTGAATTCCAGATGATCTTCAAGTGACTCTTTTTTAAAATGCTCCATCAACACCCAATCAAACTTTTCTATTTCCTGTCAATGCCAACAACAGAAGATTTAATCCTTCATGCACGCAAAAGTACTCAAGAATGGTGAAGTTGTTAAAAGGTCCTGGCTATATACTCTAAAAGAAAAGATGTTGCATTTGTTTCTCATGTAAGTTGTTTGGTGACATGGACTTACATTTGAAGACAATCGGTTTTGGAGACTGGAAAAATTTGCACAGACAGCTGAAGGAACATGAAACTTCTAAAAATCACATCTATTCATTAAGCAAATGGATGGAATTAGCAAACCGACTAGATACCAACAAAACATTTAATGCATCACAATAACGACTTCTCATTGCATAGATGCAGCGTTGGCAGTTAGTTCTGGAAAGATTATTTGCAATAGTGACATTTTTAGGAGAACAATATCTTGCCTTTCGTGGAAGTTCTGATGTTTTACATGAGAAAAGTAATGGAAACTTCCTAAAACTAGTTGAACTGCTAGCACAGTTTGATGCAGTTATGGGAGATCATTTTCACCGAATAAAGAATGAGGAGATTAACACCCATTACTTGGGGAAAAATATACAAAACTCATTCAAATAATTACAAAACGAATTCGTGAAGAAATTTTGTCCAAATTGAAAATGGCAAAATATTTTTCCATCATAGTGGATTGTAACAAAGATGTGAGTAAAGTGGAATAAATGTCAATTGTGCTACGTTTTGTTCAGATGGAAAATGCTGAAGTTAAATTCTGTGAACATTTCATCGATTTCATACCTGTAGAGCAGACAACTGTTGCAGCACTCACAGATATTATTCTACAAATGTTGACTTAAACTGGGATTCGAATTGAAGATATACGTGGACAGGGCTGCGACAAAGGTGCGAATATGAGAGAACATCAGTCAGGAGTGCAGAAAAGAATATTGGAAAGGAACAGCAGAGTCTTCTTTGTACCATATCATGCTCATTCATTAAATTTGGTTGTTAATGATGCTGCAAAATCATCTGGAGAGGCTGTGGCTTATTTTGGAAGGTTGCAAGCCATTAGTAACTTTCTTAGTGGATCATCTCGTAGATGGACAGTTTTGAAAAATCATCTTGGAAAAAAAGTTTTTCCAAAACCTTTGAGTGCAACAAGATGGGAAAGCAGGATTGAAGCTGTGCAACCTTTTCAATAATGTGCTGGAGATATCTTTGATGCTCTTTTTGAAATCAGCCAGGACATTTCTTATAATCCATCTTCACGTTATGAAGCAGAGGTATCTGCTTCATGACGTGAAGATCCAAAGATGAAAAACTTTAAATTTTGTTGCTGTACTGTGATATGGCTCAATTCTTTGTACCAAGTAAACTTAGCAAGCAAAGTTATTCTGAATATTGAAATTGACATTTCTGAAGCCAAACAAACTTTGAACAAAACTGTTAACTTCTTAAAGTTATATCGCTCAGATAAAGCTTTTGAAAAAGTTATTTCTGATGCAGAACTAATTGCAGCTGAATTAGATTTGGAGCTATCGTTTTCATTTAAAGTTTCTATTAGACCAAGGTTTAAAAACAAATGCTTTCTTATGAAACTCGAGAAGATCCCATTATAAATGTTTCTATTGCTTTACAAATTCTGTTTACACAGCCAGTATCAGTTGCATCTAGAGAGCGTAGTTTTTCAAAACTGAAATTAATTAAAGATTTCTTAAGAATTACTATGTCACAAAATCTTTTGACAGGTCTTTCTTTAATTTCCATAGAAAGTGATATGGCTAAAAAATTAGATTTTACTGAATTATTGAAGACTTTTGCATCTGAAATGAGTAGGAAAGTAAACTTCTTTCACTAAGTCATGTTAAAATATGCCCATTTTGTATGTATTTTGCTTGCTTTTTGTGTTTGTACTGTTTGGATTTAATGTTTTGCAAATATAAGATTTTATAGGTCACTCATAGATTTACTTTACTTTTATTTTTTTAATATATTGGTGCTTTTTAGTTAGGGCGGCAAACTGGGATCTTGCCTCGGGCGGCAGAATACCTTGAGCTGACACTGTATATATATATATATATATATATATATATATATATATATATATATATATATATATATATATATATATATATATATATATATATATATATATATATATATATATATATATATATATATATATATATATATATATATATATATATATATATATATATAGTATTGGACAAAACATTTGCAACCAACATCGAACAATGATAAAAAGTGTTCCTACTTTTACATGTCTTAAAAACGAAACGAACTATACTGCCACAGCAAACAGTTCAGGAGTCTGGAGTCATAGCATGCCATGACATGAGCAATCAGTTGACAGGTGACAGCAAACAGGAAGAATTTCGTTGACAAGTGCCATTTTGCAGCTGACAAAACAAGTGCAACTTTTTTGGTTTATTTCATTTTCTTAAGTCTGGTCCGTGTCAACGTCACGGAAGTTTTTTAATAATTGAAGGAAGTATCCAGAAGTTTCCAGAAGCATGCAGATGCTTCTAGAAGTTTCCAGAAGAAGCATCTGGAAGCATCCAGTAGCATCCAGAAATATCCAGAAACTTTCAGAAGCATCCAGACGCATCCAGAAGTTTCCAGAAGCATCGAAAAGAAGCATCTAGAATCTTCCAGAACAGGTTCACACAGGTTCATTTTACTATAGAAGAGACATGTAAATCGACATGTAATTCAGTCAGTATATGGAAGTCAATCATTCAGTATTATCAAGACAGTTTATCGGAGTAAGTTTTATCAAAGTGTTTTATCGAAGAACATCAATACAAGAAGTGAAATACAACAAGTGTTTCATTGCATCAATACAGTCCACATCCAACCAAGACGTTGTGTTCCACAGACCATTATTGTATCATCACAAGGTAAATGTAACACGGCAAGCCTTGAGAAGCGTGATTATTTATTTTTATTATTTCTATGACTTCAAGTGCAAAAATGGCTCCCGACACTCTTGGATTGGAACTAAGAAAGAAAATTATTGGCGATTACGTAAGTGGAATGTCACAAAAAAGTATTTGTGATAAATATCGCGTGAAAAAATGGACCGTACCAAGACTATGTTTCAAATATCGTTCTACGGGCAAGTTGGCAGCAGATAACAAAGGTGGAAGACCGCGTTCCACCACTTCTAGAGAGGATTCTATGATCGTCAGATCCGTCAAGAAGGATCCCTGGATATCATCAGTCAAGATACAAAAGCAATTAGAGCTGCCTGTATCGGACCGAACAATCAGATGACGTAGTGTTGAAGCCGGATAGTTATCTTGACGCCCTGCAAAGAAACCACTAATTTCACTAAATAACCAGAAGAAAAGACTCCTGTTTGCTACATCTCATATTGACTGGAATGTGCAGAAATGGCGAACTGTCCTGCTCAGTGATGAATTGAAGTTCAACATCATTGGGAGCGATGGCATTTGCCGTGTACGTCGACCGGCCGGAAAACGCCTCGATTTACGTTACTGCCTTAAGACCGTGAAGCATGGTGGAGGCAATGTAATGGTCTGGGGGTGTTTTTCTGCTAACGGTCTAGGCCCAATACATCGAAACGATGGAATAATGGACCGTTTCATGTATAAAAATATCCTGAAAGATGTTTTGTTACCTCATGCTGAATGGAATATGAAATAAAATGGGTTTTTCAGCAAGACAACGATCCGAAACACACTGCAAAAGTAGTAAAGCAGTGTTTTCAAGACAACCACCTATCGGTGATGGATTGGCCGCCTCAATCTCCGGATCTCAATCCTATCGAGTACCTGTGAGAGATCGTCAACCGCAGAATTAATCGTGAAGGTGTTCGTAATAAGGATCAACTGTTTGAACAAATCCAAAAGGCCTGGGCGATTCCACAAAGTTTCATTGATCACCTGATCGAATCTTCGCCTCGAAGATGCAAGGCTGTGATCGACAACAAAGGATTCGCCACGAAATATTGATAGCGAAATACAGCTTGGTCAACATTTTGTCGAGTTGCACTTGTTTTGTCCAAAAGGAAATCAACTTTTTTTAATACTTTTGATTAATTTATTAATTTTCGTGTACAAATAATGAACTTTGTGATGAATAAAACTTGAAGAACTTTGTCTCTAAACAGTTACATAGTCATTTCTCTAAATTGAAAAAGTGCAGCACTTTTATATAAAGAAACTAAATTAGCATTATTTGGTTGCTCTCGTTTTGTCCGATACTCTCTCTCTCTCTATCTCTATCTCTATCTCTCTCTCTCTCTCTCTCTCTCTCTCTCTCTCTCTCTCTCTCTCTCTCTCTCTCTCTCTCTCTCTCTCTCTCTCTCTATATATATATATATATATATATCTGTGTGTATTCTTTTTTTTCAAAACACTCATAAAATCTTATTTAAAAAGTATGTCATATAATAAATGTATGTACATTCAATATTGTGTTCAATTAAATTTGTTGAAAGTACTGTTTAAATGTTGTTATTCTTTGTGAAGTATGATTTTTGTTTTGCATTTCATAGCAGTACTATCCAACGTTTATGCAAAAAAAGTTGATACAAGTCCAATTTTCAAATGTTATTGTAGCTACAATAGTGGTTTACCATGCAAAAAATTATTGAATGTACACTGGGTGAATGTTGCCACTTTGTATAATAAGGTTTAAAAACTTAATCTAAAAACACATAGAAAATCCATATGGACCACCTAATGTAAAATACGATCGACGTCAGAACAGTTTGATTCTATTCAGTGACAGATTCAGGAGGAGGGGGAATGGGTATGAATCCCCCCCCCCCCCCCTCTGCTAACATAATCTGAAAGTCCTAAAATGTCTTAGAAATTGAGGACCTTTCTTTTTTTTTGGAGACGCAAACATGGTACAAAATGCAAAAATATTTCGACATCCCCTCCCCCACAAAAGTTCCTGGATCCGTCACTGATTCTATTTGTTTTTTTGATTGCTTTGTTGTTGTTATTTGTCAAATTGCAGGAACTGAAGTTCCTAATAATTATAATCTAAGCAATCTATTCAATGAAAAAGTATTTGAATTACCCAAAATTAAAGAATATAATATCTTGTTATGAAGAAAACTGTATCTTGCTCTATAACTAGTGACTCTACCCATTTATTTCAACCTCCTAATGTTGTATGTTATGAACTTTTTAAAAAGCATTGGAGGAAAATACTTGATCAATTGTTACAAAAAATAAATCTTTGTTATTAATTTTATTTTCTTATAAACATTGTATTCGTCAGATCAAAAGGTAATTAGCAACCTAGTAGCTTAGTGGTTTTAAAAAATATGGTATTTACCTATTAAAAGTAAGAATTATCCTCAATCGTTTGCCAGTTGGTAAAAAAAACAATAAAACAGTAGTTGTCAAGCAGAAGTTAATGTAATTTAACAATTATGACCTTTTGATGTCAAGGAAAAAGGAGACTCAAAAAGGGAAAAAAAGTTATTTTTGACCTTGACTATTTTATTCAAGAATTTTATAGGAAAATGTAAAGACGTTCTACTTGCATTGTCTTTTGTAAATGAAACTGATCTTTTTATACTAGACCTCTTAAAACCTATTAAAAAAAAAACTAACCAAAATCAAATGGGTGTTTCTTATGAAATAAAACTATATTATTTTAGCTATTATTAAATTTTAAAACAAAACAATGCGTTTTTATATAGTTTTTGCTATTACAGAAAACGTATTCAAAGTTACCCCATTTGTGGGGTAACTTTGAATGACTAATTAAATTAATATTATACAAAATCCTTTTGTTTAAACATTATTTTGAATTTGAATTATATAATAGTTAACCTTAGCCTCTAAAGCATTTTATTAAACTTTATTTATTGTCAATAGTGAAGGAAGAGCAAGTAAAATATCTCAAAATCATTCAAAGCAACCCCGGTATAAGGTACAGTAGGGTACAAAAGTTTAGAAACACTAATTTTTTGTCAGTTTGTACTGCATAGCTTTTTACAAACTTTTAGAAGTAAGCTGATATTTTTACCAAATGCGCTCTATATTGTTTCAACTTAAAATACAAACCACAAAGGTTGTAAAATTAAACGGTTATTTAACATTTAATTGTTTTTTTGAAATTTGTTTCCGTTTTAGAAACAATTGAACTTGATTAATACTTATTTCAAAAAAGCTGAAACTTTCACTAAAATTTACAAAACAACAATTTTTTAACAATAAAATAGTTTTAATAAAACACTCAGTATTTGGTGGCATCTCGATTGAGATCTGGACTCTGTGAAGGCCATTCAAGAACTTTGATTTTTTGTGATTTAAAATATTCATGAACAGATCTGGCGCAATGGTTTGGTTCATTATCCTGTTGTAAGATACATTTACGAGTCATTTTATGCAGCATAACATTGTTTATGATGTCTAAATAAACTTTCTGGTCCATTATACCTTCTATGTGATGAATGGGACCCAAATTGTCACGACTAAAACATCCTCAAACCATAACATTTCCTCCTCCATGTTTAACAGTAGGTAAATAATATTTTGGATTAAATCTGTCTCCTACTGGACACTTAACATACCTAATTGTGTCACTTCTGAATAGCATAAACTTTGATTCATTAGAATAAAAGAACTTTTGACCAGTCATTTTCTGAGCAACTAATATGATCTTTTGCAAATTTTATCGGTTTCTTAACTATGCATACAGACCATGCAGATTATTTTGTCGTAATCGACGTTTAGTTGTATCAACGCTTCAGTTTGTGCCATGAAACTGATGTATAAATAAAATAAGTTTGACAGCAGTTTTGCGAGGATTATTTTTAGAATACCTTACTATTAATCTGTCAGCCTTTTCAGTTGTAACTTTAGGTTTTTCAGGGCGAGGTTTACAAATATTTTGGCAATTAGTTATACTTCACATTCTTTGAAATATCTCAAAGTAATTAAATTGTTAAATTTCAGAAATATTTTGGCTATAAATTTTACTTTCGTTCACAAAAACATGATTTAATTGCAAGGTATGATACTGTTTCTAAACTTTTGTACGGAAGCTTTTTCAAAAAAACAACTAAAAGTTTATTAACCGTTCAATTTTACACCTTTTTTGGTTTATATTTTAAATTAAAATAATATAGACCACATTTGGTAAAAAATTTCAGCTTCTTTAAGGAAGTTTGTGAAAAGAGTTATGCAATAAAAACTGAAAAAAAGTTGATGTTTCTAACTTTTGCACGCTACTGTATATCGAAGGATCACAGTATGACCAATGATTAAAGCATATAACAAAAGTGCAAAAAAATAACATGCAATATTTATTTAGAATTATCATTAACTTTATGAAAATAAGTTTGAAGAAACTTTTACAAGTTTTTTATATTGTAAAGATTTATATACTTCATTTAACAAAAAATTTGATAGATGTTTATGTTTCACACTGTAATGATGCCACCTGTTTCATCGCAGCAAAGAAATGGTTACTGTACTTCTTCTTTTTAAATTATCTTTTTTTGCTAAACAATAGTCACAAATAGTGGTACCCTTGATACCTTCCCATTCGGAGAGTCATACCCTAGTTTTTACACAAGAAAAAATCAATGAAGATAGTTACGAAATGATAATGATAAAAAGAAGCAAGAAATGTTGAAAATATGTTTGTTACTATTTGCTTATAGATCCAAAAGTATACGCAGATCGGCTATTTACTTCTTTTGATCGATCAAATAGAGGAAAGCTCAATTTTGAGGTGAAACATTTTTTAATTTTATTTATTTGAAACTTTATAAACATTTAATATTAAACTTTTACCTTTTTGTTATAACTTTCAGATATCTAGCAAACTTTATCCATGTTTTTATTTATGATGCCGTTTTTTAGTTTTTAATGTTTCCTATAACATCTATAACAAAATAAGATTTTAAATAATACTTTTGTCCTATGAGCTATATATATAAAACATCATAAATAAAATATTGAAAAAAAGATTACAAATATTATATCAATAGAACCTTTAACAGGTAATGAGCAACGTGAAGGTTTGCAGATGCTTCAGCCCCCACTTTTTTTGTATGATGAGTTAAAATGATAAATATGTTTGTTTAGTTGTATAACTTTTTTAAACTTTCATATTAAAAAAAAAAAGGAAATCATTTATTTGAGTCCAAGTACCTTCTTATTTTATTAATTACATTTAAGTTAATGTTTAATATTAAATAATCAATATATATATATAAGAAAGGAAAAATAAATATGTCCGGAAAACAATAAAGACAGTATAATCTTGTCACTAAGCACCGTTTTTTTTTTTTAAATAATCTTTATTAAATAATTTTATTATTCAATAAAGATCATTCTAAAATGATCTTTAATGAATAAATTCATTATTTAATAAAGTAAAACAGACAGGTGCAAAGGAGATAAAGATGACGTCAGCGCAGTCTTTTTACGGAGACACTTTGCGTATTATAACTACCAAGTTAATATTAAAATATGATTTTAATTAATATGAATTGAAAAAGATGTCAAATCAGTAAACAGAAAAGAATTAAATGACTTAATCAGTTTAACAAATGATTTGGATACGAAGTTTACTAAAATTTATTAACTTTTTATCCTTTGACAGATCTTTGACTGAAAATTTTGCGTTAAATCTAAAACTTTTTAAACTTTTTATATAGTTTACACTTTTTAAACAAGAATTTTTTAGTTTACAATGTTTCATGTAACACCTCTAAAAAAGACAAGAATGTAACAAAATAAATTTATTTATTTTAATGCTTGCATAATTTTTTTTGAGATTTACATTTATTTTTTTCAATGTTTACATGTGTTTATTTATTCGATGTTTAGAAATAAATAAGCAATAAATATGCACAGGAAAGGAGATTATTAAGCAGTCGTGGTGTAGAGGTTAGAATTCTGGTCTCAGAACTGAAGGTTCTATCCGTATACTCTACATTGGTAAGAAAGGAGGCGTGAACTTTCTGTTTAAATATTATTCCGCGGTGCTCTTTGATAAAACTGTAAGGTCTTCTAGGAGCACCTAAATAACTAAAAAAATAAAAATGCAAACGCCTACAGCCTAGTTAAATTTTTAGATATAGCAATTATTCTTAAAAACAAAAAAAATTAAAACCGAAAATTATTATAAGGAAACTAACATTCAAGATTAGATAAATTATAACAGATATCTACTACTTATTATAAAGAATGTTCTTTATATGTTATCTAAAAGAATAGTTGTTTTTACATCTGAATAGAATATTGAAAAATTACGCTTCACTGAACTCAAGCTATGGCTTAAAAATTTTTAATACCCTAACTGTATTATAGAAGAAACATTACATAATGCAAAATTGCATGAACCAGCACCACATAAAAAAATAGAATAAAATATTTACTTTATTGAAAACATTTTTCAGCAATCTTAATTCTCAACCTTTTGTAACTGAAACAAACTTTTTTCATAAAGTTAAGGGTAAATCCGGGTCGTTGTGGGATGTGGGATTCTTTGGAATGACATCGCAAATGGTGGTCGCTTTTTTCTAAAGGTTATAAATGACTTTTTTTAAAGAGGAAAAAAGAAGAAGGAAAAGAAAGCATTTATGAATTAAACGAAAAACAAATTCAGCAAAAAAAAAAAAAAATGAACAAATGTTTTAAAAGAAGAAAAGAAAAATAAATATTTGAAGGTAATAAGTAAAAAAGTAATGAAAATAGAAGTTAAAAAAAAAAGTTAATGAACGGAATAAATAAAAAGAATGAAAAAGAAAGAAAAAAATAAAACAACTTAAACATCAGAAAAAATCAACGGAAAAAGATCGGCGAACCAAGACTTTTTTTTTCATAGTTGTTTTGTTAGTTTTCTTTCACATATTTCTTTGTATTTATTTATTTACGATTTATTTTTAGTTATGCTGTTTATGCGGTCTTGTAGTCATGATTTTTTTTTCAAGTTTTTTAGCGTATATAGTTTTACTGATTATTTTTCGTTACCCATTTATTGTGTTATATTTTATTTTTTATTTATTTTTTATTAGTGATATATAAATTTTATAAGCAGTTATTTATTATTTGTTTTTATTATTATTTCAGCCATTTAATATATATGCTTCATTATACCGTGTTGGTTTTAATATTTTTATTATCATATATATTTTTTCTTAGGTCGTTTTTTTTTTTTTTTTTTTCTTCTGGTAAAATAGGGGAGGTTGGGATGTGGATTGGATTTTTTATTTTTTTAAACGAGCAGAAGTTAAAATATGTATTTTATTATTTTCGAGGCGAAATGATTGGGATCTATTTTCTTCATGATAAGAAATCACCGAAACCAAAATATGTTATGTTACGTGATTCAGTTAATAAATGAACACAGCCGTAAATTAATGATAGTAAATATGGGCATAGCCAAATAACTTTGAAACTGAGGGAGTAAGGACACTGAACACTACACTTTTGGCGCCATTTTATTAATTATTTTAGTATAAAATCAAAATAATAGACAATTTAAGAATTGAAATAAAAATTTTTTTTATTGATTTCAAAACTTATAAAAATATTAAAAAATTGAAAACTTATTCAAATATTATTATTTATAACTTAAAACTAATAAACTCATTTTCATGTACTTTGTTTGTTAAAAATGCATGAATTTAATCTTTAAGATCATTAATAGGCCATAGTGAATCAACCTATTTACTGTAGTCCGATTCACTGTGCTCCACCATAACAAATTAAGTTTAAGTCTAATTTTTTTGAACATGAGTGTTGCTGAAGGAAGAACTAACTAGCATAAATATCAATAATCCGAATGAAAAACTTCAACTTTTAAAATTATTTCAACCATGATCTCCATAATAAACATAAGGAAGGTAAAAAATTTTACTTTAGTTAGCTAAAAATAAATATTACCTACCAAAAACCGGTAGTCAAAAATTATGTGGTAACAACTATAAATAAAGATTGCAAACATATGAGCACATAAAATGATTATATTATTAAGATTAACAAAATTCAAATCTTCGAGAAAATGCCTCTTATTTACTCTGCCCCTCGATCCACTGTACCCCAACTTCCCCTACTTAACGTAATTTTTTGTTTTGTTTGTAATGTTTGTTGTAAATTTTCTTTTGTTTTGACTTTATCCGTGTTTTTCTGTTTATATTTTATTTATTTATTTTGTCATAATATTTAACACTTTGGTTATTATATTACAACTCAGATAAAACTCAATTTTTTCAGTTAATTGTTATCACGATAATCTTGATCTACCTATTTAAGAACGCTAATGCACTCGATGAGTCATTTAACCTTTATCTTCTAGAATTAACACTTACTTCCGATCTTGCTTGGAAACCATATATCAAATCGATTGTAAAATGATGGGCACTGGTCTAAAGAGCTAGAGTCTCTTGTTCCATCTACTAAAACCCATTGTCGTGTTACTCGTCATTCAATTAAGTCTCATCTTTTTACTGTGACTGCTCCTAAGTGCTCTATAAGTTCTTATTCAACTAGTTTTTTTCCTCGAACATCAGTTTTTTAGAATTCTCTTCCTTCATTTTGTTTTCCTGATTCATATAATTTGCAATTTTATTGGAAGTTGCTAGCAGCCTCATTGAAAGTGGAGATGTTGAATAAGAAAAAAAAAATCTTTACTTCTTTCATAAACGTCAGATGTTGTTTTTGACAAACTAAAAATTGCCCGTATAACATCAATTTTTAAATCTCGAGAAAAGTCAAATATTTTAGATTACAGGCCTATCTATCTTACCTTGTTTTTTAAAATTGCTAGAAAGAATAATGTATAACAGGCTGCATAACCATCTAGCTGAAAACGACACGTTGCATAGCAAAGAATTAGGTTTTTTTTTAAAAATGTTAACTAAACACGCAGTAGTTTAACTTTTCAACCAAATATCTAGCGCCTTTGATTATGACAGGTTTACATTAGGAGTTTTGATTGATCTGTCAGAAGCTTTTGATACCGGAAATTATAACATACTAAAAAAAACTTAAAAAGAACGGAGTTAAAGTTAAAACTTACTTTGGTTCAAAGGGCATTTGACAAACAAAAAGCAATTTTTTTACTATGATTAAAATAATACAAATTTTTTTACTATGATTAAAATAATACAATAAATCTTTTAGGCCTAATTTTGTTTACTGATGATTCGAAATATTTAAAAAAACATTTTAAAAAGGCAAATAAACTAAACAACAACAAAAAAAAAGAGTACCATTTGATTACAGGTTAATAAACACTTGTTGATTTAGGTTTATCAACACACTTTATAATACTATTTCTTTGGAGAAAAAGCCATTCAAAATAGCTGATTGACATAATATCAGATGTTAGTTGTGAAATTAAAAATGAATTGGTCAATCTAGGTACTTACCGACCGAGTGCAGCCTCCACTTTCATAGTTTCGAAAACCAAATCGTACCATCGGAACTTTTCAGCATTAGGTAATAAGCTGACTTAAATTGCATTAGGTAGACTCACTTCTTTGCGTAAACTGACTTTGCTGGGTAAATTGATTACTTTTTTGACACCAGCTGTTATCTTGTAGGAATTTAAAAAAACATCACGGTTTTTACGTTTTTTAGCATCGCTACAGTAAGTTAAAAATGTATTCGAATTTATTTTTTTAAAGTTACAAACTTTAAAAACTTATTAATATTCATAAAAAACCATTTCCTTCTTTTTTGCTAGAAGTAATCTTGTTTCTTTTTTTTTTTTAAGGTTAGTTCCCCTCTCTGAGGTTGAGAAGGTCACTGCAGTCGCGGAGGCTTCTTTCATTTGTTATTTCAACCTTCTCTCAACTCTATAACTCCGAACAACGAACCTTGACAAACTAGGCCGCTGCGCGGAGAAATAAGTTGAGCGCGGTACTACCAGGGACGTGGGGGTTAAACTCGGAACTTCACGCTGATGAGCAAGCGTTCTACCACTACACCACTACCGCATTTTTCTTTATATAGTTAACCAAGATAGTTCAAAATAAAAAATGCTTTTAAATATCAGAAGATTGACTCAAAGGCTGTAACAGGCTCTCTTTTCAAACTCTAATTCCTGGGTTGTCCTTAACATCCGCAAACATGAAACAATAACCCTTTTCATTACCAGTTAACCTGTTCAAACTCAAATCATCAGCCAATGTATGCACACTCCGCTGCATGTTTTCTCTAACAGTAACCTGATGTATGTACACTTAATTCGAGTTGGCAGACAGGTTGCTGAACTTTGCAATAGAAGTTTGAATAAAATTTCTACCAAAGTCTTTATATAATATATTTGGGTTAACTTGAGTAAATGAATGTATTGTAACTTATTGTAACATGATAAGTGAGTCTGGTTGGTTGCCTGCAGAGGCGATTCTACGAATAAAATGAAGTCGAGGGGTGAATCCTCAAATAATACCAACTGGCTTCTTAAGAAAAAAAAAAAAAACCCTTAAAACAAAAATTTAACCGACTGAATTGTGTCAAATACCCGACTAGCCGACTAAATTTGTGAAAAAACCAACTATAACTTGAAAATCACCAAAATTGGGGAGTGTAACACCCCCTCTCCCCCTTTCCCCCGTAAAATTGCCTCTGGTTGTAATGTATTGCCTATTTTATCCCCCTTAATCAGTTTCTGACATGGATACTACTACTAAGTTAAAAGTCTAAACTTCGACTACTACCAAGTTAGAGGTCTATGCAAAACATTTTATGCGCATGAATTTAAGGGCCTGTATCAAAATCATTGTCAAGCACTTTGTAAAAATAGTATTATTTAAACTTTTTTGAAAGCAAAATATAAATTTGGAGGATTGGCCAATAAAATGAAATTTAAAAACTATTCATAATTCCTGAGGTACTTAGTTTTTAACTTCAAATAAGTACTCTGACACGTATGAATATTAGACGTGTTTATATATAGGTACACGAATGCTTTACATAAAGGAGTTATACTTGTTTTTTTTATAAACTGTTATGTTAAAATAAATTGTTTTAAATACAATATATTATATTATCATACTTAATAGTAGTTAAAATGAAACATAATAATATGCATTATCAGATATATTGAGCAAAGTGGATGGCAGCTAAATAACCTCTTCCGCAGTTAAGCAACAATCAAAGCGACAACAATACTGAAAGAAATCTGTTTTGAAAAAATAGCTTCATGTTGTACCAATGATGCTGTAGATGTCAAGCAACCGTTGTTTTCAAGTTAGTGCAACACGGAAAAAGAGTTTCCTGTTCAATATTAGTTCAATTGCAAGAAGTATTACTTTTTAGTATCAATTTTTGTTAACTGTAATCAGCTCAACCAATTGTGTACCTTATGGTTGAAGTGTAATAACTGAATTGTGAGCTCTCAAATTAACTTGAAATGGTTTAATTCAATTGTAAAAAATGGTGAGTTTGTACTTAAGTACAAATAAATTTTTACTTAATTATTTATTTAACATTTGTTAAATATATAAAGGTTGTGTAAGCTTAAAAAAGCATAACATTACACAAAAGCTAGCAAATATAAGTTTAAACAGAAATTCCGCCGAAACCTAACATTTATACGTTTAAAAATTTAAAAAAGGAAAAATTTTGGGTTTCGCTATTGCGTGTTTGAAGTGAACGTTTAAGAGCTATCAAAATAACGTTTGCAATGAACGTTAAGTAAACGTTTGCTGTTTGTTATTTGAACGTTTGTATTGAACGTTCAAGAACTGTAAATCGGAGTTTACAAGAGTTGATTCACCTAACGTTTGCAGCGAACGTTACTCAAACCTAGATAAACGTTGTGGCAACGTTTATTGAATGTTAATTTTTAGCTGGGTTGGTGCAAAATAGGAAAAATTGCGTCAAAAAAGAGGAGGAAAAAGCTTAAGGTTAAAAGGAAACATTTAGTATGAACGATGACTCGGATGTGTCTGGAAATTTTTAAAGATATTTATGGGCAGAATTGACAAGTAGTCACAATAAACATAAAATAATAAACAACATGTTTCAACTATTTTAATATACATTTTTCTTTTTTTTTTTTTATTAAGCTTACAATTTTAAACCTAAAACTATATGTAAGGCGGTTAGTTGCCCACAACAAGTTTTTAATGTCACCTATAATCATATTCGTTGTCACGGAAGGGCAAGCAGAATAAATTAAACTTGGAATATCTAGATTGCATTTTTGATGAACTTCACAATATTTTTAGAAATATCCGCGATACATTTTTAAGGAAGATTTACTTTAGCAAATTTTATAAGCATTGATAATAAAAATTGCATTATATTTCATACATAAAATATGAAAGAAGGCGAACTTAGAACTCTTGAAGAAAAACAAAAAGTATTTAAATCTAAGTTAAAAAAAAATAAAAAACGAAAAAAGTTTGAAAGAGGTTTAAAAAAGAACAGGTAAAAATGTTAAGATGTTATTTTATCTGTCATTAGTTATTTTTTATTCGGGAAAACTTCTGTTTATTAATTTGTGAACTTCATTTTATTAACTTAATTCCTTATATAACTATTAATATGTTCATTATTACTCATTTACTCTCTTTGCATATACAAGATATGCATTTTTTTTTTATATCAAAACAGTATTCAAAGATAAAAACATCAAAAATAGTTTGATCTCGGCTAATGAACGGCAAATTATATAAAAAATACAAAAAAAATCTGTAAATTATATAAAGAAATACAAAAAAAGCCTTGGTAAACTTGGTGTAAACCAGCTCATTAGCTCAAATATAATTTGCCGTTCATTAGCCGAGCTTTTGCCGTTCATTAGCCGAGCTTTTGCCGTTCATTAGCCGAGCCTTAAACAAAACTCAACTTAAAATTACAATCTTATTTGCTCTTGTGCAAAGTTTGTCACCAAGAAAGATAGAAAAAAGCAACACTTTTTTAATTCTAGAAAAAAACCTTTCTTTCAAAACTAGCAAGACATCAATAATACAGGCAAGAGAGTTAAAATGGCTGTAGGCAAATTTTAAAAAAATGAAGTAATAATCAGCTTCTTTTTTTTAAAGAAATACAAAAATAAACTGTAAACTTGGTGTAAACCAGCTCATTAGCAAAAACCAAAATGATGTTTTTAAATAATTAAAAATAGTGTTAAAGTACATTCTAAAAATAGCGAAAGTTTTTAATGTAATTTATGCAACTTTACTACCATCTAATTAGTTTTTTATAATTTATTATTATTATTATTAATTTCCTTAATTTTAATAAACTTCCTTATATTTTTAGACCTCTGTTTTAATACGATTCATAATAAGCATCAAGTTTTGAAAATCAGTTATGAAAAGAAGGGCGTGTATTCAGAAAAAAACAAGTTGATTATTCATGAAAAAATGAGGTTAGGGAACTGAAACACAATAATACAAAATGTAAAGGACATTTTCTAGAACTAAAGAAAACAGGAATTTAAGGTTTTCGGTTAACTACTAAACATTTGCTGCTTTGCTCCACTGATTAATAAAAAAAATTTTTTCTCTGAAAACATTTTTAGATTTTGAAATTTCAGAAACGTTAAAATCTTTTACACTCGACATTTAAAAATATAGAGTGTCTATAAAACAGAAGAAATCCCATAAGCCAACTTTGATAAAAGTTGAGATTTTTTGTTGATGCCCTCTTACAAAATTCCAACTCTATGTGAAGAATTATTTAACACTAAAAAAAAAGTCTCCCAAAATAAATTTATAAAGAATTTTTAACATCCTAAAAAACATTCCTCCGATATATATTATTAAAAAAAATTATAAAAAAAGTTAATTCGTAAAAAGTTCATTAAAAATCATTTGATATTTAAAAGTTATAGAAAGCTAGACAAAAATAAACAATTAGAAAATTTGTCATCGCAAATTATTTTTTTAAGTTTTAATTATGCATTAAATTTAAATATATATTAGAATATAGTTTATATACCTCTTATTCCATGCTATATATAATAACAGAATGCAGCAAATGAAGCAGTGATTAGAATGTTAAAAGAAATGTTTAAAGAATTCAAAGAAGAAACTGAAGAAATGCTTTGCAAGCAAGAGAAAACTGTTATTGATATTATTGGCGCCTATATAAAAATAATTAACGACAGATTGGACAAAGCAGAGTTAAACATCAACGTGAATGCAAACAAAATTAAAGAACTTACAAAGGAATTGGAAGATATTAAGGATAGTCTAAACTACAACGAAAAACTA
This sequence comes from Hydra vulgaris, assembly GCF_038396675.1. Taxonomy (NCBI): domain Eukaryota; kingdom Metazoa; phylum Cnidaria; class Hydrozoa; order Anthoathecata; family Hydridae; genus Hydra; species Hydra vulgaris. Next base: position 6,630,125 of record NC_088924.1, read on the forward strand.
TTTGACAAAAAATTCATAACAACAATAAACAAGTAGATAAAAAATTCGAACATACCAATTTAGAAAAATTTATGAAGAAAAAGCAACGAAACCTGGAAGATAGATCAAGAAGAAATAGCCTACGAATTGACGGAATTTATGAAAATAGGTAAGAATCATGAGGGGACTCTGAAGAAAAAGTTCACACATTCTTCTGGCAAAGACCTGGACTGAAAAATATCGAAATTGAACGTACCCACCGCACTTGATTGAAGAAAGGTGGACGAACGATGACGATTATACTTAACCTGCAGAAATACAAAGATAAAATAAGAATTTTAAAGAATCTTATCGACTAAAGGCACGAATTCCATTGTTAACGAAGACTTTCTCGTGAGATCGTTGCTATTCAGAAAAAGAAACTTGCGGAAGTTAAGCAAAGGCGCTCAAATGGCGAAAATGCAACGGTAATATGTGACAAATTTATTTATCTTAATAAAAATTTATAATCAATCTTAACAAATACCTAACACTCCTAAAAAGAAATCCTTTGTTTGTTTTTTCCATTTATTATCATGGCTATGACAAATAACTTTGAACCCTTTTTAAATTTATATTAAACAAATTTTTTTTCTTCAAAAGAAAACCTGAAATAATTTTATCGTAATATTTTATCCGATTGTTTGTATCATTTTCCTAGCCAACTAGAAGGGTTTCTTTATAAGAATGCTCGTGAAAAAAATAATAGTCAAATTGTAATTCTCCACCTCAATACAAGAAGTTTGAACTGCGATTTTGAAAAACTTGTAAATCTATTAGAATAAACTAAACACATTTTTAATATAATTTGTTTAACTGAAACTTGGATCACAGTCGATGAAATAAGTAGTAACTTTGATACTCCTCATTTTAATATAATTTATATGGAGAAAATAAAATAACAAAAAAAGAACGGCATTGGAGTATTAATTTATGTTCACGAATATTTTGAGTATTGTTTTAAGAAATGGTTTGAACGTTTCTTACATAAAGAAATTGTAACTATTGAAATTATAAACAATCAAACTAAAAACATTTTACTAAGCTGTTGTTATCGGCCACCTGACGGCGTGAGCCTGAGAGAAAACAGGTCATATGTAGTCGGAAACTTAAATATGAACTGTTTTCTCTATAATGGCGTCCATAAAATTAAGAATTCTCATGACATGAAAGTAACTGACCCTGTTTCAAAAACTTCATTTCAATCAAGTTTTTGAAACAGGGTCAGTTTAATAAATCGACCCACTTGAAGAGTAACAATAAACACCGCAACTCTTATAGCTAATATTATATTTTCAATAATAATAAACAAATAGGTATCATAAAAACTGACATGTTAGATCATTTTCTTACATTCCTGAAACTTTATAAAACAAACCCAGAAAGAAATATTAATACAAAAAAAGTAATACGAAAACACAACTATCATTACTGCGTTAGAAAAACATATATTTTGATAATAACGCAAATAATATTTATGAAACTTTTTTCAAAACATATTTTTTTTGTTTATAAAGTTAATTTCCCAATAATAGAAAAAATAATAACAACTAAGAATATCAATACTAAAAGATTACTAAAGGTTTAAAAAAATCATTCAGAATAAAACCAATGTTATTTATAAATTTTTTAAAAACAAAAGCAGCTTCAAGCGAAAAAATTTGTAAGAACTATAAAAACCTATTTAAAAAAGTTCGCAAAAACCTGAAGAAAAATTATTACTCCCAATTATTGAATACATTTAAAAACGGCATATAGCGCACGTGGGAAATAATGAAAGAAATCATTGGCAAAAAAAAGTTATGCTCTGGTTTCCTGCCACAAACGGTTAGAGTCGATAACAAAAGTTTATATGAACCAAAAACTATAGCTCAAGAATTTAACAAATTTTTCACTCAAATATTTCACTCACATAGGACCTTACTTAAGACCGAGTCTTTGTTTACTGATTTTCTAGAACCCCTGGATAATTGCATTTGTTCAGATGTTAAAAAAATAAGCAATTAGAGCAGATCAAATTAATGGAAACGTGGTTATAGATTGCTTTGAACAACTTAAAATTGTTCTTTTTAAAATCTTTAGGGCTTATATTCATCAAGGAGTATTCCCCGAACAATTAAAAATTGCAAAAATTATTTCTATTTCTAAAGAAGGGGACAAATCTGAAATCAGTAATTATCGCCTTATCTCCGTTCTTTCCACATTTTCAAAAATTCTAGAAAAAATTATGTTCAACAGAATATACAAATACTTTCATGATAATAATCTACTTTATATCAATCAGTTTAGTTTCAAGAAAGATAACTCAACTGAACATGCAGTTATTCAATTTGTACATGAAATCTCAAACTCATTCGAAAAATCACAATACATTAGGAATTTTTATTGACCTATCAAAAGCTTTTGATACGGTCGATCACCATATTTTGATTTATAAACTCAAATACTACGGAATAAAGAATAAAATTTTTAAATGGTTTAAAAGTTATCTATCAAACCGAAAACAATTTGTACCATTTAACAATGATTATCAACCCACTTTTCTCAAAATCATCTGTGGAATCCCACAAAGCTCAATTTTTGGACCTCTCCTTTTTTTAATTTATATAAATGACTTAAATAAAGCTTCAAAACTAACAGCATTATGTATGCAGATGATACAAACTTATTCCTTTCAAACAATGATATCGCTAAACTTTTTAGAACAGTAAACGAAGAACTCAGACATATATTTAACCGGTTCAAGTGTAATAAGTTAACCTTGAATACTAATAAAAACAAAACGGGTTTAATTTTATTCGATTACAAAAAAGCGATTTCTCCCATCAAAATTACCTCAAATCTTTTTTATTCAAATTTTATTTCAAATTTATTAGGTGTTTATATTGATGAAAACATTAATTGGAATCACCATATTGATTATATAAGCAAAAAAATTTCTAAAAACATGGGGATCCTATATGAATCACGAATCTATCTCAATAAGAAAGTCTTAATTTAACTTAATTACTCATTTATACATAGCTATTTAAATTATGCCATTAGTGCTTGGGGAAGCACAGAAAAAGTATGTTGTAACGTCTTTATCTCCGTCAGAAACGCGCAATCCGTATGATCAATTTTGCAATTCGCTTCTCTCAGTCGAAGCATTATTTTATTGAATTGAGAGTTCTGAATATATGAGTCAATTTCTCATAAGACAGTTTTGTCGCAACTAATGTTGCATGAAAATAAAGTTTGGACTATTTATAAAATTTTAACAAGTAAGTTAAATTTCATCATTAGGGATGTACAAAATAGATTTGGATTTGCATGAATCTGCTTTTTAAATGTTTTTGGATATCATCAAGTAATGAGGTCCAATAATTTTTTCCACTCCGTTACCGTAACATAAATGTAACTACATCTGTGAATTATTATTATTTTTGTAACAAATTCTATTTTTGTAATGAAATATACTGGGTACTATAACTACAGCCTACATGTTAAGTATATTAGCCAAATTTAATGACATAAAAAATTTAATTTATGTGACAATGTCTGCTCCGTTACTGACATTTGCTAATTATTTATTATTTAAAAGCAAAACAGTTGTAAGTTAAAAAAAGAAGCTAACTCGACAAAAATCTTTTTCGGATTTAAATTGTACAAATACTGTCCGCTCCGTTACTAGATCATTACCATACATCATTAATGTGAAGAAAGTCGTGGTCGCTCACAACATCATTTGCTTCAATCAACAAGATATTCAAATTTTCATCGAAATTAACCAGGTCAATGATATTGTTGCCTAAATGTTGAAATTGGTAATCATTGACATCCATTGCATTGGTTGAAGTAATACTTTCATCACTGCTAAAATTCTGCAATATTAAAAAGAAATTCACGGAAGTACTTAAAATAAATTTAATTAGTATAGAAACAAATAAATTAGCAAAATAACAAAACACACAAATATTATTTTACCGTACTAGTGTTTTTGGAAAACATATATCGCTTTAAATTGTAGCAGGTGCATACTGTAGCCCTCTTACAGAAGCAACTTAAATCTCGATACAAAACATTAAATTTTCTGTCTGTGTGAAGCTGATGCAATTTCATAATGCCTGTAATAGCCTTTAATGTTTTAGTACATTTAGAGTCAAAAGAAGTAATTTTGGATCCCTCAATATAGTAAAACTTTATTAATGAATGTCTATTGTTAAGAAAATTATATAAACTTTCTGCATCTGGAAGGTCACAACCCATATTAAGCAAATGATCTGTCTGACGTTTCACAGATCCTGCTATCGCATCTGATGCTCCCTCGCCATGGCCACTTTGAATAAAATTTCAACTGGCTAAATTAAAATTAATTCGTATATCAATGTAGAGAATAAGAAGAAGTTTTGCTTATTCCTATATTGTGTTGTTTGTCCATCAGAAAAAAAATGAAGATCTGTAATTTGTGGGTTATCTATCTTGAGTTCAATTAGCACGGGTTCCAGATGTGCCCATATAGAAGGAGGATCGTACCTCAAAGAGCCGGATATAGTTGTAAATGACTGATGTCCATCCATTTTATAAATTACTCCTGTATGCAATGTAGCTTGTTTGTTACTTGCTCCGAAATGTGAAAATTGAATTGCAGCAAAATTCTTGCACACATAGTTCTCTGAAAAATCTATATGTATAACAGTATTGTTCACATTTACTGTTTCTTTTAATTGTTTGTACATTCTGAACTGGTGTCTTATTATAAAAACATGCTTGCATAGCTCGTTTCGAATTGATTCACAGAATTTTAACTTAAGATCTTTAAGTGTTCCACGCTTCACACTTTTCCTGATAATATTTGTTGTTTTCTTTTCTCCCATCTTTTCGTATTCCTGTTTTTCTTTTTCCCACTGGAACCAAACTATAATACTTTCATCTTTTAGCAATCCTTTTGCTTGAAATTGAACTTCAATATTTTTTCTTCAATATTTTTTCTTTCAAAACACGCAGGGTAATAAGTTTATCACAAAGTAATTGTATGTTCTCGTGTTTTTTGCACAGACATGTATCTCTATCTTTAGCCGACGGTTTGCGATAACGAGTAAACGTTGTATATGAAATGTTGTTTCTCGTATATTCCGCGCAAAATTTTTCATAATGGTTTATTAATGAATCGAGTAGTAGTCGCTTTTATTTTTTATCTTTATTTTTTGTTACAGTCTGTTTCTTTCCAGTTGTTATTCTAGAATTGTAGTGTAAGAAACTCTCTGATCAAATCCTGTGTTTCAGCATCAAGCGATGAATTACCACGATAACATTCGCTGTTTGGATTTGTACTTTTTGATGAAAAAAAGAGTTTGGGGTTTTATTACCTGCTAATAAATTTGACATCCTGCTTGTTTCATTTGTAAGAAAACCGTTTTTTTCAGAAGAAGTAGATGATCTATCAGTGGTTGTAGGTGAATTTGCTTGTAAACCAGGCAAAAAACCTTCAAGTTTTAATTAACGTTTTTTGTATTTTTGGGCTGAACTATTAGCCGTTTCCAATTCCTCCGATAATGTTTGTATTTTTCTATAAGTCTTTTTTTTTTGGTAAGCAGCCTTTGCTCTACCTCTCTGTTTGCGTTTGTTATTCCTACTCAACTCGCGTTCCGGTGACTCTGATAACGATGTTTCAATCTTTTTTTTTGCAGCTCTTAATTTTGCTTTCTGGACGCGCCAACAACGACAAACAATTCGTTTTTTTCTTTCTGATAATTCTGATATCACTTTAACCTTCTTCTGCTCACGGCGCATATGCCAACGTTTGCGTTCTTTTTCACGAAATATGTGTGCATTTTTTTCTAATTGTCTGTCCCAAAACGCTTTCTGAATCTCAGCACGAGATTTCTTCGAAGTTTTCATGTTATATGCCTAGTTGTATTTTTTTTGGAAAAATAGTATAATAACTGTAAATGTTAATACACCAAAAGTTTATTTATTATTTATTTATTATTATTAAAATATATTTCAAGATTTACATTTATTTTAAAAGCCAAATGTATTAGAGTCAAATGTAAATAAAAACCAAACAATAAATGAAATCCTAACTTGAAAGTAAAAGAACGCAGCGTGCATATGGTAATCATATTTAACGCTGCAAAGTAATCATATTTTATCGCTGCAGTAAGTCCCTAATGGTTGACGTGTTTATTTAATGCAGAAAATAGCTTAAATTAAAGCTTTTGATTTTTTTATCTTCGTGATGTCAGCTCCGTTATGTTGTTGTCAACTCCGTTATTAAAAGGAAATCACGGAGTTGACAGTAACGGAGTAGACCTAATTATACATAATCAATAATATCTTATTATTACTCATTGGAAAACATCTTTAAAATCTTTTATTGCTATATTGTCCAAAAGATTTAAAGAGTACTAAAACACGCCATATAAAAAATGTAATTTTACGGAATAAAAAAGCGTAACGGAGTAGACTTCGAATAAGAATATCATTTCTAAAATAAGGTAATTAGGCTCTCATTTTTATATAAACAATGCTTGCAGCACGATATAACTTTAAATATTAATAAATTCCATAGAACTGGACTTTTTTTCATTATTTTAATTAGTAAATAAGTAAAAACTACAAACCTGTGACTATTTTAGAATGTAATAACAAAGTGGACAAAAAATGTGGGGACAACAAGTTTTTGACAAGAGCTACAACAGGATAAGGTGTAAATTAATACATGTATTAAAATACCATATATTAGCATGTCTAAAGCACCAAATTATGTCCCCGATTAGCCGTAATACAAAAGAAAAAAAAATTATTGAGTATAACAGTATAGTTCTAGATGCAGGACATCTACGGAGTGGACATTTTTGATTAACAATTGTGCACACAAAATTTTAAATTTTAGCCGGAAATATCCGATAAAATGCTAGCTTATATTAATAATAAGTATTACTACCCACGGTGCTGTTTTTTATGTTACTTGTACAAGAATTGCGTTTTTATAGCTGTACGACAAAATTTCAGTAACGGAGTTGACGGAATGAGAAAATGACTCATATACGAGTTAAATGTATTTAATATTTTATATTTTGTATATATACGGATAAATAACTTATCCCTAGCTGTCTTCAATGATCTTTTCTCTTTTAAACTAATCAGTAAATATACATTGAGAAATAATAACTTTTTAAATAAACTTCTTTGTCATACAAACTTTATCAATTTTGTATTACCTATCGTAATTTGTAATTTGTAATACCACACCTTTGGAATAAAACTGTTATACCGAATTTTAATTTTGAAGTACCTATTACTTTTTGCCATTTTAAAAAAAGGCAAAAAGTAATAGATACTTTTTGCCTTCATTTATTGTATATTTTATTTTATTATTTTTTATATTATATTATTGTATTGTATTATTGTATTTTAATTTATATGTTGGTTTACTCTAGTATAAAATTCTGATGAGAAGATCCTCTTGATCTTTTTTCAGACACAGATTATCTGGCAATTTTGTAAAAGTTTATTATTTTTTGTTAATCTTATCTTTGTTAAATGTTTATTTAAGGCTCTGATGACAACATCTTTGCGATCTTCTTTCAGATATCTTGTTTATATTTGTTATATTTTCTATCATTGCAAGTTTATATCATTATTTTTATTATTGGTTATTTAAAGCTGTACAACAATTAATAAACTTAAACCAAATATATATATATATATATATATATATATATATATATATATATATATATATATATATATATATATATATATATATATATATATATATATATATATATATGCTGACTTTGTAAACAAAAGATCCGTAAAACGGATAAGCAATACTGGAAACATCAAAAGATAACATAATTGGATAAACAAACATCATCACCTGACTCAGATATTCGAATCATTAATGCGTGAATTTAAATAATTTATGTTGATCTTATATAGTGTAATTAATCTCCAATAAATAAAATGATTAATTGTTTAAATTTTCTGATGTTCGCAAATATTATGCTCACCAAAGATTAAAATTAATTGTTTCTTAAAAATTTTCAAGGATTTTGTAATTGGATTATCTAAATGTTTGCATGGCACATGTGCAGATAAACTGCGCTGGGCTTTTAAACTCTATGACCTAGATGGTAATGGCTTAATTGGAAGAAACGTAAGTAAAAAAAAAAAAGTATTTTATTCTTCAAATCTTCATTTTTATTTTTTTATTTTTTCTTTGATGCTTGATTCGTCATTTTACTTTTAAACCCAAACTAATTAACAGTTTGACTAATCCTTACAAATACATCGGCAGAAATCCTTAAAGTAATTCCACGTCAAAACAACCAATTTTTTTTAAAAATACAACCCTATGTCCTTGGATTTTTTTATATTTTTACCATAGTTAGTACATTATAAAATAAAATAAATCCCAAAATTTCAAGGTCTAACTCCCAATGGTTCGCGAGTAATGGTTGTTTTAATTTTGGTTACTATTATTGTTTTGGTCATTTTCCGCCATTTTTAAATTTACATTTCTCCTTATAAAACCAAGTCTATAAATATGTGAGTTCTAAAAATAATTGACTTAGTTAATTTCTAGGTGAGGAATTTGAATATATAAATAAAAAACCCATTTTTTAACTAAAAAGTACCTAAATATCAATTATAAATGTTAAAATAATGGACACCTGCCCCGGTAAAATTTTTAGGTAAGCGGTAAATTTTTTATGCTTAAAATTTCAAATTAGATCATTATATGTTTAAAGAACATTGTGTGAATAAATCATTTCTGCCAAATACATAGTTTAAAAGTTAAATAAAAAATATTACAAAAAAAGCAAATATTGCATATTTCGCTTATCGTAGTATTCAAAATAAATAAAAATGTTGCATACTTGAATTGATATAAAATTTTTTATAATATATCCATTAAAAATTAGTAATTTTCAAATACATACTTATCAACTTAAAATTTTTTTTGAAAGTTCATATTTATCTGATATTATTTTTGGTGCATTTTTTAATGTTGTTAAATTGGTGATTGGTATCCAACAATAATCATCCCTTTTCGTCCAGAAAAACTGTTCAGATGGACCGTGTGGATGCATAAACTTTATTTTTATATCATTATATTCTTCATCTTTTTCTTCGACTTCTGCAATCCACCAAAACGAGTCATATGTACATGCGTAATATTTGTATTTCTGCATTAGCTCACAAATTATTAAACTTAAATTTTGGTAACTTAATTTTTTAGTTATATTAATAGATTTTGGATTTATATCGTTACTAGTTTTTTTAAATAACATAGATGTTTTCGAAACTGGTATGCAATGGTGAAATCCTCGACTTCCTGGTATTGTTTTTTCCTTCTCAAATCGTTTATTTTATGTAGCTCTAACATTAACCATAGTTCCTTTATCAATTTTAAAGAACTTTATTGTGAGCATTTTTTGAGTGCAAAATTCATCGATTGTTAGTATTTGATTTTTCTTCGGACGTTCTCTTGCTGTTGTTCGTTTTACTGTACCACCTATTGCATCACAAGAAGATTTGCCATGACTGGTTGCAAAAAATGTCCATTCAGCTTCCAATAAAAAATCTTCTGAACGATTGCATAGATTTGGAAAATTTTTATAATTTTTATACTGTCCTCCACATACGTCAGAAAAGTAATACAATTTGAAAATTAAAGAAGGGTTTCTTCAATATAATTACATAATATATATTTGAAATCAAATTACCTTTTATTATTATTTTTTTTTTTTATGCACTTTATAAACATTACAACAACTGCCATTTTTCTTTTCAAATCTTAATTACATTAATTATGTATTAATTACATTATTTATGTAGAATTAATTGCAACGATTAAATTAGATGAATATATCTGAATTCAGCAATTAAACTTTGATATTTGGAAAAGACAAGGAACCAAGGGAACAAAAAGGAAATAAAAAAAATACATTAAAAAAACTTTCATAACTTAAGAACCTTAAGTGAAAAACCTTAAGATTTAAAAACTTAAGATTTAGATAGGAATTATCATTTTTTGCTAAAGTACTTTGGCGAAAATTGAAAAAAAAGTCAGAGAATTTCGGGTTGTATTTTAAATAACTTCCAGTTAAGTTCTATACTCCAAACCTTTGAATGTTCATACTTATGTCATTTAAAGATGTTTTGCAAAAATTTGCGCTACAAAGAACCTGGAAACAAAAATACCCTAAAAATTAGAAATCTAAAACGTGGAGGAAATTTATTTTTTGAAATATAAATTCTAATATCCTAAACTAGGTAGAAATTTTTTTAAGGTAATAAAATTTCATTGAAAAATAATGATTTGTTTAGAAATTACACCTAATTGAACAAGCCCCTCGTTTGGATGAGGTTCTAATCTTTACATGGTTATACATTTTGAATGCCAAATGATTTTTTGACAAAATTTTAAAAATATGTACAATTTTTAGTCTTATTAAAGCAAGTAACTTTTCTGTTTGGAAAAATCAATTCCCCTCACGTTTGGGCTGATGATTTCTACTTTTTAGGGTACTTTTGTTCCCAGGCTCTTTGCAGCGCAATTTTTCGCAAACCATCTTTAAATGACATAAGTATGAACATTCAAAGGTTTGGAGTATAGAACTTACCTGGAAGTTATTTAACTCAAACCCCAAAAAATTGTGGTCCGCCCCTGCAATTATATATACATTTTTAGTACAATAGTAAAATATTTACAAAACTATGCATTTGGCATAAATGATTTTTTCACAAAATGTTCTTCAAACATACAATGATCTTATTTAAAAATTTAAGCTTAAAAAATTAACCGCACACCAAAAAATTTTACAGTGGCAGGTGTCCATTATTTTAACATTTATAATTGATATTTATGTACTTTTTAATTATAAATTGAGTTTTTTATTTATATATTTAAATTCCTCATCTAGAGATTAACTAAGTCACTTATTTTTAGAATTCCCACGTTTAAAGACTTGGTCTTAAAAGGAAAAATGTAAATTTAAAAATGGCGGAAAATGACCAAATCAATAATAGTTGCTAAAATTAAAACAACCATTACTCACGAACCGTTGGGATTTAGACCTTGAAATTTTAGGATTTATCTTATTTTATAATGTACTAACTATGGTAAAAATATAAAGAAAATCCAAGGACATAGGGTTGCATGGCCTGGTTGTTTTGACATGGAATTACTCCTTACAAATACTCCTGCGCAAATCCTTACAGTAAAAGTACTTCTGCGCAATTTCCTCTTGACTACAACAGAGTCGAAATTTAAGACACTATAAGTTTAACTATTCCCTTTTATTTTTCTACTTTTTATTGTGTTTTGGTTTTCAAACATCCCAAGCATGTATAGTTTAAACAAACTACATAAATTTAGAAGCAAGAAAATTACTTTAGGCGTAGCAATGTCTTAAAATTAAACACCGTATGTTTAACACAGGATGCTTGGAAAAAACGCTCCAATTTTTTCTTTTGTTTTCACACAAAAAAAAAAATCCATTTCAATTTTTAGGAATTGTTTACCGTTGCCACCGGAATTTATGCATTACAAAAAGGTAAAAGCAACAACGCAGCTGAAGTTAACTTTCATATTGACAAATTGTTCAAGGTAGGCTACAATTTTAACACTAATAATAATAGAGAACAAAGTTTACATATGTATGAAACCGTTGTCAACTTTGTGTTTGTTTAGAATATTTTTCTAACAATATTTGCACAAAAAAAAAAACTTTAATTAGTGAAGTAGTTTTTTTAGTAGTATGGTAGATTCGGGTAATATGAGCACCTAGATAATATGAGCATACTTAAAAAACTTCTAAGAAGTGAGTTGTGAAGCTCAAGTTGCTTTGTATTATTTGATATTTATTTTATGCGGTGAAAAATAATTTGCAGTAAGTAATAAGTGTAATTAGCTTTAAATATATAGTAGTTGGCGGCTCTTATATCATCATTAACGCAGTAGTTGGCGGCTCTCATCTCATCATTAGGGCAGTAGTTAGCGGCTTTCACCTAATTAAAATGCTATTAAATTTTTTGTGTTATTATTACACATGAAAGAATCTGTGGCACGAAATTCTGAAACATTTACCTTTACTTCGTTTAAATACACAAATTTTTGTGTAATATGAGCATTTGGGTTATGACTTTTTTTTCAACCCCATGCTCGTGTGCTGTAGCTTGATGAACTTCTACCTAAAAAGCACGAAATGAACTATTATTTACAAATCTTTTGAAAAAATTTCACCCCGCCATTGAAAAATCTATTTTGACATAAATACTACTATGTAATACATACATACATAAGAACTACCATGTAATACGTAGTACTTATGTCAAAATAGATTTTTCATAAAATAATGCTGTAAAATTAAGATCGCATAAAATAAAGTTGCATTGTTTCAATTAAAAATGGTTTCCAATTTAATATTTTAATGAAAATATTTTTTTAATAACGAATCATTATATTCCATAAATTAGTTCTAATTGTCAGTTTGGTAATTCTTTACTTAATGCTATTTTTTTGAGCTAATTTAAGTGCTTATATTACCATGCGGTCTAGGTAGTATGAGCACTGTCGCTACTTTTTTAAAACCTTTACTTTTTTGAGAAAAAATTTCGGGTGCCCTAATACCTAAGTGGATCACGAGAAGTGATCTCTAAAAATTATTTATTCGCAAAAATTTTGGAGCCAGCATAATTATTCTTGAAAATATTACAATTTATTGAAATTCTTGAAATTATTATTAAAAATACTATTCTTGAAAATATTGCAATTTTTGCTTTAGGTGTTCATAATACCCTAATCTACCCTAAATATTAGGAATAACTTTAATTTCAAACTGCAAATTTAGAAATAGTAACTTCGCAGTTAGAAATAGTAAACCAAAGGAGTAAAGGAAGGTTTTTTTTTAAAAGAAGTTTCTTTCGCTGCGACACACGCAGTAACATTGAGAAAATAAAAATCAACTATTTTTTTTTAACAGTCAAAAAAGTTAGATAAGATTAGTTAAAACAAACATTATCTATTTAGAATTCCCTTGTTTAAGTTTTTATTTAAATGTAACTATCTTCACTCTTTGAAGTTATACTCCTCTGGAGTTTTCTCTTTAGATGCTCGATGTAAATAATGACGGGTATATCAGCGAAGAGGAGTTTGTGGAAACATGTTTAAAAGTAAGTAAAAAATATTGCTTTTGTCTGAACCGTTATCTTAAAATATTTATAGAATTTATCATTCATTTTTTACAAATGTGTGACAAATAAAAGACAAAAGTTTAAGCATTTACCTAAGATTAAAAAGAAATTTACCTAATCTCTAAAATCATCAAAAACATTATGGGAGTTTTATAAAAGTTTTCAAATCCGGAACCAAATATTTATTTATATAAATTAAATTAATCAAAACTAATCCGTTATTAACTATAACTAATTTGCGGCACTGTTGGATTGGTCTGATGAATCATATTCATGAGTAAAACATTGTTTAAACTTATTTGTATGCAATTTTTGCTATACTCAGATCCTTGCAAAACTTTTGAAAATCTTGTTGTTTTTAAAATAACATAACTGTTTTTTCTTGAAAATACTCAAGAATATTGAAAATTTTTGAAAAAGACTGTGGTTGTTTTGTCTAAATTTAGACAGAACAAATTATTTCTTTATAATGAAGATACTGTAGTTTCTATCATTGTTAACATTGTTTCAAAAGCTCGAATTGTTGCTGATATTTTTTGAAATAAAATAAACAGTTATAAACATAATAGCAGTAAATATGAGAATTTTGTCCCCTAAACAAGTTTGGTGTTGTAAAAAAAAAAGAAAGAAGGAAATACAATCACTTAACTTACAAAAATATAATTCAAAATTTTCAACTTCAAACTTTCCGATTTTCATCGTCGATATCAAAACAAAAAAATTTGCAGTTACATTTTAAAAGTTCTTTTTCCGTATTATGACATTAATTATGACTTAATTATTATACATTATTATGACTTAATTATTATACATTATTATGACTTAATTATTATAGTGACTTTGCCGACTTCAATTGTTGTAGTAACTTTGCCGACTATAATTGGTATAGGACGTCAACTGTTATAGTAACTTTGCTGACTTCATTTAATATTGTAACTTTGCTGACTTCTATTGCTATAGCAATAGAAGAACATCTTTCGCATTTTGCTCTTTTAAATAAACTACAGAAAATTATATTTTTAGTAATTCATGTTTTACTTTATTAACGTTACTAAAAGTAATTCTAAGATTAAAAATGCTTTGTTAAAGATTCTTTGTAATACACTATTTGTGTATTTGGCGGAATGTTTTCTGAAACTAATCAATAAAATTTGAAATACAAAAGGTCATTTATAAATATCGCTTTTTTGGAATTTTCAGGAACATGATTTTTCTAAATACTTTTATGTATTTTGCTTTAAAAAATTTACAATCAAATGGTGCCATCGAATGGTGTCATCAATCAAATGGTACAATCAAATGGTGTCACTTTATTTTAGTTGCAAAAAGTTAAAGTAGTTTAGTTAAAATAACATTCAATAAAGAAAAATTACTTTCTTTCTTTACATGTATCTAGATATAAATAGGTTACTTTTTTTCGTTAAGGAGGTTACTCTAGAATAAGATTTCCGAATTGATTACACTAAACTTTTTTTTCTTTCAATGAGTATAATTTTTTCCTTTTTTAAGCCCAGATCACAATAAAAATCACAATAATAAGCAGGCAGTATAGCCGGGTCATGATTTTATCAATTTTCAATAAAATTCCTATCTTAACTTTATATAGAAAAAATTCTTTGCTAAATCTTGGGCTCTCTCTGTATATTTATATATAGAGCGAGAGCTAGCTCATAAGCTAGCTCATGTATTTACATAATTTATGCATAATATATTTAACTACGAAACTATAAACTTAACTATTATTCAACATCATACATCCTGCAATATCATAACCCTTTCAAAATATTTGTTTGATATTTAAAAACTTTTTTCAATATATATTTAAAACTTATAATTTAACGTAACTCAACACAATTGATTGGTCAAAAAAATTTAGCTTTATTCAACCTCAATATTTTTATTGAATTTTTGGCAACAAAAGTAACTATTTTCACATTTTTTAAACTAGAAAGCTGAAAACCTTAAGATCAAAGTTATGTAACAAATAAATTATCTCACATACTATTTATTTTCTACGGCCTAAATATCAAACTATACTCCATTCTTAAATAGAAAAAATATTGGATGATGATAATTCACTATTAGATGAAATTATATGTTTACTTCCTGGAAGATTTTAAAGTATGTAATTAACAATTTCAGTAAGCAACGTTTTGACTAAATAAAATATCTTTGAACTTAGATAACAATAAATTTTAACGAACAAGACCCATAATGAAAAGATAAAACCCTAAAAAAACGTACACACACACAATAACAATAATAAAAAAAATATATTTGTATATATTTAAATGTTAAATTATTAATTTGATGAAGAGACTTTTCCAGAAGTCTCTTTGCTGATTTGACAGTTTATCACATTGAAATACGATCTTTAAATGTATTCAAAGTTTACAGTGTTTGCTGTGTGAGAGAGTTCCAAGTTTGATCTCTCCTCACATCCTCTTACGAATTGACGGTTGAGCTGCTTGTCATGGACGCGCAGGTTGAACATATATATATATATATATATATATATATATATATATATATATATATATATATATATATATATATATATATATATATATATATATATATATATATGTATATATATATATATATATATATATATATATATATATATCAGGCCCAGAGCAACCGGGTGGGCAGCAGGGGCATTCCCCCCTCCCCCAATAATTTTTAAAACAAATAATTTTGAAGAAATTGACTGAAAAAATGACTAATAATTATAAACAAAAAAAGTCCTTAAAACTATTTCGGGGTAGTACTACCCCCCAATATAATTTTTGCTCCTACGGCACTGTATATATATATATATATATATATATATATATATATATATATATATATATATATATATATATATATATATATATATATATATATATATATATATACAGGGACACACACACATTTGTCTTTAGTATTTGTAAATATAGTTTTGAAGGCTATCTTATATTAAGATATGTATTTATTATTTACATTGTCTAAAACATTATGCATAATAAAGAGAACTCTAAGGAAAACTTTCGTAAATGAAAACGAAGAGTGTATTGCTAATCTTTAAAAATATCCAGAGAGGCTAAAAAGTAACCTCTTAGGTTGAAGTTGTGTGTAGAAAAAGTGAAGCAAAAAAAAAGGTATTATAAGATTTTTTAAATAAAATAATAAAAAGTATTAACCTATTTAAGTAGTTTAATTTAATTCGACATTTCTTTAATTGCTTTAATTGTTACATTATTTGATATTATCACTAAAAGTAAAAGATTGAGATGTTTATTACTTAATCACTACACAAATTATGTTTACGTATTAGCATTAATGTTTTTTTATTCCATTCTGAGGCCTTTTATTGTTGTATACATATTTTTGTAATCAATTTTTTGTTTTATTAGTTTTAGTTTGGTGATATATTTTTTTGTATATCTTCGTTCATATTAGTGTTTTAAAACAATTGATTGTCTTTTATTATTGTTGGTACCGTTTAGGTGCATTGCCTGTCTGATTTATTTTTAAATATTCCTCTATTAATCTTTATTTTTGTCTTGACAACTGTCAAAATATGCTTTGTTCAAAAAATAATTCTCCTTCATTCAAATGTACTTCATTTCTTCCCTCAGGCGTTCACTGCTCGTGTATGACCATTCGGCGAATTTTATATATGCCAAAGTTTTTAAATAAATATTATTTGATAAAACAAAAATTTACACAACTTTATTTAGTTTTGCTTTTTATTGCATCTTTCAAGCACACTGCATTATAGAAGATAAAATATTTTTGGCTATGAAAATAACCTTTTTTAAATGCCTTGTATTTATTCTGCGGAGTTTAAAGACTATTTCTTCATTTCTTTTGAAAGAGTTTGTTCTTTTTATCTTAGATAATACAGACCAGAGATCACTTCGATTTTTTAAGTTAAATTTTCTATTTGTACTACGATTATACCCTTCAAAGAAAAAATTTTAATAATTTTCTAAAATTTTTCCACCCAACAAAATTAATTTTATTTCTTGACCAAATCAACTTTTCTAACTTTTTCCATATTTTTGATGAAAATTATTAGATGCGTTTTTGTCCAAATATTCAACTATTTTTTTTTCTTTTCGAAATTTAACTAGGTTATATCCTACAAGAAAGAGAAAAATTCTTTCCTAACTAGCAACTTTATAAAATTTTGGATAAAAAACTTCAGCGTCACAATTCTCCATAAAATAAAGGATTTTTTATATTAATTCGAATGATAGTTTTGTTGAGAATATGTACTTTGAAAGCTCATCTCTGATATATGGAGCACAGCATAGATAGTTATAAAAATAGGATTTTTTTGTTCGTTTGTTTGGGCATGATAAATAAGCAACTTTCAATATAAATTCAAAAATGTTAACTTTTATTGCTTAAAAACAATAGAATTTCGTAAAAACAGCATAACTGGCCAGACTCTTATTATTATGGCATATTTTCAAAACTTGACTAAATTTATCTTAATTGCCAAAGGGATTATAATTGAATAGTAATACTGCCCGATTTACAAAATAGACAGTAAGTAAAAAAAAAAAAAAAAAGATCGGAATTTACTTCATTAACGTATATTCTCTTATGGTACAAAGCAATAAGACCGTATTCGTTTTCTTTCTTTCTTACCTAACACACGCTAACAAATTAATTAATAATTTTAATACATAGCAAAAAGACTGTATGTGATTAATTGTGATAATTAAATAAAAAATTTAAAAAATCATTAAAACTTCAGAAAAGCTCTTTTTTGAAGTCAATTGATGATATTAAAAGTTTCTGACATGTACTAAGCTGACTGGTTGGCTATATACATTTTTTGTTTTTTAAGAATATCTCAGAATGGAAATTTTGGAGTTACTGTCAGTTTTATAAGTAGGGCAGAATATTACCGTTAGGTTCGGTGCAGTTTTTATTGAAAAATTAATATTCCCGATAAACTGAATTCATATCCAACCGATATTTAATGGCTATAAACAAAATTTCAAATAAAAATTTTCGAATGGAAGCAAATAAAAAAAAAAAAAAAAAAAAAGATCAAATTTATTTAAAACCAATTTGAAAAAAAAAAAAAATCAAATAAATTTGAATCTATTGATATAAAGTTTCAATAAAGATTCAAATTTATCATTAAACCATCAGGTTCATCCTTCCCACTAAAAGCATTTACTTATTGTTTAGTGTATCTTATATTACGTATATTCTATATAACAGATACAAAATTTTAATTTGAGTAGTTTTAATTTAAATTCAGTTATATAAAACTTAACGTGTTTTTACTTAAAGTTTTTAACACTAAACTTCACTAGAGTTAGAAATTTACAAAAAATCAATATCAGCTAAGTAAGGGGTCTACCTAAAACCGAAAAACATGTCGACGACACAAAATCGTTTGGGAACCTCTGATATAAACAATTTATATAAATCGATAGTTGATAAACGATTAAATCGATAGTTTGTAGGGATATAAATAAATGTATTTTTTTTCAAAGAATAGAAAATAATTTTAAAAGAGGTTATTTAGATAAAAATATTAAAACTTATAAAATTGTGTGAGTTTTGTTTTTTAATAAAAAATGTACGCAAGCATTTTAATTAATATTGTTTAGAACGAGCCTCTGATTGCAGTATTAAGTGAGCCCTTTCATTCAACGCATATCAGAATAGAGTATCCCAGAAGCATTAGCGAGTTTAGAGGACCGATCAAGAGCCAACACAGTGAAGATATAAATGAACACATGAGTAGATTGAGTGTTCGTTCACCGTTTAATGAAAAACATCTCATGCGTCAGAGAAAAATCTCCTCGGAAACAACAGCATCGCAATTGTCAGCATCAACCATTTTGTAAATTGCTATGACAAAACTGTAACTTCTTTTCTAAAAGATATTTTCAAAGCGCATCTTGAGGAACGACTTGAAAAAATACCTAGTCTATGAAACAAGTCGATAGATCCATTTTGCGAAAATCAATCAATCTTAAAAGGACGCAAACGATGCAACCGAAATTTACAAAATACATCAAAGCAGTTTTATAGACCGTAAAGTAAGCAAACGATCTGAACTCACGTGTTGGTTAAACACACGTTTTAGTAACCTAAAAATATTAAAAATTTACTTGTATAATTAGTAAATACAGAAAATTCAAGAGATAAAGAACTAATGATAAAGTAATAAATAAATAAAAAACTTCATAAGAAATAACAACACTTTTATAACAACAAAAAAGTCTTAATATTTACAGATAATAATATATTTAAACAAAATGATTTTTATTTACACAGATGGTTTTTTTGCAAGAAAAAAAAAAAGTATATTTATTTATAAGTAACCAAATATTGTTGTGATATTATAGATATATTACCAAAATAATATTTATAATACATATATTAAAGCAATAATGTGATAACACTTAATATTAGTGATATCATTAAAAAGTAAGTAATCAGACAAACTCAAGTAACTTTATTGAAGGGCTTCTAATCGATTTTTTAAAGGATTTTTATATCTGAATTTTCGTCAGAAACTGAACAAGTATTGTTATATATTTTAAAATATAAATTCTATTAAAAATATAAAAATAAATTTTTTTTTAATATCTGAATTTTCGTCCAAAATTAAATAAGTTTAGACGATATTTTGTCATATATTTAAAAAATATATAACAAAATATTGTCATATATTTAAAAAAATATATAACAAAAAATCGTCTATTAGGGGAGACCGGGGCTAGTTGCAACAGGGTTAAGTTGCAACAACGCGGTTTGAAGAATGGTTTTTATATATTTTTCCTAATTTTTTCTTAAATAATATAACTATAACTTTAACACGTCAGCTGTAAAAAACTTACAGTTATTAAATAAAATATTTAAAAGTTATTGATATTTTTTTTTTTCGATATAAAATTCTAAATTTGGTTTTTGAAGTTTTTTTGGGTTTTACTTTAAACTTAGAGGTATATGACCATAATAAAGTAATGGTAAGTTAAAAAAATATTTTTTAAACACGATGAGCTAAAAAAAAAAATTTTTTTCAATATAAATAATTATATACAATGATTAGAGTGATTATGATGCCTATGGGGTATCAAATTGCTTGGGGTAAGTTGAATCATAAATTAGCAGCGGGTTTTGTTGATTTTACGCACTTAACTAGTTTTTTCTAAAATAATGGACGCTTTTTTTTATATAACAGCGTAACAATAAACGAAAACAAAAATTTTATGATGAAGATAAGTTTATATAAGTTGTATATGTATATAATATATATGAAGCATATGTATAAATATGTATATATATTTAAGTATTACATATTATGTAAATATATATGTATATTATGTATATTATGTATAATATACATATAACATAAATGTATATATATACACAATATATAATACATGAATATATATATATATATATATACATATACATATATATATATGTATATATATATATATATATATATATATATATATATATATATATATATATATATATATATATATAGAAAATTTATAGATCATACACATATAAAATACATGTATATATATACAATATATAATACATAAATATATATAAATATGCTTCATATATATATTATATACATATACAACTTATATAAACTTATCTTAATCATAAAATTTTTGTTTTAAATTTATATATATATATATATATATATATATATATATATATATATATATATATATATATATATATATATATATATATATATATATGTTTAAATATTATTCATAAAATTTTGTTTTAAATTTATATATATACATGTATACATATATATATATATGTAAATATATATATACATATATATATATATATATATATATATATATATATATATATATATATATATATATATATATATATATATATAAATGCATACATATATGCATAGATACATTATTATAAATATGCTTCATATATATATTATATACATATGCAACTTATATAAACTTATTTTAATCATAAAATTTTTGTTTTAAATTTATAAATATATATATATATATATAAATATATATATATATATATATATATATATATATATATATATATATATATATATATATATATATATATATATATATATACATGCATACATATATGCATATATGTATGCATGTATATATATGATTTAAATATTAATCATAAAATTTTGTTTTAAATTTATATATATATATATATATATATATATATATATATATATATATATATATATACATGCATACATATATGCATAGATACATTATTATAAATATGCTTCATATATATATATTATATACATATACAACTTATATAAACTTATCTTAATCATAAAATTTTTGTTTTAAATTTATATATATATATATATATATATATATATATATATATATATATATATATATATATATGTTTAAATATTATTCATAAAATTTTGTTTTAAATTTATATATATATATATGTATACATATATATATATATATGTAAATATATATGTATATATATATATATATATATACATATATATATATATATATATATATATATATATATATATATATATATATATATATATATATATATATGTATATATATAAATGCATACATATATGCATAGATACATTATTATAAATATGCTTCATATATATATTATATACATATGCAACTTATATAAACCTATTTTAATCATAAAATTTTTGTTTTAAATTTATATATATATATATATATATATATATATATATATATATATATATATATATATATATACATATATATATATATATATACATGCATACATATATGTATGCATGTATATATATGATTTAAATATTAATCATAAAATTTTGTTTTAAATTTATATATATATATATATATATATATATATATATATATATATATATATATATGTATGTATATATATATATATATATATATATATATATATATATATATATATATATATATATATATACATGCATACATATATGCATAGATACATTATTATAAATATGCTTCATATATATATTATATACATATACAACTTATATAAACTTATCTTAATCATAAAATTTTTATTTTAAATTTATATATATATATATATATATATATATATATATATATATATATATAATATATATATATATATATATATATATATATATATACACACACATGCATACATATATGCATATATGTATGCATGTATATATATATATTAAATATTAATCATAAAATTTTGTTTTAAATTTATATATATATATATATATATATATATATATATATATATATATATATAAGTATATGTATATGTATATGTATGTGTGTGTATATATATATATATATATATATATATATATATATATATATATATATATATGTAGATGCATACATATATTCATAAATAAATTATATATTCACATGTAAATAAATGAGGATGCAGGTTAAGTTGTATAAAATGACTTTAATGTTTTTTTATTTTATTGTTATTGATTAAACTGTTATTTTGTGCTTAACGGGTGATGCGGAAGTTATCAGACAAATCCTAATTTCATTATTTGAGCATAATAATTAGTTTTTGTGGTTTTATGCGTAGGCATAAACGTTCTATAAAATATAAACTTTATTATTTAAGACACAATTATTTAAAATGAGGTTAAATGCAGTTGAACGAGAATCTTTTTGAAAGCGACTAAAAATGGTTTTTGTAAATAAACCTAATAATAAAAAAAAAAAATTTAAATCATTTTGAAAAGGAAGGATTTGCGCAAAGTACAATATATGATAACCTAAAAAGACTTGAAACTGTTCAATCATTTTCTGATAGAAAGCACCCTGGTCGTCTGACATCCTGGACTAGAGAAAAGAAAGCCGAATTAACAAGACTTGTCAACAATTGAAAAGGGGTCAGTCAGAGAAAAATAGGTATTAAATTCGGTGTAAATCAATTGACAATTGGTCACCAGTTAAAAAAAATGAATATTAAATATAGAAAACGTGAAAAGACTCCAAAATACACTATAGAACAACAAATAAAGGCAAAGAAAAGAAGCAGGAGACTAGTTAACCAACTCTATAACACAAAATTGCTTCTAGTCATTGATGACGAAATATACTTTTGTTTTGCAGGGGACAACATGCCTGGAAATTCTGGATATTACACAAACAACAAAAAGACATGCCCAGAAAGTGTTCGTTTTATAGGAAAAGAGAAATTTCCAAAATAATTATTAATGTGGATAGCCATATCTGACCGTGCTATGTCCGAACAATTGTTTCGCACTTCAAAGGCTGTAGCGATCAATTCATTAATCTATATTAATGAATGTTTAGAAAAGCGACTTCTTCCATTTATTCACAAGTATCATGGAGACTTTAACTATTTATTTTGGCCAGATTTAGCAAATTCTCATTATTCTAAAGATTCTCTAAATCGAATGGACCAATATGTCTATTACGTTGATAAAGAATCCAATCCCCCAAATGTGCCTCAAGCACGACCAATTGAAAATTTTCGGGGACATTTGGCACAGAAGGTAAGCTTCAACACAGCAAGTTTTGATTGATCGCATTAAACTAAAACTACAAGAAATTGATTTAAAATTTTTACAGTCGTATATGAAAGGCGTCAGAGCAAAATTGAGATCAATTGCACATGGTGGCGTTTTTTCATATAAAAAATAATATACTTTTATTAAAAGATAAATGCTTTATTTAAAAAAATTATGATAGTAGTTTGTTTTTTTATTTATAAATAAGTTATTGACGTTTTTATTTTGTCCGATAACTTCCGCATCACCCATTAAGTAAAAATTGTAAATGAGAACTTATAGGAGAAAAACTGAAAAAGAACTTTATCCAACAGCTTAAGTAATAGAGGCAGCAAACCATGTTATTGATGGAAAAGAAAAATCGATTAGAGCATCATCAAAAAAGTATGGAATCCACTACTCATCTCTTTTTTGTTACATAAATAAAGTAAAAAAAGTTAATATGGTAATGCCGCTACCTATTCCTGGTTATGAAAAGTCACGCCAAGATTTCAATTTAGAACTAGAAAAAGCTATTGCTTCATATATATCAACAGCTTTTGATATTTTGGACCTTATGAAGCACAAAAACTTGCATTTGAATGTGCTTTAAAGTATAACATTAATTTTCCAAAGTTTTGGTTAAAACTTTCTATCGCTGGTCCTGACTGGATGAGAGGGTTTTTAAATCGACATTCAGGATTGTCTTTCAGAACTCCAGAAGCAACAAATCTTGCACAAGCAACTAGTTTTAATTGTGCTAATGTAGGTGTATTTTTTCAAAAATTATCAGATGTTTTAGATAGAAATCATTTTTCTGCATCTAATATTTACAATGTTGATGAGACTGGTATCACCACTGTGCAAAAACCAAACAAGATAATTGCTCGTAAAGGTATTAAGCAAATTGGAGCATTAATAACTTAAGAACGGGGGACACTAGTGACAATGGTGTTAGCTGTAAATGCATGTGGCAATAGTGTGCCTCGAATATTTATATTTCCGAGAAAGAAATTTTTTGATCACTTTATACGTGATGGACCAAATGAATGCATTGGTGCTTCGAATGGGTCAGGCTGGATGAATGAGGAGTTCTTTGTTACTTACTTAAACCACTTTTTTTCGGCATGTCAAGCCCACAAAGGAAAGCCCTGTGGTATTACTTTTAGACAACCATCAGTCTCATTTATCGGTTCAATTAATAACATTGTGTAAAGATAATGGTATAGTTTTGCTTCCTTCCCTCCTCATTGCTTACATAAGTTGCAACCTCTAGACAGATATGTATTCGGACCATTCAAAAAATGCGTAGCTAATGCACAAGACTCATGGATGAAACAATAGCCAGGAAAAACAATAAGTATATATGATTTGCCAGGAATTGCAAAAATAGCCTTTCAGCATGCTCTTAGACAACAAAACATAACATCTGGTTTTAGAGTGGCAGGAATATTCCCATATGATAAGGATATATTTTCAGATGCAGATTTTGCTCCATCATTTGTTACTGATTGTCCAGCAACTCAATCTAAAGCAGGTATTGATATTAGTATATCAACTTCAATCTCAAATGCAATTCCATCTCCTGCATCATTAGAATTTTCCCCAGAGAATGTAAGACCTCTACCGAAAGCACAACCTAGGAAAGAAATACTCACTAGATCAAAGAGAAAGTATGCAGAAATTCTTACAGATACTCCAGTAAAACAGCGACTTATGGCTGAAAAAGAAGTTAGTTTGACAAGGAGAAAGTCTAATACTTCTACATCAACAAACAAACAAAAAAACATTAAAGTTGAATTAAAATGGAATTAATGTAATTTTTTGCATTAAAAAAAATTGTTTTTTAAACAAAACGTAACTGTATTTTTATATCCTAAAAACAGAAAAAAACAGAACTTAAATATCCTAAATACTCCTCTTGCCTTTTTTTAAACTTAATTGTTGTTTATTTGACTAAAAGAACTTTTTTTTTTTCTAAAACCCTTTTTAGTTTACTAAACAAGTCAAGTATATGTGAAGTCTAGCATAACAAATGTGTTGCAACTCAAGGAAAATACTACTTTCTTTTATTGTAATTATAAAATTTTTTTTTGCCAAATAGAAATTACAGATTAACTAGTATTTTTTTGTGTACTCTACAAGGCTTATACTTTTAAAGTATTGTGTATTGTGATGCGGGGTAAGTTGCAACAATTTTTTTTTCATTTTTGTTTCACTTTTGTGGAATAACTAAGTTTTATTTATATTTATCAATGTTGAATTAATATGTCACTAAGAACTATTTTATAACCCTGAAAAAAAAATTTCAAAAATATTAAAGTTTAAGGAGATAAATGCAGTTTTTTTAATTTTGTTGCAACTAGCCCCGGTCTCCCCCCTACTTATTTAATTTCGGATGAAAATTCAGATTGAAAAAATTTTTAATTTTTAAACAAAAACAAAACAAAAATTTATCAAAATTTTTTAAAACAATTTAAAAATATTTTAAAGTACACAAACTTAATAAATGCAAATGTTATACTAGTCATACTAGATAGTTCAGATTAAATAAACACAGACATTTAGAAAAACCATTCGGTCGTATAAAATAAATTAAATTGACGTTGCATATACACCTGATACTTAATATATATATTTTGAAAAATCAATAGGTTTTATCAATATATTATTTAAGTTGTGTTTATTCCAGACTGAAAATTTTACCTGACATATTGTATAAATATTGCTTAAAGGTAAAATTTCAAAATTAAAAGTTTGACTTATACAGTCAAAATAACATTAAAAAAAAAAAAAAAAAAAGGAAGGGCGGGGCGGGGCTAGTATACTATATATCTGCACTCTAACAGATATCTTGAAAGTTACATTGGATTTAAACAATTTTAATATTATAAAAATATCTAAGTTTCTAAATAAAAATAGATACTATCTACATTAGTTTTCAAGTCTGCTCCAGCGAGACAAATTGAGCCATTGTCTAAATCCCAGTGGGGTAGTTAGACAATAAACGAATTATAACATTTGCATAATATAAATAATAAATTTAAATTTATTATTTATATTAGTAACATTTAAGTCTTTAATAAAACTACTTTTAACGGTAAGCTTAGGACCAATTTTAAAGTCATATTTGCTTTATAATATAAAGATTAAACTTCATTTGTCGACGAACTATTATAAATTTTTTACAATCACAATAACTAATAATATATAAAATAATTATATTTGATTTACTAATGTCTAACATTTGCAAGTTTTCCTTTAACATTAATAATTTTCTTGATTTTTAAAAATTCAAAAATGTCAATGTTTTCCGTGACCACTATGAACTCTGTGTATACCTTTGTGAAATCTGTGTATGCCTTACGAAATCTGTGTATACATATGAAATCTGTGTATACCTTAGCTATATACTAAATATATACTTCAAGTCGCAACAAAATACTTAAGATTTGGATATAAAAAGAAATTATTTGATAGTAAAATAGCTAAATAAATGTAAACTAATACTTTTTTTATCTTAAAATTAAACAGTTTTATTTGTGAAATAAATAAACATTGCAGATATACGAAATAAATTATAAAAATTTACATAAATATCGACCAACATGCAATCACATTTTGTGTAAAACTATTGTTTCACTTAACACTGAATCCAGTTTTCTTCAAATAGACTTTCAGAGAAAGTTTTCCAACAAACAAGGCAAGAGTAATTATGTTCCGCACTTGTCTTTTCTTTTTTCTAAGTTTTTTTATTCGTTTTGTCAAATAACGTTTATTAATAAGGTAAGAAACAGTGTTTCTTTATTTACGCAGATTTAGCCCCTCCCCCATGCCTGATTGCTTTCAACATACCCTTACTCCCTCTGCGTATGTAGGCATTGTTTAGTACAAAATAACCCCCCGCTCCTCCCCAATGGATAAATTTTTCGAAACTTTTAAAACAAAAAACTTTTAAAACAAAAAACTTTTACTTAATTCGACATTTCTGTTACATAACAAATTATTGATTTTTTACTCTGAAAACTGAAATTTTATTCCCACTCATGCGTACGTATTTTATGGAAGACCTCTTATTATGATTTTCAAAAGATTGCAAACATGATTTTTTTTAATTTCCCAAATTTTTCAAGTTTTTTTCTTCTAATTTTTTTATATTTTTTTCCGTGGTACCTTTTAGAATAGCAGGTTTTCATTTTCTTCGTCCGACTAAACTTATATTTTTTTGGGTAAATTCACAAAGTTTCTGGAGAAAAATTCTTTAAGAGTTTGAAAAATAACTAAAATTGTCTCTTTTGTACATCTACTATTGACGGAATGACCAGCAAATGATGTTAAACTCAGAATATGCTTGGTGCAATTGCTCTGATACAAGTTTTGCTATTTCTAAACGACCTCTGACAAATTATGGTTAAGAAATAATTATATTATAATAGAAATATTAGCAGCAATAATTATAAACAAATAATTATAATAATAATAGAAATATTAGCAGCAAAACTCTGTGAATCGTACAGGTAGATAACAGTTTTTCGGAAATCATTTCTAATGGTGGGACAAACCATAGCTAATGGCAACAAAAGTAGACAACTTTTGGTATATCATAAACATATAAAGCATATCATAAATAGTTTTTCGAGGATTGTTCTTTAACAACGCATTTTGTGCACTTGCTAAAAACTTATTATAATGTCTAAATAATAATATGCCTTGTGTCTGTGGCCAGTTCAGTTTCATTTTAAAATTTAATATCATTTTAAAAGTTCAGTTTCGTTATGAAAATTTAATTTTAAATTTTAAATAGTTATTTTAATCTTGATTCTCAAAAAGATAACAGAATTGGCACTCACACTTAGTAAGTGACAGGGGCCCCGGCCACGGCTAAAAACAGAGGTTTTTGCAAACCCGGCCCAGGGGCTGGATTTTTGTTGTTGTTGTTGCTGTTTTTTTTATTTTGTTCAAGATAAAATTTGTTATGAAAGTTTAAGAAAATATAAGAAAAAGTCACAAAAATAATATATATAAATATAATATAATTCATAAATATTTACAATGACAAATAAGAAAGAACAAAGTAGATCAGATGGATATATGGTGTCTTTAAAAGATAGGAAAAGAAGCAATGATCTTAGAGGGAGTATGGGAGTAGTAATTATATTTATAGTGTGTATCAGAGGAGATGATAATGATGCCAATCATTAAGATGATGATGATGATGATTGTCATCATCATAATCATCTTTATCATCATCAACTGTATGCTTGATGATGATGATGATAATGATGATGATGATATTATGATGATGATGAGATGATATATATACCTTTATATAAAATATATCATGAATTTCAAATAGCAATAATATATTTATAAGGAATATCAATAGTAATGCAGCCCCGGTCACAAACCCAGCCGCGGCTATGTTTTATCAAACCCAGCCCCGGCCCCGGTCAAATATCAACCCTGGTCGCTTACTACTCACACTATAGCTTAGATATATTTAAATCATGTATGTATATCATATATGTATACAAATTGACATAAACAAATATTGTTGCATGTATTTGTCAATGTACATGCATTGCGATATGTACATTGACAAGTCGATACGATTATAACATATCATACATCATTATAACATATGCAAATTAAAATAAAATATGCATAACATAAAATAGGCAGTTTAACTTTACATGTACAATAACAATATAACATATATAAAACATAACTTTTAAACAATAACATAACAAGACAAGCAACAAAGGCTATATAAAAACATTACCTTTTCACTAATGTGATTGTTTCTAGCTCCTTTGACATATAAGCAGCTTTATTTAAAATTATTTCATCTATTCCAGCCATTCTGGCCACATTTAATCCATAACTTCTGTTTTCTTTGCCTTTTATTAACTTATAAAGAAGCACAATGGCATTTACATCAACATCATTGCTCATAAATGTCATATGATATAGACTTAAAGATTCGGTGTATTTACATTTAAGTTCACAAAGCGTGGGATAGTGTGTAATAAATAACAGAAAACATTGAATATTTTCAATGAAGTGCTCAAGTGTTGCATATGCTATAGCTGTTCCATCATGCGTGCTTGTTCCTTAGTTTTATAAAAAATTTTAGTTAACAAACTATCTAATGCATATCACAACATCACAAATATTTAAATATTACATTTATATATTGGATTCCTAAAAGTGATTCCTAAAAATCTGCAATGTGTTTAACAGAACATAATAATGTGTATCAATAAGATTTTTTTAAATATGTGAAAGCATTTATAACTTGTTTACAGATATTTAAGCCAATCCTAAATGAACCTAGTAAGGTAACTCTAAATAACCGTAGCACTAAATGTAGAACTAGCATTACTTACTGTAATAAACAACCATACACTACAGCCTAAAATATTTTTTATTAACAAATATTTTAGGCTGTAAATTTTTTCTTCAAACATTCAATCACTCTTTAAGAATAGCAATTTCACAAGGGGCATTCATAAAGTACATACACAGTAAAACCACTGATTTAGGACCCCTAACCATAAATTTTTTAAAGCATTAAAAACAAAAAGCATTAAGTTAATTCAACATTTATCTGTGATATAACATAATATTTATTTTTAAACTTGTGAAAATCAATGCTTTTGTTAAAAAACATTAATCAAGTTTTAGGAGAGTTAGATAGTGAGATATAGTCAAACCGCAAACATGCTCATTGTCTTTAATACCCTCCTTCATAGTTAAATCTGAAAATACATTTGACCTTATAAACTTTCAGTTTATAAATACAGTTCAAGGATAATAATTTTGTTTTTAAATTTCCTAGTTGAATCTGAGTGCAGTGGCCCTGAGTGCACTTGGCCTTGATGAGGTAAATGACATTATAAAAAAATAAAAAAATTTTACGTGAAAGTTTATGTGTCTTTAGAAAAAAACAGAACAAAAAAACAATAATGCTAATAATAAAAAATCGAAAAAAAATACAAAGAAAAAAAACTAAAATAAAATCATTACCGTTGGTGAAATTTGTTAAAATAAATTTGCATAAATTATGAATTTTACAGGATTGTGAAACTAGGTTTTGCCAAAATGAAGAAACATTTTAATAGATTTATTTTCTGGAAATAATAAATAATAAATGATAAATAAATATTGATTAATTGTTTACCTAAAGTTAGTGCAGATTTTCAGGAATAACTACTTTATTAGAAATCACTTGTTAATTTAATATCATTTTTGTTTTTACCTCTTCCCAACTCGTCTAAAATAATAAGTGAGTTGCAAGTAGCGTTTTTCATTATGTAACTAGCTTCTTCAAGTTCAACCATAAATGTACTTTTCCCCCCTGCTATTTTATCACTAGCACCCATTCTACAATATATACAATCCAAGATAGGTAAGCAAGCAGATGAAGCTGGAACATAACAACCCATTTGAGCCATAATACAACATATTGCAACTTGTTTAACATAAGAACTTTTTCCGCCCATGTTTGGTCCAAATATGAGCATAACTTTTTCAGTTTCATTTAAACATGTGTCATTTGATACATACTGATTGTTTATCAACGTTTCAATAACAGGATGTCGCCCGTCTTTTATCATTATCACATTCTCGGTAAACTTGGGTCTCACATAACCTACACCATTAGCTACAGTTGCCAAAGAAATTAGGCAATCTAAAGTAGATAATAAAACAACAACATTTCGACAGCTGTTATAAATACCTTTAAATTGTGTAAGTAAGTTTTGCCATGCTTCATCTGCAGCAAGTAGCAAAGTCTCACGAAGACGAAGAAGTTTGTGAAAATGGCTTTCAATAAAAGGTGTTCGAATCCTTGTGAAATGTTTTGTAGCAGATACCTTTATCCAGTTTTCAGGTAAAATCTTAACTTCAACATTTCGAACTTCAATTAAATATTCAATACCAGATACAGTTTTGAATTCAAGTTTTCGACCCAAAACAGGAGTGACATCTGATAGTAAATGTTTAGCAAGTAAACCTTCAATAACTTTTATTTCTTGCAAACATTTGTGTAAATGAGGAAAATTTATAGTATCAGCAAACATACATGCTTTAGCACCATTCCTTATTTCATTCTTGTTAAGTTTTTTCATAAAATCTGAAATGTTGTTGCCAAGAAGATCAGGTACTTGGCTGCATATATCCAAAATAATGCTTGAATTAAAGTTTGACATAAACTCTTCTCTATGACATATAAAAAATGATCGAATGTTTTCAAAACTTTCACAAATGTTTAAAAACTGTATGGGGGCACACCTTTGATTATAAATTAATGATAAACCGTTTTCAAGATCAACGCTTGTTTGAAGGGCTTTACAAATACCAACAATACACTTTAATTGCAAACATAATTTAAGTTCATCAACTGCATCTAAGCGCTTGTTAATTTCGTAGACATCTCTTAAAGGCTCTCTCAACCAACTGATTAATAATCTTTTCCCAAATGCAGAGTATGTATGATTAAGAATAGAAAATAAAGAACCACTAACTTCGTTATTCCAGTTATTGCTAAATAATTCTAAATTTTGAATACATGTGTAATCGAGATTCATAGAAGATGTATTTGAATGAAAAGATCTGTATCCAGATGAATAATCTAAAAGGTTTTCCAAATGAAATTGAGCTAAATAAGAATACATCAAACATGCACATTGCTTTAAAGAAATGTCAATTTTTATACGTTCAAAAAATTGATTAAAGGAGTCAGACATTTCACAACAAAATTTCTCAATTCTTAAAATAGTTTTTTGTGCTTTGTAATTCTTTATTAGGTTTCCTGCTTCTATATTTAGATCAGATATTCCAGTAACAATTTCACATGGTTTGAAAACATGAAAAATTAGATTTAAGCCATTTATGTCTAAATTCATATCATAAACAATATCAGATGTTGATGGATTCACCAGTAGTACATTGAAACATCCTTCACATTCACTTATGCTACAAATGAAATCTCCAGTATTCTTCTTTGTCACAACATTTCCTTCTAAAAAAAATTTTAACACATGCATAACACACAAGCACAAAGACACAAACATATATATGTGTACATTTATATCTGTGTGTGTGTGTGTGTGTGTGTGTGTGTGTGTGTGTGTGTGTGTGTGTGTGTGTGTGTATATATATATATATATATATATGTATATATGTGTATATATACATGTATATATGTGTATATATATGTATATATATGAATATATATATGTATATGTGTGTAAATATATATACAAATATATATATCTAATATATATATATATATATATATAAAATATGAAGATAAATTTCAAAATTAAGACTTTAAAGATTAAAACATACGCCCTCAGAATTAGAAAATATGAGGTCAGCAATAATTTGCCGACCTTAATCTGTTGGAGGTTTGCATCAGGTCAGCAAAAAAAATATAGAAACAAGGTCAGCAATTTTTTGCCGACCTTGAACACTTCTAGGTTGGCAGTTAGCTTGGCATTGCTGAATGCCTACCTAATTCTACCTAATTCCAATGGCTGTATATGTAAGACTGCAATAGGGCAATTTTAAAATAAAGTTTGTTAAATTATTTTATAAACACTTTTTAACTACTACAAAGTCATTCATTTGATTCAGCCATTTCCAGTTAAGTATTAATAATATATGTAAAACTAATTAAAATAAAATGTTGTACATTAATGCATATTTGCATCTACTTTGAACATTTATGTTTGTTTACAATGTTATTTTACCTGACTATTATTCGTAATTATAACAATCTTAATGCAAACGTTATGTATCATACTATGATACACTGCGCAACATAATGATAAGACACCCAAAAATATTTATAAAAATCTACTATACATTTACATTTAAAAATTAATTAAAATTATAAAAACTAATTTTATAGTAAACGAGAGCAAAAGGATTACAAGACTAAACAACATTTAAAAAAATTTATTTTAAAGCTAATTCGCATTTTATTATAAAAAAAACTCTTTTGTTAGTGCAACAAAATTATAAGACACTTTTGGAAAAAACTCATTTAAATCGTCATTTATTTAAAAAGATGTCTCAATTTTAAACAATCAATAGTGGGTACTTCTACCATTTTTTTGAATCACTTCAATCATTCTAGAAGGTAAAGAATCATACAACTTTTTTATGTACAAAATGTCAAATGCATCCCATGTAGGATGATGATTTCAAGTCAGCTAGAGAACTATATTGTTTACCACCTTCAAGCATAATATGTGACAGGT
This sequence comes from Hydra vulgaris, assembly GCF_038396675.1. Taxonomy (NCBI): domain Eukaryota; kingdom Metazoa; phylum Cnidaria; class Hydrozoa; order Anthoathecata; family Hydridae; genus Hydra; species Hydra vulgaris. The sequence goes on from NC_088924.1 coordinate 6,664,137, forward strand.
GTGCCCAAGCATTCTCAATAATGTTCAGGTCTGAAGATCTAGCTGGCCACTTCAATGTGTTAATTTTATTGCTGTTGAAATATTCCTTTACTATCTTAGCTGTATGAGCTGTGTATTATCTTGCTGAAAAACAAAATTTTCATCACCAATGATAGAGGCTTCAGGTCGTAAGAATTATTGAACAATTAAAAGATAATCCTTAGCCTTCATTTTTCCGTCAATAAAATTAATGTTTGATTACCCAATTGCACACCAAATTATTACACCACCACCACCCATTTGAGGTTGTTGCTGTGTTACTGGTTCTTTATGCAAATCGTGAAAATAATAATTCCATCTGCCTGGCCCATCAAGACAAAATCGTTTTTTGTCAGAAAATACTATTTGTTGCCACGCTTCTTTCCATGTTATGTGGAAAAGTTATTTGATTGTTTATCTGATTTGTTATCAAAGGTGGTTTTCACTGAAGTTTTTTGCGCGAAAGGTGAAAAGCATTATGAATAATTCACTGAACTGTACATAGCAATCACACCTGCTTCTGCAGCAATTTGACATGCAGTTAATGAAGAATTTGAAGCTTATCTCAACAACCTTCACTTATCACGGTCACTTAATGTTGATGAACGTCTAGAACTTTTTTTATTGCATACATATGAGGACTACTAACGTAGTTTTTATTCACAGCTCAGCTGCATCCAATAGCTCTTTCCATGAGTGACCCATTTTCGATAAGTTAGAGGGCACTTTTTTCTCATCTGAACTTAACGCTGCAGCACGACCCATTATTGATTAATTTGTTATTTTATACTTAATAAAAAAAAACTAAAACTAAATTTTTGACAGTTCACAAAAGTTTACAGTTATTTTATACTTAATAAAAAAAACGTTGTTTTTTTTAATAAAATGTGAGTTACGTTAAAAATAAATTTGTTAAAATGTTGTTTAGTGTTGTAAACCCTTTGCTTTTATTAACAATAAAAATTAGTTTTTTAAATATAAATGTATAGTAGAGTTTTATAAATCTTTTTGGGGTGTCTGATCATTATGTTGCGCAGTGTACATAATATTTCTAAAAAGGTGAACTCCATTATAAAACTTGATTTATTTCTCTAAAAAATTACCCATAAATAGATTAGCAAAAACAGGCACAATAGTAGAACCCATGGTTATTATTTCAATAATAAATCTTTGCTTTTGAAAATGAAATATGTTTGAGATGTTGCAGAATTAGAAAGTTTTTTTTATTCACTTTTACTCATTTTAAAACTCAATGTAACAAAAATTGAAGACTGTTATTTCTTGTACTTGAATATTAAAGAAGAAACTTGTGATATCATAAATTACTAAAAAGTTGTAATGAAGGTATTCAGTAGATAATAATTTTCCCCCATTTAAGTAGTTTAGATAGATTTCTATAAAGTCTATTTATCATTTAAATAAATGCATTTATCATTTAAATAAGACATTATCAAGGAGGTAAAACAACTTTTTTAAACCGCCCTTCATGATGGTAATCTATTTTGCAGATCAAAAATTAAGCATTTTATTATGATACTACCAACGGAGGACTATCATCCAAGATTTACATGCTCCTCCTACCCTAATTTAAAATAATTTTTTTTTTAAATAGGGTATTAAATGTTTTTTTTAAAGAGTTTTTTTTTTCTTAGATTGGTCATATTTATCATGGCAAAGAACTTTCACTCACTCCAATATAGTCATAACCTAAACGCCAGGGTTTTCCATGAAATAATAAGTCTCTAAGTAGCCTAGCTAATTGAAAACTATAACTACCAATAAATTATACAATAGTTTTTTATTATTTTTATTTTATTTTTTTTATTTTAGGTGCCCCAAGAAGTCCTAATGGTCTTGTCAAAGAGCACTGTGGAAGTGCATTTAACCAGGAAGTTCACACCTCCTTCCTTACCGTGACGCGAAAATTTGTCCATAGCTCGTTTCGAACCTGGATCTCCTGCTTATAAAGCAAACGCTCTAACCACTGTGCATTCAAAAACTATAATATGGCAGAACAGTTCAAAAACTAGAATATGTTATAAAATTTATTATTTATATATTTTTAGAAGGCCAAAGATACAAACTGGACAAATATTTTATATATAATAATTATTAATATTGACAAAAGCCCGAGTGATAATTAGCAATAGTTAAAACTATCTGTTATTCTTAATTTTCCTTTAGTAGTTTTATAATTGTTTCTCTACTGATATCTTTTCTAATGTTTAAACTTGATTCGGATTTTGAAAAATAATCATGAAAATTCTATTAGTATTCTAATATCATAGAATTATTTCAATAAAACACAAAAATAAATATAAAAAATTTGACAAATGCAATTTTTTTTTAATGCTTATAATATTATTAAAAATTCTTTATGAGATATAAAAATGAAAATTCTAGTTAAAGCTGAACTTTCATTACTAACTGCTATATATAAAATTATTGCCTAAAAAAGACTAAAAAAGCACATAAAAATTGAAGAATTAAAATAACGATCCAGACATTGTTACTCTAAAACCAGATATAGCAAATGGTATTGTGATAATGGATAAAGTTTATCTAAATCAACACTCATACATAGTAGTGAGAGCATAGAAGGAGCAGTTAAAAAAATAATGCAAATTAGCTGCTATTAGTTGCCAAACACATTTTTAGTATATTAGGAAAAGATTAATTTGAAAGCAAGTTTGTTTTCCAAAAATATGCAAATTTCTATATCACAACTTGAAAAGTTTACCCTTAAGTTTAAACTATTGTAAAATAAATTTAAATTTGTAACTGCAAATAATCATTAACTTAACAATATTTTGCTTATTATTTTAAAATGTGAAGATATATAACTAGATGATATATAACTAGAATTTTAAAAAAGATTATTGATCAATATTCAACAGCCCTTCAACTCTCTGTACTCCTTTTTCCTTCTTATACTTGATAAATTTTTATTTTATTCATTATTTAAAAAAAATGTTGCAGCAATTATTTTTGTTTAAAAATTTCAAGAACTTGTAAGTTGGGATCATGCTTGAGCTTCAATGGTATCTCTGGAATCATCAGCCCTCTGAATTAGACTTGGCATTTGGCAATATTAGACCTATTGCCAACCTCATTTTTTCTAATTCCAAGGGCTGAATCATGCTTGAGCTTCTTTGGTTAAATCCAAGATAATTTTCAAGTAATACCAAAATTACTCTAATGTAACACTGAAAAAGCGTTACGCAGTGGTGATGAACATTGAACTTTTTTAAACTTGTTTTAAACAAAGACAAGATGGATGAACAAACATTATAACCTTAAGAGAAGTCCATATCTTAATAACTTTTTTGCAGAAGAAAAATCTGTGTACCGTTATTATTCATATTATTCAGGCGAGTCAATGTTCATTGAGTATGAATATATTGGTAAACAACTGTTTCCATAGCATAGATAAAAACATTTTTTGTTCGCTATACTAAATTGCCAAATATGTGACCATTTTGAAAGTTTACTTATAATGTAAACATTTATATATTTTGTTTCAAGATTATCTACTATTTTATGTTTAAATTATTTTGTTTAAAAATTTTTTTTTAAAATGGATTAACAAAGATACCTTTAGCTTATAACAATAATGCTTACTGATTATAAATTTTTTGAAATTTTCATTATCAAGGAAAATAAAAATACTAAAACTGTATCTAAAAATTTAACAAATTGTTTAAGGTAAAGTGGTGTAAGATTACCACATCTTTAAAAAATTTTTTTTTCTAGCATGCGACAAAAACAATTTAGTATCCATATTTTTAAGTGTTTACCAATGACATAAACTGTTGAAAATTTTAACTTTTTGTGTAATATTATTGATAGATAATTATTTTTGTTGCTATAGTGTCACTGTCAATGTGGCACTACAGCAATCTCTATCTGGGGTAACTTTGACAGTAGAATGTTTAATGCTTTAAATGTTAAAAATACTTTATAAGGGTAACATAATAATTGGAATTTTGACAAATAGAGAAAACATTTCAAATATATACTAGCACCATTTTACTGCTTTTTTTTAAAAATTAATACTTTAAAAAAAAATGTACAATAGCGCTGAAAACATAACTAAAAATTGTTATTTAAAAGATATAAAATAGATTTGCTTCTGATACTTTCTACTTGAATATATAATAAAGTAAGTTATTTTTTTTAGGTTTGCTTCCATTTCATTTAATCTCGCACGAGATTCATCAGATGTCAGACATTCCGCCAATGTTCTCATGATTTTTTGTCGCTTTTTACAGGTTGCGTGTGTTAAAGATGTTTCAAAAGTACTTCTTCTAGTTGTTTTCTTAAAGTCAGAACTTTCTGTATTTCATCTGAGCTTGTGACTTGCAATGGTACGGAGCTTATATTATTCATGTCACTGATTGCCAGGGTAATCTTATTTTGATTTCCGTTATTACTTGCGCTAATAATTACACCCAATGTCAAAGGCTCTGCTGTTGACAATTTCTCACTGGTTATTTTACTTCATTTTAGTGGAAAAATTCCACAAGTTTCAAAAGCCATTACAGCATTGCTTCGATTGAATGCCCTAAGGTCTGTAACCAATTTCAGCAATTGTGGAAAAGTTGTTTTTTTGTATCGTGTTGTATCATAAAAGGTGTTCAAACAGTTCCTCCAAGATACTTTGACTGTCCTAAAAACACCTACATCTAAAGGCTGTAAAATACTACTTGAATGGGCAGGTAAACAAAGTGGCTCAATTTTGTTTGCAATAGCTAAGTCTACAACAGTTTTTGATATGTGAGAGTTGTGTCAGTCAAATATTAAAAGCTTTGATCTTTTTAATTGGTTTCTTTTGGCAATAAATATCTTTTCAAACCATTCATTGAATCGGGGGATTCCATCCAACCTGAAGGAGAACAGTTGTAATGTGCATTGTCTGGGCCGCCATTGCACCAGGTGCTGTAAAAGGTTATGAACAATGTATGGTGATAAAAATTGACCGGTTGCAGAACAGCATACCTGCACTGCGAACATTGTTTAGCTGAAGTGCCGACCGTTTTAAGTGGATTCCTCAATCCGCATTTGCAGAGAATTTTCTGCTTGTCCATGTCGGTTTGAAATCCTTATTCATCTATATTGAATATATTTTGTGGCTTATTCTGTAGATAAATTTTCTCAATAACAACTGCTAGTTTTTCAAAAAAGTCATCAACAACATTAACATTGGATGCATACCCACTTTTAGCAGGAAAAGATTGTCCAATCTTTTCCTGCTAAAAGTAGGTCAGGTAGGTTCATTTTTCCATCTCACCTCAAAATCATGCATCCAATCAATTCCAGGCTTTCCATTCTTAAAGGTAGTGGCTCTACCACTACTGTTTATATAATCTTGCACAATACTCGCAACATTGCAACAATCTATCCCAAAACCCCAGTCTCCTAGTTTCTGGATTGATTGAACGATCATTTCTTCTTCTCTTGTCAAAATTATTGAATGTTTAACTTGTTTACAATGCACTTTCTTGAGATGATTAATTAATGTTGTTCCATTGATATTTCACATGGATGCCGCTTTACTTATACTGACATTGTTTTTACTTTTATCTTTAATGGCTTTCTTCGTGGCTTCTGATCATAAAATCTATATGTTATCATGTGATCATAAACTCTAAAAAATCAATCATTTATTTATTTACACTTAAGTGTAATGACAATAACACATATTATGAGTAAACTTTGACAGACCTATGGGGTAACTTTGACAATCCTGTCAATGTTACCCCAAAACCAAAATGCATGTTTTTAACAAAAAATACTAAAAAATCATTTTAAATGCTTAGCATTTAGAAATAACATAAAAATACATTTAAAATTATATTATTGTATTGTATAACTTACCTTATAACTAAAGTTTTTTTAACAGTAAAAAAATTAAGAACAAGTTTAATTTGTGTTTGTTGTATTGTGTCATTTCTTTTGTTTACAACTATGTGGATAAAAATAGCTATCTTTGTTCATTCAACAGATTACTGTCGCGTTGGTTAAAATAATTTAAACAATAGTCAACTGATGACTGGTAAAAATATTTTATGTAACACATGTCAATGTTACCCACCTGTCAATATAACCCTGTGTTACCTTACATAAAATACATAAAACTGCTAAAACACTTGATTTTGATAAATATATATTTTTCTAAAAAACATGAGGTCAGAACAGCAGGAAAAGATTTCATAATTTGATGTTGACATACCATCAGTATTAGGCTGGAAAAGAAATCTTGCCTAAAAAGTATTTTCTAACTTGCTGAAAATATATAATGTAGATGCAACTCTCGGAATTAGGAAAAATGTGGTCGGCAATAACTTGCCAAACTCAATCTTTTAGAGGTCGGCATCAGGATGGCAAAAAAATTTGATCAAAGTTCCTACCATAAAACATAGAAACGAGGCCTGCAATTTTCGCCAACCTCAAACACTTTTAGGTCGGCATTGCCGAATGCCGACCCTAATTCCAAGGGTTGTAGATGCAATATTATTCTATTAATTTTTTAAAAGCTTGTAAGTAATTTTAGCATACATGAAGAAATCAATTTATTAGAAAAAAAAAGCAAACTATGATTAGGCTAAAATCCTTTTAATGACAGATCTTGTAAACAACAAGTCAAACAGAAGAAATTTGTTTTAGTTTCTTCAAGTTGAACATTAACTATTATTAATCTACTTGAACCTAATTGGAGCATTTTTTTTTTTAAATATTCATTAGAAAAGCAAACTTCATAAAATTTTTTTTTCTTCAAAAGTTTATTTTAATTATGTAGCCAAATCTGGGATTTTTCCTGAACTTGAACATTAAACCCATAGAACTTTCAATTCAAAAGTGCTATGGCATAATGCCAATTTTTACCACTGTGGCAAAGTTTTAAACTTTAACTTAAATATTTATTAAAATAGTTAAATATTTAATTAAATGGAGATATAAATTATCAGACCAAAAGAAATATTATAAATATTATTTATGAAATAATAACCATGTGATTTAATAATGATATTTGCGCTTAAATGTTTTCTTCACAGAAGAACGATTTTATAAAACAATTATAAGATCTAAAAAAGAAACCTGTTGATCACCTTCAAGATTAAAATATGTTGCTTTAGTATAAATATACATTAGTTTTCTTGAAAACACTGCACTTTTATTGCTACCAGCAGCTTTTAGGGCTGAAGTTTCTGTTTGTGCAACGACACCAACCTTATGTCCATTTTCTAACAATCTGAAAAACACATAAAAAATAAGCTATTATAAAATTATTTATTTGTTTTTCAAAAAAAGACAAACAAAAAAAAATATAATAATAATATAAATAAAGTTTTTAAGAAAAAAGAAAAAATATATAATTTTCAACAATACACTAAAGTGTTTCCCTCAATTTGCTGAATTGAAGCATCTGCATCAAATCAACAAACTGACTACAGGACTACATGTATGTGTACATATACATATACAACACACAGATATATATATATATATATATATATATATATATATATATATATATATATATATATATATATATATATATATATAGTTTTGTTTTTTATTAAAGAAATACCTAATTATCTATTTATATTCAAATTTTGGTGAACCAACTAAATTACACTTTAGAGCATTAAACTATTTTGTAGATGAGTCAAAAATTAACTTTTAGCCCTGAAAATTATGAAGTCATAATACTTTAACTATTATTATAGCAATTTTTATAAAATAATTTTTGAATTAATCACATTGATGAAATTGTATGTATGTTTAAAAGCACTTTAAAAGCAGATGAATAATTGAAAAAATAGAAGTAAGAATTGTCAACAAGTGATGTACTTGTTATAAATCTTAATCAAAAAAGAAATCACTCAAGATGCAACTTTTCTCACTTTAAAGAACGGGTTAAGTTATCGAGTTACAGAATTATAAACTACCTAGAAGTAGATATGCATAAAGTTTTTTTCTAAAAATAAATGCTAAATTACATACACAAAGTACTAATGAATTTTTATGCTGTTTTACCTAGTACAAAATAATATTACTAAAAGTGAGAAAATGACATATCTTATATGCAGTGAAACTACTATAAAAAATATGATATGCAAAAATATTACCTACTCATATGAATGTGAAGACGATGAACAGGAATACTTGCTGTCATAAAATTATGATCCATATTCTTGCATATATTTAGTTCTACTGCAGCAATCTGAAATATATTTCATCATCATCATCATCATCATAATCATCACCATAATAATCATCAAGATCATTATCATCAATACAAAGAGCAATTTAAAAAAATACTTCTGCATCCTTTCCAAAAAATCTGTATTTATATCCACACTCCACAAAAAGAAGTAAATCTTCATGCTTTGATTTTATTTCCATGAACTGCAGTTCCAGAGGAGTGTAACTTAAGTGTTGAACCAAAGGAGGTTTCTTAAAAGTATCTGAGTGTTGCTCAAAAATAGTTGAGACCTGATTAATTTTAAAACTGAAATCTTCCACAATATCATTAGTGTAAGTTTTATTCCCAGTACCAGCACAAAAAAGTTGCAATTTTTCAGAACATTTTGAAACAGTTTCCTTAAGTGCTGAATTAATTTTTAACGTGTTTAAATCATTCACACCAATAACAGCCCATAAAAATATAAAAGTAAAAAAAGTAAAAAAATAAAAATTCTTGAAACAAAATATAATACATAGTTATGTGAAAATATTATTTTAAAATAAACATGCTAAAATCTTAATTTTAACATAAATATATACTACAAAAACAAGTATAATTGTAGAATTAAAACTGAGAATGTTACAACATTTATATATATATATAAAGAGTTTATTTGTAAAAATACAACTTTGTGATGGAACTTAAAGTTTCATGCCCTTCAGGGTTCCCACTATTAAAACTGGGGCTAAAATTAAGGATTTTAAGGAGATTTAAGGAGATATTTTCCTAATATTTAAGGAGATTCGGTTGCGAACAACAATTTTTTGAAGGAAAAAGTAAGGAGAATTAAGGAGAAAACAACTATATTAAAAACTTTTTTGAATCTTTCTTTTTTCAATAAATTTTAAATATAAATAGATAAACTATTATAATTGAATATATATATATTATGTGTGTATATATATATATTATGTGTGTATATATATATATTATGTGTGTATATATATATATATATATATATATATATATATATATATATATATATATATATATATATATATATATATATATATATATATATATATATATATATATATACACACAGAGGTGGCTCAAAAAATTAGAGCCACTATAAAATTTCCACGTTTTTAAGGTTTAGGTGCCAAAATCACCAATTTCGGAATACATTGAATTTCTAAATCAATTGGTTTATGAACATTTAGGCATTTTAGAAAAAAAACAGTGATAACTTTTATAAGTTTTATTACAAAAAAAAAAATACACTTTAACATCTACATCAACATCAATATTTTGTATGACCACCTTTAGCTGCGATGACTGCTGCAACTCTCCTTGGCATGCTCTCTATCTAATTTAAGCACTGTTTTTGAATGTTTTCGTTATGGTGCCATACTTCAATTAATCTTTCAAATAATTTTTGTTTATTGGTTACTGAAATTTTTGACATTTCCCGCTTTAAAAGTTCCCATAATTATTCTATTGGATTTAGGTCTGGTAAATTTCCTGGCCAGGGCGAAATAGTAATTTTTTTGTTGTCTAAATACTTAGATAGGCTTTTTGCTTTATGGCATGGAGCCGAATCATGTTGGAAAATAAATTTTCCATCTTGAAACCACTCCTTTGTCTGAGGTATGAGGCGTTCCTCGAGAACTTTAATGTACTGATCATGGTGCATCATATTTTGTACAATATACAGCCTTCCTGTTCCCTGGCCACTTATAACAGACTGTTATAAGTGGCCAGGGAACAGGAAGGCTTGCTGGTTGAAAGCCGGTTTGCGGAATTAAACAAATCTATTTTTAACAAAGATGTTGTAGTTTTGTCATTTTTTTTTTAAACATCTTTGCTTCCAACAAGGCTGCAAGCAGCCACTAATTAAAGATGGAAGTTACTGAAAGAGAAAAGATAAAGATTGTAGAGCAAGATAACGATTGACGGACAACTTAAAAGATTGCAAATTATATGAATTAGGAAAGCAAGATGAAAGAAGCGAATTCCAAAGAACTGATGTTCGAGGAAAAAAACTAGACGAATAAGTGTTTTTGGAGCACTTAGGAACAGTGACAGAAAAAGGATGACACTTATTTGAATGATGAGAACACGAGAAAGAATTTTAGTAGTTGGCACAAGAGACGCTAGCTCTTTAGAGCAGTGCCCATTATAGTATTTGTAGGAAAGAGAAAGAGAAGCAACATTACGACGATGTGATAATGGTTGGAGGTTGGCGGCAATAGCAGGTCAAACTATGTTTACAATGCGTTTTTGCACCTTGTATAAAAGAGAAAGGGCATCATTAGATGATCCGCCCCAGATATGGCAACAGTATTCCATACAAGGCCGGATTTGAGATTTATAGAGATAAAGAATAGAATCCGAAGTAAGAAAGTGACGAGCTCGATAAAGAGATGCAACCTTAGCAGATGCTAATTTTGCAACTGATTTGTTATATAGTTTCCAAGAAAGATTGAAAGTAAGAGTTAATCCTAGAAGATGAAGAGTAGGTGACTCATCGAGTACATCACCATTTATAAATATAGGAAGATCTAAATTATTGCGATAACGATTGGCCGAAAAAAATTGAGCTTTATCTGAATTAAAGTTCACCAGCCACAGTGAGTCCCATGCTGTAGAAGAAGTGAGATTTTTTTCAAGCTCAAATGCCCCCTCCAAGCAATCAGAGGGTGTTGGTTTCTTATCACGACAAGAATAAATGGTAGTATCATCAGCAAATAATGCCACCTTAGATGTGAGAATATCTGGAAGATTGTTAATGTAAATTAAAAAGAGTATAGGGCCAAGGATAGTACCTTGAGGAACCCCTGAAGTTACAGAATAAGAAGAAGAGTGTTGTCCATCGAGGACAACTTTTATGCTACGATTGGAAAGGAAGGATTCAATGATCTTAAAGATGTTGCCGGATACACCATAAGAAGAAAGCTTATGGAGAAGACCAGCATGCCAAACTTTATCAAAAGCTTTTGATATGTCAAGAGTGATGGCTTTAACCTCTCCACCTTTATCTAATGCACGATAAAACCTGTCAGTTATTACCGTTAGCAAATCAGCTGTAGAACGAGAAGATCGAAATCCATATTGATGGTCAGAAAGTAAATTATTAGATTTAAGATGAGAAATTAAGTGTTTGTTAATTAAAGATTCAAAAACCTTGCTTAAGATAGGAAGAAGACTTATGGGACGGTAGTTAGACAAATCAGATCGCTCTCCAGAATTTTTGAAGATAGGGATAACAAACGCCGCTTTCCAGTAGGCTGGAAAACAAGACTCTGATAAGCACTTGTTGAATAGATTCGAGAGTATAGACTACAGCTCTGGAGAACACTTCTGCAAGACAATAACAGGTATGTTGTCCGGGCCACAAGCTGTAGAAGAGTCTAGGCAGGAAATCACTTTAGATACAGATGCTGGAGTGATATGAATGTCAAGCAATGGATCAACATGTTTGTTGGCAATATCAGGTAGAACGCAACTAGTGGAATCAAGAGATGATATTGATGAAAAGTTTTTAGCAAACAATTTAAAAGAAACATCTAATCGAATGATATTCGCATAAAAGTTGCGTAGTAGTTCTTCAAGTGTTACCACCAGAAAAGGAGTCATTGGTTTATCAGTTTGAAAAAAAACTAAAAGAAAAAAAAATAGCAAGATTGAAAATAACATTTTGTGATTTTTTTCAAAATTTAATAATATCTCAGAATATTTCTATACTTTTGTAATAAAATAAAATATATTACATAAAAAGCAATAAAATTGCACCTGGATCAAATATTACCTACCAAGGAATGTATTTAGACTGCCACTAATTTCTTCAAAAAACTTCAACTTTAAAGGAACTAAAACTTTATTTGTTCGAGCACTTAAATGTTCAAAGTTGGTGTTTTGCCCTGATTTACCAAGTCCAGGTTGCTTAAGCTTTGGTAAAGACTTCTAGTAGTAAACAACTAAGAATACTTTTGTCCAAACCTCTATTACTTTCTTGGCAACACTTTGATTTTCAGCCCGTCGAGTGCCACAAAATATGTAAGGAAAATCTGGACTTGTTGCCTCAGCTATTCTTTCATAATCACTTGCTCTTGATGGACTTTAATGAAATTTATGGTACATTGAAGACATTAACTTCTTTAAGTTCCAATCTGTAGCTTTACCACCAGTTTGTAAGGATCCATTGATAGTATGTAAACCACAGGCAATATTAATGAGTGTACTTAATTCATTGTTATGATGTTCTTTGTTGAGCATTTCCAAAAACAGTTTTACCACATTAGGGCCATCCATAGAAACCTGAAGCATTTTTTCAGCATTTAAACCAGTCGTGCAGGATTTAAACATATTTAGAATATCTGGGGCTGCAGCTTTTCCCATGAACTCTGAAGTATAATATCTTGTACAAACAGTATTCCTATCTTCATTCCAATAGCGCACATTTGACCTTTCTTTACAACTTTATTGTAAGATTTATCAAAAAGATATACAAAGTTATCCAGCAGGTTAAGATCTTTTATCAGAATTTTTTTTAATTAAGGGGCAAGACCATGAGTTACAATATAGCCAGATTTTGTTCGACTACATCAAAAGTCGCTGGCAATTTTGCTATCTGGAAACATCAAAGCAAATTGTCTAGAATTATTCTCACTTGATCTAAAAGAGTATTTGCTTTGAATAATATTTAAACGCCAAATTAATTTTGCTTTCAAAACTGCTTCCTTCTGAAGCATATCTGAAATGATACATTGCTTTGATGAGGCTTCTGTGATACTGATTGCAAAGTTTTTTTGAACAAAACAACATGACCCTCATTAGGCAATCGCTATATGTGCTTTTCTCCTCTTGCATGTACATCAAGAGCCTTTATACCTATGCTTGTTAATGAGAATGACTTAAAACAAACTTTGCATCTTGCAAGACTGGGATTTTTATCTTTTATCTGAAATCAAGAAGTGTAACTACCATTATTTAATAGGTGTTCACTTGTAAAGAAAACAAAATAAAATTATTTAAAGAAAGTGAAATATGTTAAATACAAAAAGCTAAAAAAACCATTAAAAAACTTACTCTAATACTTGGAGGGCTGATATTTGATATACATATATTTATATATATATATATATATATATATATATATATATATATATATATATGTATATATATATGTGATATATATATATATATATATATATATATATATATATATATATATATATATATATATGTGATATATATATATATATATATATATATATATATATATACATATATATATATATATATATATATATATATATATATATATATATATATATATATATATATATATATGTATATGTATATATATAAAACAAAAGAATAGGATTTTAACTCATCAAAGAAGTAACTTTATGCTTTTCTATGGATAAGCATAATCCATTTGCTTTAATAAAATTTCCTAGATGATAAAAAAAGAAAATAAGGAGAAATTAAGGAGAGCAGTCAAATTTCAACTTTTTTAAAGGTTATTTAAGGACTTTTAAGAAAATTTTTTTTTTTAAGGATATTTAAGGTTTTTAAGGAGGAGTGGGAACCCTGCCCTTCAGCGATCATCTACCATATTTTATTTTTTAAATTAAGAAAAAACCGTTAAAAAATAGTAAATACAGAAATTGACAGAAAAAACATAACAAAGCAATGGAATGAGTTCTGGCGTCAAAACAAACAATATTTAATTAAATAGAAAACTGATCAATCACCCGTGTTGAATAGGGCGAGAAGAAATTTGTTTTAATGCCTGCACTTAAATAGCATTTCACTTTTTTTGTTTAGCAGAGTTTTATTTTTGGAAAATAGAATTTCATATTTTTTGTTTGTGCATAGTTGCAGGACTTCGTGGTTGGGTTGTAAGCATTGCATTGCTTAATTATTTTCCATTTAACAACTGTGTTTAAGTTGGCATCTTGTAAATTTCCAAAATTCTATTGATAATTTGGTGTCATTTTTGTATTTTAGAATGTTAAATGATTTTGTATGATTGGAATATTTAATTTTGAATGGTGTTTCACTTATACCGATGTAGGATTTGTTGACAGGAGTGTTAGTAGGATTATTGGAACGTATATTGGCTTGGTATACAATGGGCAGGTATTACACATGTGCAACACAACAGGACTGTAAAAAAGCGTCAAAACACGTTTATACAATCCTTATAACATTAAAACCATGCTATAGTATGATAAATATATATATATATATATATATATATATATATATATATATATATATATATATATATATATATATATATATATATATATATTTATAATAAATATATATATACATTTATGATAAATATATATAAATATTTATGATATATATATATATATATATATATATATATATATTTATCATAAATATATATATATATATATATATTAGGGGTATTCAAAAAAAGTGAATTGTGAATTTTCAAATCTAAAAAACCATACCCCTAAATTTGGGGCAAATGTATAAAAAATGAGCCTCGCAAAGTTTAAGCGCTGTCTGTTTGATCCCCCCCCCCTTCAAGTTAAAAATTTAGGGGAAAATTGACCGAAAAGTGGTAATTTTCGGGCGCCTTGAGGGAGGGGTAATTTTTATTTTTTCAAATTTTTTTCTTTCTGCTATATGTATATAGGCCTATATTTTTGTTTAAAAATATATGGTTTTTTTCCTACTTCTCAAAAATCTATGTTTGGTGGTATTGAAATTTATGAAAATCAGAATTTTTGTAGTTAAAGTTAGATTTATTTATAAGCCTTGAGTGTATTAACATATACACACAAGGCCTCTCTAACTATTCCCAAGACATACCAGAGGGAGCAACCAACCTTCATTTTGCCAGAAAGAATGAACAGTTGTTGGTTGTGACCTAAGCAATGTTGTTTATCTATATTAAAAAAAACACTATTTATCTATATTGAAAAATCAAAATGAGCAAGAATAAATAAAATTATAAATTTATATTCAAGTTTTATAACAGAAAAAAAATGTACAAATCTAATAATAATCAAGTTTAACTCTTTATATTTTTTCGCATCACACCAAGTCCATTATTAAACTTAATCTTTGAAATTGTACCGGATTTTTATTATTGTGATCTGAATACAGATCGAACTTTGTCCACAGTTAGCAATCTGTTGTGCTTTTCAGTTTCATCAGAATATCTATGAATATACTGCCCCATCATACCTATTGACCGTTCTGAATGGTCATTTACAAAAATCAAAGTTTCAGCATATTTTTGAAAACTTTTGAAGCATGACTGAGTATGCCAATAGTTTGGTGGAAGTGAGAGCTAGTCTTGAACTCGTTGCTTATCAAACCCAATCATGTCAAAAATCAGGTAAGAAAAAACATCAACCAAGGCAGACAAGGATGGTGGTTTTTTCCCAATTTTTGTATTCATTTTATAAATTTCCTTGATATCTTGCTTTACTTTATTCTCAGGCTTATGATAGTCAGAGCTAGGCATATCAAATGACAGAATTGCTGATGCAATTTTTGCCTTCTCCTCTGATGCTAACTCGTCATCTTGCAAAGCTAAAGGTATCATTGTTGAATCCAAATACCAACAGTGTTTATACTGAGACTCTAATACAGCATCGACAGATATAAGGTTTGTACATACCTTCTTGTACAGATGCATTTGATGTATGGCTGTAATGTCAAGAAAAGGAGCTTTGATGACATCCTCAGATTGTAGATACCATTTTGCATAAAAACAAACAATAAATTCTGTAATAAGCTTAATTTCAATTTTCAGTTTATCATTTTCCTGAACAAACGTAAGTTGATTGGATAAAAGCCGAAGCTTTAAATAATAAATTGTTTTTCCTAAAAATCTTGCATGATGAATAGCACCAGTTTTTCTTACTTTATATGTTATAGGGGATAAGTACATGACAACTAATTCTGCAAGCTCACTTTTATCATCTCTTATAATACCTGGTTTACTAACATATGCTTTGCAAAATGTTAATGACTTCATAGCTGCCTTTTCTAAAAAACTGCTTTTAACCTTATTCCAATCAAACCGTAACAGTAGAACTGAATTATAGTTAAAATTAGGTTCTTCAAAAATATTTTTAAGCTTTTTGAAAAGAGGATTATCAGGTCTACTAGTTTCTTCATTGGTCACTAATTTCCAAAAGTGAAGCATTCTTAATTCAGTCACATAATGCCTACATGCTATTTGGAGGAGATACTTATCCAGTTCTTGAGATATTCTGGAAACTGATCCTTTATTCGTCCCAGTGTTGGATGATGTTGTATCAAAGCATATACCTCTAGTTTTTGACGTAAGTTGATACTCCTTAATTAAGTTCATTACACCTAAGAACTGATCTTCACCAGTGGATGACGCTAGTGGAGGTACTCCAAGTAGGTAAGTCTGTCCATTAATGTTAACTAAAACAGCCATTCTATCCCTCTTTAACATTTTTCCTTTGTTTAGCTCAAACAAGGTCTTCCCATCAAAATGAATTATACATGGATATGGAGATGCGTCTATGGCTGCTTTAACATCTTCTTTTGAAATTTTTGCCATGTTTTCATTTTCTTTTTTCATTTTTCTATATGCGGTAGACTGACTGCTTTTAACTTCTTTAAGATCAACTCCTGATTGATATAGAATTGCATTTGTTACCTTCTGTAAAACATTTGGTGATATATCACAGGCTGTAGCAGTAAGTGAAACATTACCAGCAAAAACATCTTTTGGAATTTTTGCAATTACTGTGTCTGGGTTTTCAGAGACTTCTATATGATCCCAATCACCTGGCTGTAAATCAGATTCAATTGAAGAATCATTGCTTAGAATTGTGTCTATAAGTTCAACGTTGGGTACATCATCTCTCAAAATCTTAGGCTGTAAACGATTTTTCTTCCTGATGCTTTCTTTTGCCTAATTAACAGAAAAAATGTAGTTTTAGTTTTAATTTTAAAATTAGTGGAAAAAAGAATTAACAGAGCTTGAGAAAGAGCTAAAGTAATTAATTAAAAGTATTGAATACCTTTTTTCTATATTTAATATTCTCTGAAACAATAACAAACTTTCTTTCATTTTCCTGATCTTCAAGAAATTTTAGATCTTCAATCTTGTCTTTTCGTGATCTTTTTTTATCTTTACTGATTGTGTCTTTGAGATTAGAATTACCAGCCCAAAAAAGTTTTTTTATTTCAATCTCAAACTCATTTTGTTTAGCCAAATCACTACTATTTCCCCTTTTTGCATTTTTTTTCAAGTTGGAATAGGACTTATGCAATTTAAAAAGTTTTTTTAACTAAACTTCAGTTAACACATCAAATCCATTCAGTTAACACATCAAATCAGTTAACACATCAAATCCAGCTTTAATCCAGGGTCTCTTGATTTTAGACAAAATACATTCACAACAACTCTCCGAACATCTAAAAAATTTTTTTTAGGGGGACGAGCAATAATACTTGATATTGATACAGATCGACATGGTTGGTTATATATTAAATGTTGAAGTATATCCAAGCCTGTTGGAAGTTGTATATCTAAATAGAAAAATTTATATTTTATAAATAAAATAAATTTTTTAGCAACTAAAAAAATAATTATAATTCCAATATTAATAAAAATGTTTATACCTGATATAGCTGGTTTTGCCTCTTTTATAATAAAAAGTTCCTTTTTCATTGACCTAAGTTGAGCTTCACTCATTTTTAATGTTTATTGTATGTACTAATCTGTATTTATTAGAAAAATTCAAAGCTTTAAACTATCAGAATTTACACGAAAATATATGTATATAACATTAGGCATAACAGAAAATATATTTTAAAAAATACCAATTTTCATGATTTTCAATATCACCAAACATAGATTTTTAAGAAGTAAGGAAAAAACCATATATTTTTAAACAAAAATATAGGCCTATATATATATAGCAGAATAAAAAAATTTGAAAAAAAAAAAAAGTTGCCCCTCCCTCAAGACGCCCGAAAACGACCACTTTTCGGTCAATTTCCCCCTAAATTATTAGCTTGAGGGGGGGGGGGGGTCAAAAGTGAACGGACAGCGCTCAAACTTTGTGAGGCTCATTTTTTATATATTTGCCCCAAATTTAGGGGGTATGGTTTTTTAGATTTGAAAATTCACTTTTTTTGAATACCCCTAATATATATATACATTTATGATAAATATATATATATATTTATGACAAATATATATATATATATATATATATATATATATATATATATATATATATATATATATATATATTTATAATGAATATATATATATATATATATATATATATATATATATATATATATATATATATATATTTAGTGAACGGAAACTTTCGGCTTCGGCCGAAACCAAAACCGAAATTTCTGCTTCAACAATTTTTTTACTTTTCCTGTTTCGGCCGAAATTTTGGTTCAAACCACAACCGAAATGAACTGAAACTTTTGTAATATTTTTTTTAGTTTTAATATAAGTGGGGTCATGACGGTTTCCTAATTGTAATCGTTTGTTAGTAAATCAATTTTTAATTATAACAATTGTAAAAATTTTAATTGAAATCACGTTACATAATAGTTTTAAGTTACTATTCTCAAATCATTCTTAAAATGAATTAACATTTAAGTAAAGCAACCCAAAGCAATAGTTTCATCAAAAGTTTCTCAGTGCTAAATTTTACAACGGAAAATAATCGATAAAAAACTGGTTTATGGAATCATTTTACCGTGACAGTTAGTGATTTCAAATACGGAACTTGCAATTTGAAAATATCTCATGGATCGTACAGTCCAAAACTTCAATCACTTAGTGGACTTTCATCACATTTAAGAAGTGGTTTACCCAAAAAAATCTCTTAACTGAAAAAGCAATACAACTACCGGCAGTCCTATAAATCTCAAAAATTGATTCACACTTTAAAGAAGGTCTGAAGTTTCTTGTGCGACCGTGGCGCAGTGGTTAGAGCGCTTGACTTGGAAGCAGGAGATCCAGGCTCAAAACGAGCTTAGGAAACATTTTTGCGTCACGGTAATGAAGGAGGCGTAAACTTCCTGGTTAAATGCACTTCCGCGGTGCTCTGTTATAAGACCTATAGGTCTTCTATATTTCTGTATTTCGTCCAGAAAATACTTCAATTATTACCTTTAATTATTGAAATGTCTTGACATATTATAGTTTTTATCAAATTATGTTACATGGTGATTGCTTAGATATATGTAAAATAGTTTTTTTTTGCTTTAACTTGGTGATCATAAAAGGTTCAGGGATTTTAAACATTCATTTTCAAATTTCAGCCGAAATTTCGGCTTCGGTTTCGGCCGAAATTTTAGCTTCGGTTTCGGCCGAAATTTCGGCTTCGGTTTTGGCTACGGCTTAACTGAACCGAAATTTCGGTACTTTCGGTTTCGGTCGATCACTATATATATTTATGATAAATATATAAATACATTTATGATAAATATATATATATATATATATATATATATATATATATATATATATATATATATATATATATACACACTCCTAGTCGGTGTTTACGGGGACATTTTTTTTTGTTACCGCTACATATTTTTTTTTACTTTTGTTATACTAATTTTATCATATTTATATATGTTTTTTAATTATTATTATTTTTTATTTATACATATTTAAACTAAATTTTTTATTATAAAAATATATTTTTTATATTTATTTCTGTTATTTTTATTTATTTATTATATATTGCATTTCATTTTTATTTTCATCTACTTACAAAAATGATTAATTACAGTAATATAACTTTAGTTGAACCTTTCCGTAACCATTAGGGTGCATCACAAAATAACAATTTAAAAAATTGATTTTGTCTGACACCTAATTGTGTTCTATATATCAAAAAAACAATGACTTTCAAAAATTTTAGAATAAGAATTATTTTTTGAGGTCCCCCGACACTCTTGAATATTTGACCAGTCCCTAATATTTATAAAATATATAGTTTTTTAAAAGTAGGTCGTGTTGGGTCTCAAATTAAGCAAAATTTTTAAAAAATTTCAAAAATAATAATTAAATAAAAAAAAACATTTTATGTTTCACTGCTATGTATATATAAAACTACAAAAAATGCACCTTTTTCATTTTTATTTTAAAAATGTCATATTTATTGCAGTAAAATCTAATGTGAATTTCTTTTAATAAAATGATGATTATTTTTAAAATTTGTATAAAATATCACTTAATTTGAGACCCAACATGACCTACTTTTAAAAAACTATTTTTTTGAAATCATTAGGGACTGGTCAAATACTCAAGGGTGTCGGGGGACCTCTAAAAATATTTCTTAGTCCAAAAATTTTTGAAAGTCGTTGTTTTTTTGATATATAGAACACAATTTGGTGTCAGACAAAATCAATTTTTTAAATTGTTATTTTGTGATGCACCCTAGTAACCATATTTAAACCTTTCCGTAAACTGACCTTGATGCTGACCCTGTCCAAGCCCTCAGTTAATGTAGTAGCACTCCCTTGTGAGTCAGGCTATTTGATAGTTGATGTATGTACTTTTCGCTCTCTATAAAAGTTGCTTACGGGACATTTTTTTTTTAAAAAAAATGACGCCTATGGGGACAAAGAATTAACGGGTACACAAAAATCTTCCTAATAATGCTAATGTCCCTGAAGTATTCTTTTTTTGTAAAATCTGTCCCTGTAAGTGATGCTATAGGTGTGTGTGTGTATATATATATATATATATATATATATATATATATATATATATATATATATATATATATCTATCTATATATATATTATTATTATTATTATTATTAAATAGGAATACTAATATTAATATATTACTATAAATGAGATCAAAGTATAACACTTACAATTTTTTTCTTTTTAAAATCATTTTCTGGTTTGAAAAACTTTGAGATTTGCTGACTGACAACTTTTCTTTTTTTGTTCATCTTTAGTACCAATTTTTCAACCTTTTTTTTAATTAAGTTCTAAGCAGTTATAACTAATAAGCAAGTCACTAATAAGTATTAAAATATTTTTTCATATAAGTAATAAAGTAAACGTAAATAAAACATAAATCTTATATAATTACAAGTAAAAATTAAATTAAAATGAGTTTTCACTCATCGTTTTTTGACACTAACAGGAAAGGTAAGAGGAAAATAATCCCGTGGGCACGCATAGTATACGTTTTAATTTATCTGAAGAAAAACAACCCGTGCTCACATTAATATGTTTCCCTTCCCCCTATCTCGTTCCCATAGAAAAATGGAAGAGTGAAAACTTACCTTAAAGCATTATATAACCTTAGTTATACTAAAATTAGTAAAATCAGAAATATTAGATATAATCAAATTAAATATTAGTAATTATAAAAGCTCTAAAAGAAATAAGGAAATCTAGAACATAATGGGGTCTGATACACCAGTGCAAATCTTGAGATTTTAATAAAATAGAAAATTAAACTTTCGCGGAACCTATATTTTAGTAATCTAAATTTTTGTGCTTAGAGTAATTAAGTAAAATATTCAATGAATGTGTTTAACAAATTTATTGATAAATTCAAATTTTAAACTATTAAAAAACATTTTTTAACAAACTCAAATCAATATTGGTGAAAGAGTTCATTGTGCTTAGATACAAACTAATTTCCAAATAATACAATTTATCAGTAAATTAGTTGCCAAATTTACAGTTGCCAGGTTGTTAAATCTTTTGTCACTCATTAAACCAGGGTTTTATCTGTAGTGCCATGAAAAAAGACATGGATGTTCAGGAAGATGCACAATTGACAAAAGGTAGCAGATAACAATGAAATCATTGTTATCTGCTCGATTCATATTGTCAATCCTGCAAAATTAAACTTTTTTTTAAAACAATTTGATTTCAAGTTATAGTAAATAAGTCTTATAGTAAATAATCTACTTTACAACTCTGAAAAATAAATATCATGGTCATTGTCATTGTACATTTTATTCAAAAACTTTTTCCTTCCTAACTCAGTTTCATTTAATTACTTTTAGTAAAAATGATTTCATTGTCAAATAAGCTGCAAAACTAGGTTGGTGGAATGTATTTTTGATAAGTATAATGATGAAATACAAAATCTCAAGATATATAGCATAGAAATAAAGTTGATGAAATGAATGAAAATGAAATATGTTGCTTGAGATTAACTTTTTCATTAGAACTAATTTTGGTAGTCTTAATAGTTAAACCTTTTTGCGTAGCGAAGAAAAAACTCTTTTAAAAATTGTTTGTCTTTATTTCAAAATCAACATACACACCAGGTTATTGTTACTATTATCATATCCTATTAAAGAAGACTTAGAAGACATTATTGCTACATTAGTGCTTTAAGATGTAATTTTTTGGAATGTTAATATAGAACAACAAGCTAATAACAATTTTTAATAATAACTGCTATTTAAAATATGAAAAAAATGACTGCTAATAACAAATTGAAATTCAAAATTAAAAAAAAAAAAAATTTTAAATAACTTTTTCATTTTAAAACTATAACTACAAATTTTTATCAAAATAAAAAAAAAAGAGTTTTATAAACAATTGAGTTACAAAAACAAAATATGCAAACATATATATTAGATTTGTACAAATTACTTGAGATTTGTAAACTAACAAATAAATGCAAAAATTCTTATTAGAACTTATTACATATCTGTAAAAAATTAAAACATTATTATATATATTATGTATTGTTGTTACTAATTTGATGTTACTATGCTATATCTGTATACATATATAATCATATATAAAAAAATGTGAATATATATTTAATAATAAAATCTTGTTTTATTGAACTTTTTGCATTGATATATATATTATTTACTTAAAAAAAATTGACAAAATAATAAAGTTAAAACAAGAAATCAAAAAATTCAAAAATTTTTTTTTATTTAAATGACACATTTATATTTCTGAAAATTCAAAAGAAAAAAAAAAAAAAAAAAATCTATTAAATATACTGTTACTTTACCATCATAATTTTGGAATCACTTTATATGGATTAAGAATTCCCTAAACAACAACAAAAAATCAATGATAATTAAAAAAAATTTATGTTCTTAACTTTTTAACTAAGAATTAATAAAAAACTAATAAAACAGTAAAACATTTATTGTTGTTTTTTAATTACTAATTGAAAATAAAAGCTCAGTAAATTTAGTCATGCAAACATTTTAATTAATATTGGTTAAGAAACTTTGAATTTGAAATTTGTAAATGATAAATTGTAAATGTAAAATATTAACTCAAAGAATATTATGAAAAGACATACTTTTGGATCCATTAAGTTTTTTAAGTTACGCATTAATGTTATTGCACCATTTGATCGTGAATAATGCATGTGCTTTGACTTTTTAAACCCAATTCCGTGTTCTGCACTGATACTTCCTTTGTGTAAAGCTGGTAAAATCAAAAGACTTTAATAAATATTAGAATAAAAAATAAATAAAAACTGTTATAATTATTGTGATTTATTGTTATAATTATAATGAATAAAAACAAAAATAATTTTTTAACCTACCGGGTAAAATACATAATATATTTTAGAAAACATTAAATTGAATTAAAAAAACTAACCTGTGTATTCAAAAATGATAGGTTCAATTTGTGACAATAACTCTTTGTCATAAGTAGGCGCCACAACATTTAAATGGAGATTTCCTAAACACACACACACACACACACACATATATAGATATATATACATACATACATACATACATACATACGTACGCATACAATTATTACCATAACTATTTTTTACTGTCTTTACCTACCCCAAAACTGTAGGGGGCACTACAGTTAAGGAGGCTATTTTTATATTTAAACTATTTTTACAACTGTTTCTTAACCCATTTGCTGCAAATTACAGGCCTCAAGGAACAAGACTGCTGCACAAAGATATACAATTTGAGGATTGTACTACTAGGGATGTGCTGAGAAATTTAATTTAGAACTTCTTGTTCAAAAAACAGTATCTCTAACAATATTATATAACATTACTCAGGCTTATTTCCAACAGCACCAGCAAAATCACATATAGTAGCAAACAAGTTTATCACCAAGAAATAATCAAGAAAATGAACTTAGAAGTTTTAATGAAGCTGAAAATTTTAAATTCTGTGATATTATAATGAAGGTTAGAATTGAAAAACTATTACTTTTAAGTAAATGTGATGGATATATTGTTTTATTATCACAAGATTTCATTCAAAGAACTGGAATACCATAGTGAGAAACCTTTTAATTGAATAATCTAAATTATCTTTATGTATTAATGTATGCAGCATTTTATATGGATTTACAGTGTTTTCATTACTTTTACAGAATAAGAGTAATAGTCAAATTTTCTGTTTTATATGCAATTAGTTTTTTAAAAACATAGAAATGACTTTAATTTTTATTAACTTATGATTGAAATAGTTTATGAAATATTTATTAAAAAAATTGTGACATTTAATAGATAAATTTAAGGTCATGCTCAAGATAACTTGGGGAAGCTTGCAAGCTCCCTGCTGTAATGGTAAAATGTATTGTGCATAACCAGTATATTTTGTAAATAAAAATTCGTTTACAAAAAATCTTAAAAAGCTGAGATCGCTATAGCTAAAATTACTTATCAAATTATCTTGTCTAAATAAATCCAAAATCTAAAAAGCAAGACAAAATATAAATCTAGTGATGCATGTTTTTTGTAAAGAAACTCTAATAGCTTTGAAAACAAACCCAGTTATAAATCAGGAACAAGTTAAAGAATGCTTTACTACAAACTTTTGTTGATGCATGAAAAATTGTAAATGTAAGAAGAATGTCTGATGATGTATGATTTAGATTGCAAGTGGTCATTTAAAATGCTAAAGATTGTCTGCAACAATTATTGAAAATAGTATTAATACTGTTGCAAAAACTTTTATTATGACAACACTAGATGTAATGTCTTTTACAAATTAAAAAGTTTAATAGACTTTACCAAAAACCAGTCAACCAGTTCTCAAAACCACAAGATCATCTCTAATCCTTCAGAGTAAACCTTTGGTAAATTAAGTATCAGTGTATTGGTTTATTATTGTATTGGTGGGACATGTTTTATTAAATGTTTTAATTTATTTATAATTATTAATTTTTGAATAACTATTAGCAATATAAACATAATTACTTAAGTTTGCTGCTGACAAAAATTTATATCATGCTAAATTACTACTAAGATTTGATGCGTACTTTTCTGAATGCTCAGATAATAATCATTCTTTTCATGGATGTAATTAAAAACTGAAGAAAAGAGTGTGATATACTAAATTAGAAGGGTCTATGAAACAAGACCACAATTTAGGGTTTTTATATTGCTGAACACATTGGTCACAAAACCGAATTCACTGAGGACTTATTTTTTATTTTGTTTATTAGTTACTTGAAAAAAATGAATGAAAAAAATACTGAAGCCAACTAAAAAACTTTAAGAGATTTAAAGCATTCTGGTGAAAAAATCTATTTCTGTTATATTTGTCTTAACTTTACATTAGGCTGATTGTTTTTTTAATTTTCTAAAAACATTGTTTTGTATGGGTAATGACTGAAAAAATTAAAAAACAAACATTTTTGTAAGCAAAAAAATATATTTAAATTTGTATTTACATATCACTTTTTGGAAATCCGGAAAAACCTAAAGTTAAAAGAAATATATGGAATTCCAGATATATCCAGAAAAAATAATCCCTCTTTAATACTATATTTTACTGTTATGATTTGTTGAAAATTAGTATCTAAATGTTTTAATTTAATAAACCAAATACATTTTTATCATGCTCTTTAAAAAACAAACATTTTTAAAAATACATGTTTTTTTAAATCAAAATAATCGATCACACTTTTGATACAATTCAATATGACAAATTCAAGTTAATATATTTAACTAACCAGTGATGTTCATTAATAAAAGAAATTAATCTTTAGATAATGAAATCATTTTTTTACCTAATGTTTGGTTAATTGTTCTACAGAATTTAGGAATCCCACAGTAATGATAAATGGTTGAGAGATTACATGAGATAATTCACACACAAAAAAAACTTAAAGGGTTGAAAGATAACATGAGATAATTCATACACAGAAAAAACTTAAATGGTTGAGAGATTACATAAGATAATATTTACACACAAAAAAAATTTAAATTGCTTTACACACTTTTGATTATTTTTTCATTTTTTGATTATGATTTGAGTAATATGAGTAAAATCCAGCATTAAAATTTTTATTTTTTGTTAAATGTAAAATAAAAATCATTATCAATAATAAATTCATTCATGGTTCCTTTTTTATTATGATTCATCATCAAAACTATGGTTCCTCTGTCATCATGATTCATCATCAAATTCATGGTTCCTGAATTTTGACAAAATCTTCCACTTATCAGTTGCAACTTCTTTAAGTTTGTATTGGTGCAATCAATAATTTATT
Organism: Hydra vulgaris; assembly: GCF_038396675.1. NCBI lineage: Eukaryota > Metazoa > Cnidaria > Hydrozoa > Anthoathecata > Hydridae > Hydra > Hydra vulgaris. The sequence continues at coordinate 6,690,868 of NC_088924.1, forward strand.
TTATTTTAATTTTGTTTTGTTTTATATTTTACAAAGTTCAAATGAACATACATGAATTTCTTAGCAACTTTTCTAGCTAAAGTTCTATACAAACTCTTATGAGGTGTTAGTTTATTGTTTTTCTAATTCACAACATAATATTGTATTGTTTTTTGAGGTGATTAAAAGCAACAGAATTTTCTAGGACACCCATTTTTAGCATTACCAGAGGTTAAATTAAAATAAATATCTCATTTTTGTTTTTATTTTATTTCAAGTTTTTACAACCCCTAAAAAAAATTGAATTTAACTGACTAACACAACCACTTAAAAGAGACCTTGGCATCCACATCTCTAATGATCCTAAATTCAAAACCCAATCTCTTATAGCGGCCTATGAAGTTGAGAAAATACTTGGTTTACCAAAACATACCTTTATAACCAAAAAACTATGGAAAAAACTTTACACCACTTATTTATGCCCTCGGTTTGAATTTGGCATTACCAAATGAAGCTCTAATCTCCGGAAAGATATTGATTTATTAAAATGAGTTCAGTTCAGAGTCATGCAACAAAATTCTCATATGAGAGTTAAACTATAAAACGATCTTGCCACAGAACACAGTGGAAGTGCATTTAACCAGGAAGTTCACGTCTCCTTCCTTATTATGATGCAAAATAATGTCTAGAGTTCCTTTCGAGCCTGGATCTCCTGCTTTTAAAGCAAGCGCTCTAACCACTGTGCCACAGCCGCACAATATAATATATAAATATATACATATATACATATATACATATATATATATATATACATATATATATATATACATATATATACATATACATATATATATATATATATATATATATATATATATATATATATATATATATATATATTTATATATATATACACATATATATATATATATATATATATATATATATATATATATATATATATATATATATATATTTATATATATATATACACATACACACACACACTAGAAATATAGATTTGCAAACTATCAAAGAACTATATATTTTCTTTATAATTATTAAGTATAATCCATTTACGTTAATAAAATTTCTTAGATGATTAAAAAAAAAAAAAATAAGGAATAATTAAGGAGAGCAGTTAAATTTTAACTATTTTTAAGGTTATTTAAGGACTTTTAAGGAAATTTTTTTTAAAGGATATTTAAGATCTTTAAGGAGGGAAAACCTGTAACTGTTTTTATTATTATTATTATTATTTTTAACTGTTTAAAATAATTGTTTAAACAGGCTTTCTTTTAAAATTTTTCAAGTGAAAATTAACAATATTTAATATTAACAAATTTTGATTAAATATTATTGACAATACTAAATGATACACGGTTTGACACTTTAAAAATAAATTTATTGACATCAAAACTCTGACATACTTTGGTATGAAATGCATAATTTTAAGTTTCATAGAATATTCTTAGATACTGAAGTTTATTGTGTCAGTAAAAGCAAAACTGAAAACTAATGTGTTAATAATGATGGTAATTAAAAAAAAAAAATTAATTTAGAATGCTAGAAAGCTAAATTTAACTCTTTGATTAAAAATCGCATTTTACAATAAAGAAAATAAATAAATTCTCACCATCTCCAAAATGACCATATCCAACTATTCTCTTTGTACGATTTGAAAATTTTTCTTTAAGTATATTTACAATATTGTATAATGAATTCACTGGAAGAGATATATCATACTAGAAAAATAAAAAAAATTAAACATTCTTTTGCTTGTTTCATGACTTAAAATATTTTTTCTAAGTTAATAAATTACTCTTAATTACTCTGAACCTTTTTTAAATAAACCTTAAGAACTGTGTTAGCTAATCAGGCAAGTTAGTTAACAAGTCAGGTTAGTGTTGCAGTGGAATTGTTGTAGTAGATTTTGCTAACTCTACTCAGTTTATAAATAACAATGAAAAAAGTAAATACAGAAGAAAGATGGGACAAAACATTTAGTTTTGCAAGTTTGCACAAACTAAAAATAATTTCTGACTCATCTTCAAGTTTGAATGGAAAGCTAATAATACCTTAAAACAACCATCTCCATCAAGAAGTAAAGCTACAGCAATATTTTCACGTATCTCCCACAACTCTTTAATCTAAAATCAAATTGAAGCAATTTTATTTATAGATTAAAAAAAAAAATTTACAACACAAAGTTACATAACAGCATAATAAAATAAGCATCATTGAATAATAAAATAATACCATTGTTAAATAAAAACATACAACACCTTAGAAGGTTCAGTGGCTAACGTTCCATCTAAAACAATTTTTTTATCCATTATATAATCCAAAAATGTATTTAATTTCTAAATGAAGAAAAACAAAAACTATTTCAAATTAAATGCTTTACAGCTACATCATCATCATCATCATCATCATCATCATCATCATCATCATCATCATCATCATCATCATCATCATCATCATCATCATCATCATCATCATCATCATCATCATCATCATCATCATCATCATCATCATCATCATCATCATCATCATCATCATCATCATCAATAACAACATCAACAACAACGACATCAACAACAACAGCTTTAACAACAACATTATCATCATACTACTACTACTACTACTACTACTACTACTACTACTGCTGCTGCTGCTGCTGCTGCTGCTGCTGCTGCTGCTGCTGCTGCTGCTGCTGCTGCTGCTGCTGCTGCTGCTAATATTAATAACAATTACAAAAATAACCAAATTCAACAATCAGAATAACAATAACTACTGTAGTTTAAAAACACTAACCTCTGTATCATGTTCAAAATTAGAACCTGATGTTTCCACGAGAACATAAAATGGAAATTCTGGTATTGGAATTCTTAACTTCAAATTTTCATGGACAGATAATGCACACGATTGATCAAAAAATTCAAAAGCTAATAATAAACATACAGATAAAATTAAAAATTTAGCTTAACTTTTTTAATTTACTAAACACCATGTTTAAATAATAAATCTCATCTTCCTTATGTAACAAACTACCTGAAAGTATTTCTCCCAACATTGACTTGGCAGCTAGATAAACATTTTGAATTTCTTCAAAAGAATTAATACCCAACAAGGCAAGATTAACAGACTAAATAAAAATTGAAAAAGATGAAACTGGCTGAACTCAACTAAGTTTGATGTTTGATGAGATAACTTTTTCTTTTAACATATGCCATTACAACCTCAATATTTTCTTTTTTTTAAAACAGAAACTTATATTATTTTATTATTCTGATTCACTCCCAACAAGGCTGCAAGCAACCACTAGTAAGTTGGGAGTTACTTGAAAAAAGAGTTATATAGCAAGGAATTAATTGACAGAAGACTTGAAAAGTTGTAGGTTGTATGTGTCAGAAAAACATGAAGGTGGTAAAAGATACAGTAAAAAAATTAGACATAAGTGAATGACAAGTCAAATGAGAATGAGATTTAGTTGATGGAACTAGAGATGATAGCTCCTTTGAGCAGCGACCATAATAGTATTTGTAGAAAAGAGAAAGAGATGCAACTTTACAACAATAGGATAGAGACTTTAGCATAACCGGTCCAACTACATTTACAATGCGTTTTTGGACCTTATCTAGAAGTTAAAGAGTTTCATTAAAAAAGCCAGCCCAAATATGACAACAATATTCCATACAGAGACAATTAAGAGATTTTTAGAGGTAGAGAATGAAATCAGGAAAAAGAATATGGCAATCACAACAAAAAGAAGCAACCTTAGTGGATGCTAATTTAGCAATTGATTGTATATATGGTTTTCATGAAAGGTCATATGTATAGGTATATATATAAGGTATATATAGCCCATGAAAGCTTAGTAATCCAAGAAGACATAAAAAAGAGGACTAAGTGAGAGGGTCGTCATTCATTAATATTCATTAATATATGAACAGTATTACGATAGTTATTTGCAGTAAATAACTGAGTTATGTTAGAGTTGAAATTTACAAGCCTCTGCAAGCCCCAATATGTTACAAAAGTGAGATTAGATTCAAGATTGGCTGCCTGTTCTTAGCAATCAAAAAGAGAAGACTTGTCAGGTGTATAGAGTTGAGTTATAAGCAAAAAGAGCTACTTTAGATGTAAGGTTGTTGGAAAGATTATCAATGTCAATAAAAAACAAAACACGTCCAAGAATAGAACCTTGACATATCTCAGAAGTTACTAAAAATGAAGAAGAGTTTTGGCCTTCATGAACAACTTTAATTTAGTGATTAGAAAGAAACAACTTGATAATCTCAAAAACTTTCCTAGAGACACCATATGAAAGAGGCTAAATGGAGAAGACCATCATGCTGAACTTTGTCAATATGTCAAGAGCAACAGCCCTAGCCTCTCCACCTCTACCTAATGCACAATTAAATCTTTACAGCCACAACAGTTGAAAGTCTGCGGTAGAGCAATGGGATCGAAAACCATATTGATTGTCTAAGAAATTTGAAATTTGTTGATCAAAAACTCAAAGACCTTGCTAATAACAGACTGATAAAACAATAACTGGAGAGGTCAAAATGTTTACCTGAGTTTTTGAATATTGGAACAACAGATCCAATTTTTAAAAAAATTCCCTACCTTCCATTTAAACAGGTTAACAATGGGTTAACCTGTTTAATTGGAATGGAGGGAAGTAAATGACCATTAGATTCAAGAGTCAAATTTGATCTGTGCAAGAGTTTGCGAGAGATAAGATCGACCCTTATTCATCAAAATCATCATTACCATCATCATCACCATCATGATCATCATCATAACTATCACCATCTTTATCAGGCTTAAGCTTTTCTCTTTTATGCTGTTTCTCTAACTATGGTCAAAATGAGCTATCATTTCTATTACGATAAACTCATTCTTGCTTGGCTTCTTATTCAACAAGTTGCATCCTTTAACTGTATCTGTCCTTACATGCTATAAAAACTTTTATTATTCCAGTTTTTTTCCTTGCACATCAAAAAAACCTTTTAACTTTTACCCATCTTCATTTTTCCCTTTTTTATGCAACCTACAACTTTGTAAGTCTTCAGTTAACCGTTTCCTAGCTTTTTAATCTACCCCCTATTTATATACCTATTTATACTTATATACCCCTATTTATATTTTAATATACCCCCCTATATTACCCCCTGTAAATCATAACTTAATAGTGGTTGCTTGCAACCTTGTTGGAAGTAAACTAGAATTAAAAAAATATATAAATATATGCCAGTATTTAATAAATAATAAATGTAAGTATTAAACTATAATATATTAAGTATTATAAATTTTTTTTTGTTCTTGAGTCAACTAAACCTTGTATGATCAACCTTGTATGACCAACAGAACCTTGTAAACCAAGGTTCTGTTTTAAAATTCATCTCATTGAAGTTGCAGATAATCCAAGTTGCAGTACCTGGTGTATAACTGACTTTTTTAGACTTTAATTAACACTATCCTTCACTATGGCAGTATTTGATGCTGACTTCACTGGATGGAGATGAATTAGTGTCTTTAAAATGAGCCCTGAATCAGTAAATTTAATTTGTTGGACAATAGTCAATACATTTGTCACAGACAGCTATTTTTCATAATACAATTTCACACGCTGTATGCCTTCTTGGTTTTGAGACAACATAACAAAAAGGCGAATAAAATATAATTTTATCAGAAATTGAAACAAGTTTGAACAATTACAAAAAATATAGCATAAATATGTTATAATGGCGCACCCTGTATTTACCCTTTTATTGATTTATTGTTGACAAATAAATCCTTTACAAATAAAAATCTCTAATCTTATTAAATAAAAAAAAGCTGTATTGTGTAAATAATAAAAAAAGATTTTGACACTTGATATCAAAGCATATTAAGCACAACAACTGATATATTAAAATAGAAATAAATGAACTATACAATTTGAAATAAATCTCACATTATCTTAAACTTTGCAGTAATAAACAGGAAAAATGAAAATAAAATTAAATTTAAACTTAAATTCATTTTTTTGTAGTTTTTGTACTAACTTTGTACAAACTCTCAAAAATTAATTTATAGTAGTTAACTAGAAAAAAATTTTTTATCATAAAATGCAAAAGCTGTAAAAAATTTTTCTTTTTATTTTTAATTTAGAATAAAATGAACACTGCAAAATGAAAATTGGTAGACAAAATAATTAGAAAATTTTATAATGCTGGTAAGAGTTTATGAGCTAATAAGTTAAACTTATACCTTTGGTCTGGGTGGACAAGCTAACGAGACACCAGTAACTAATCCTAACGTACCCTCAGATCCAATAAACAACTGCTTAAGATCATATCCTTAAATTAAATTTTTTTTAAATATTTAATTACCAATAAAAAATTAAAAAAAAAAAATATTCAAAAAATAATCAAAATAGTTTGTATTTCAATATATTATATTTAAACAAATTCTAAAATTCTAAAACAAAAACTAAAATGTAATATATAGTAATAATTAGTAATGATAAATATAATGAATAATGAAAAGCATTAGTGTAAAGAAAAAATATAATTCAAAAAATAATTAAAATATATATAATTTTAAGATCAAACCAATGATGCGTAAAAAACTAATTAATAGGAAAAATAAAGCTTTTCATAAGCATAGCTTTAATCATTACCGGTATTATCTTTTTTGAGGGTTGATAAACAATCTAAAATTGTGCCATCAGCCAACACCTTAAATCAAAATTTAAACATTTTTGTGTTAATATTAATATATTTACAATTTTAATTTTTACTGTTTTTATTTAATAAAAACTACTTTATTCATCAATCAAATTTTGTTCTTTATTGTGCAAAAAAATTAAATATTAACAACATACAGCTTCAACACCAAGAACGGAGGAGTGCAAAGACCCATATCTCAAAAAGCGAAGCCCACCTGCATTTGTAGAAACATTGCCACCAATGAAACAGCTATAGATATATAGATATATATATAAAAGCATACTTAGATTGATATTCTAATGTCATATATATTTTGGGAGATGTGGGGGCTACAAGTACATACTACTGATATAGAAAGAACATGCAAGGGGGTTGCTGATACATTGACTAAGTGCTTGAGGCATACAATAATTTTTGTATTATTCTTTGATTTTTTTTTTCTTTCGCAAAAAAACCTTATGGATTTAATTTGGCTAAAAAAGTTGGTAAATCTATATTTATAAGAGCTATTGTATAATTATAAAGCACATTAATTTTACAATCAAATTATGATAACATTTTACACTTAATATATGAAAAGTATAAATAATTATATGTTCTATACAGGCTTGGTCGGGACACAGGTGTGATTATACTCTATATCTGACCATGCATATAATATTTAGTTGTGACAACATGACAATGACCTTTTAGATATTTTTAAAACATTTCAAAAACCGCAAAAAAAAAAACTTAACTTGAAGGGAGACAACTACTATTTTAGAAATTATAATAAAAGTTAGTATAGTTTTTCTTTGTATTTAAGTTTTTAAATAGCATTTTTTTTTAAATATGATTTTCATGCAACTTTAAGTTTTTCAAATCTCATATTTTCATAAATATTAAACTTTATGACTTGAATTTTTTTGGAAACATTCTTCAAACATATACCTAAAAACTGAACAGAAAGAAATTAATGAATCATTATTTGATTTCTCTTATTTCAATTTTTTATTTGGATAGAGGGTTTCAAAAGTGTATTTTTTTACGTTGGCCGCCATTATGAATTTTTAAGCCTGTCTATAGATTTTTTTTCCTGCTCATTACCTTTATATATATGCAATATATCATTGTACTAAATTTCATATTATATGCATAAGTTGTTTTAAAACTATTGTGTCCAAAAATGCTGAAAAAATGTCCATTTTGTTATAAAATTATACTTTTTAAATTCGTCCTTATTTCTAGTATTGAAAAATTGATATTAGAATGATTCGCTATCACTATAAAAGAAAAAAGTTTTTTTCCAGGGGTACCAACTTATATATATAAAATGTCGAATGCTGTGGCCAGTCTCTGCAAATAAAAGGTTTATGAAGGTTGTGGTCAGTCTCTGCAAAGAAATAATTTATGAATGCCATGACCAGTCTCTGCAAACTAAAGGTTTATGAATGCTGTGGCCAGTCTCTGCAAACATAAAGTTTATGAATACTGTGGCCAGTCTTTGCAAATAATTTCAAAGACTAATTTGATTAAAGATGAGTAACAAATATGATTAAAAATAGTTTTAAAAACATTTTCTGTCCTAACATCCTAAGTGAATTTGTTGTTTCTTACAATGGAACATACCTAATTATGCTTCTATGCAACATTTATTTTATTTATTTAGCTAATTAAAAATTAAGCCATCAACAAAACGCGATAGCCAATGTTTTATATTAAAAAAAAAAGAATAATAAAAACTATATTAATCAAATGTCTTTTAAAAAAGGAAAAAAAAAACTTTATCATTACCTTCCTTTTGCACCAAGATCTAAAGGGACCATTAGTCCATGCTCATACAAATAGTTATCTAATTTTTCCAGAACTATACCAGATTGACACACAACAGTACCTTATAAAAAAATATTTACAACAGTAAAATAGAAAATACAATCTTATCTATAATGTGGAACTAAATTTAGAATGTAAATCTTGTTGTAACAGCAGAAGCTGTTATATAACAATCACATCAAAATATTAACTTGTTTATTTCAGTATTTTTTATCTTACTACTGTGTTTATGTATATATATATATTTTTTAAAGTTGTTAAAAACCTTTGAAAATCAGATGATTCATAAATAAATATAAGGAAAATGAGACATAAATAAATATCATGAAAAAATAGCTTAGAAATGCTAAGTCTGGGTTTCTAAAGAAGCAAAACTATTCATAAACTTTTAAAAACAATAATCTTTTCATATAACTCAAACTATAATTAAATAAAATTATATCAAAAAATCGAAAATAATACTTGTTTTATATAATTTATATTATTAAAAACATGTAAAAATACACCTTTTTTAAATAAAAATCCTTATTTTATATGCAATAAAATCAAAAACAATATTTTTTTTGAAATTTTTATATAATTTTGCTTTTTTTGAGCATCAAGTTGACAAACTTCTGATAAATCATTTTTTCAAAATATTGGGGACCGTGTAAATGTTCAAGGGTCTTGGGAAAACTCTAAAAATATATTTTGTTTAAAATTTCTTAATTTCTTGTAACCTTTTAATTTTATCATATAAAATTAACATTTATTCAGGTAGTTAAGTGTAGTTAAGGGTAGTTATACAATTAAAATTATTAAATTTATGCAACTAAAATTATTAAAAGACAATTTTTAAAATCTGTTTTCAGCCCATCGTATTGCGTATATAAATAACAAGTTAAAAAATACTAATTTATAGTAAAAAATAATTATCTGTTGTTTATTTTATTTATTGATTTAATAAAAAGCAAAAATTCACTTCAAAAGTAATAAAAGAAATCAGTACTTTTTATTATGCATAACAACTAAGTTATGAACATAAGTTTTTGCACAAATAATAAATATATATTATATATATATATTATTTGTGCAAAAACTCATGTACATAACTTAGTTGCCTTTAATGCATAAAAAAAAGTATATATATATATATATATATATATATATATATATATATATATATATATATATATAATTGATTAAAAATTTCAAAAATAGAGTCAAAAAGCCAATTCCATTATTGTTTTCTGTCCGCTCAAAACTTACATAGTGGTTGCTAGCATTGTTGGGAGCAAATTTGTTACAACAACAAATAAAAAAAATAAAAAAAAAGAAAACCTGAAACAGGATCAATACTATTGACTTGGTTCATGAGAGAAAAAGACAAGATGATTTCATCAAAGACAGGGACACTTCCACCTAAAGATAAAAACAAAATCAATAAACATTTTATTGGGGTAATACCCTTTTATCTTTTATTCTTGTTAAAATAAACATAAATATATAAACAACAACATTTTGCCGACTTCATTTCGATGTTTATGGTAAAACTTTTATATGAAATAATTTTGCCGATCTGATAGCGACCTCTTAAAGATTTTTCATTTTTCTTAATCCCGAGGGTTGTATACATACATATATATATATATATATATATATATATATATATATATATATATATATATATATATATATATATATATATATATATATATATATATATATATATATATATATCTACAGTAAGAATATATATTAGACACTTTTTCAAAATATTTCAGTCTAAAATATTATAGGTGTTACGAATATTTAGTTATTTCAAAATATTTTTGTTGGTAGAAACACACTTTCTAAAACTGACCGGCAGAATTTCATTAACAGCAATTTTGATCATTACAGGTGGTTGTAGACTGTTAATCCCCCATTATTTTGTGCGATGTTATTAAGTCTTATGCAAAAAAACAAAAGTTCTATTAGGGAGCAGGAAAATGAAAATGACCCAATAACAAATATAGATGAAACTCATTCTGATTCTGATGAGGAAACTGAATCAGATATAAGAATATGACATAAGATAAATTAATGAATGAATGAATGTTACGATTGATCTGAAATTCATTAAGAAACACATTAAGAAATTCATTAAGAAAAAAAAAAATCTCGAAAAACTTAACTAAAATCTCCCATTAAAAATGATTTCATCTTACAAAAACTAGAATCTGCGTTACATGTGGAAAAGAATGATGCGTTAATTCTTGAGATAAAAAAGAGATAAAGAGAAAAAGAAGCATGATATAGAGAAGCAGCTTTAACAAATGCTAACTTTGCAATGGAACGTATATCCATGAGAGTTCTGTAGTGAACAATAATCCAAAAAGATATAAAAAAGAGGACTCAGTGAGAGGTTTTCTAGTCATTATTATAGGAATGTCGACAGTTTTGCAAGTTGTTTGCAGTTAATAGCTGAGTAAAAATTTATAAGCCACTGCAAGCCTTAATCTTTTACAGAAATGAGATTAAATTCAAGAATAATTGCTTGTTCTAATCAATCAAAAAAAAATGAAGAAGAGTGAAGGCCTTCAAGGATGACTTGACCAAAATGGTTAGAAATGATTTGATAATCCTAATATTCTTCCCAGATAAACCATATGAAGCAAGTTTATGAAGAAGACCAATATGCCAAACTTTATCAAAAGCTTTAGACTTGTAAAGAGCAATTGTCTTTGCCTCGCAGCTTCCATCTAAGCACGATAGAATCTTTCAGTCATAGCGTTTAGCAAGTCACCTGTAGAACGAGAAGATCGAAAACTGTATTGATTGTCTGACAGTAAGTTATATGATTCAAGATGGGTTGTTAAAAGTTTGTTGATCAATGGTAAGAATAGAAATAGGAGTGATTTGAAAAATAGTTGAGGATCAGAATGTTCTTCACAGTTTTAAAAAATAAGAACCACATCCCATTATGCAGTAAGATTCAGTCAAGCACTTTTAAATAGCTAAAAAGAATTGACGAGAGTTTTGAAGAACACTTTAGTAAGACTATGACAGGAATGTTGTCTGAAACACAAGCCGTAGAAGAGTTAAATTAAAATGTTACTTTAGCAATGGAAGCTGGAGTGATTTGAATGTCTAACAATAGGTTAACTTGTTTAACTGGAATAGGAAAAGGAGAATGGACAGAAAATTTATAAGTGGTTATATTTATAAGTGGTTATTTATAAGAATTAAAAAAGTATAGCGAGAAAATTTCGTCGTTATATTTATAAGAATTAGAAAAGTATTTTACAAATGCTTCAGGCATTTTCTTGGGAAAAATAATAAGATCAGTCCCATGAATTAGAAATATTAGACTTACCTTTGTTAATGGTGCTGTTGAAGATTTTTTCAAAGTCTCTAGAGCTTTATGTCTGTGATAAGATTTAGTAAACTGGGAATATAAATGTGAATATTGTGTATTTAGTGGGCAATATGAACTTATACTGAAATAGGAAGTGGTGAGAAATCCAAGTAGAAAAAGCAAGGGTTCAAAGCTGGTTCATTATTTTCATATATATAACACGGTATTATTTGCTTTTTTTAAAATAGAAAAATTCTGATTTACTCCCAACAAGGCTGCAAGCAACCACTATTAAGTTGGGATTTACTAGAAAAAATAACTAGAGTTATAGCTTAAGGAAACAAAAATGCTTACAAAATTGAGAAAATAGTAATTAACTTGATTAATTTATTAAAGATTATTTTAGATTATTTATTTTTAGAGGAACAAATTTAGGCATTTTTTTCTTGATAAAATCAACACTGGCTAAATAGCTATTTATAGCTAAAACTAAGAATTGTTATTTTACTTTGCAAGATTCTGCACTTTGCCTTAACTGCTTTTTTCTTATTTCAAAATTTTGGTTTTAAACTCATACTGTTACATTCTCAAATATACTTTATATTGACTGCTAGCCTTATTTTACATGTTGCAGCATTTCATTATTGATTTTGATAGTACCAGGGGATTCTTTAAAGAAAGCCAAATGATCCTCAATAAGACAACACAATAAGAGATTTTATTTTTTAGTATTAATAAACAAGAAGTTGTTTAACAATAGACCTTTTCGCAATTGAGCGGCAATTATGAATCACGTGACCTAATGTTTTTCTCGGGAGGGCAAAATTATAAACAAACTTGGCAAAACGCTTTTTTTTATTGTTTGTTTAAATATTTTTATTGTTTGTTTAAATATCTAAAAATAGTTTATCTGGAAATATATAATTGAAAATTGTATTTTACCAAGCCACTTGAAAAATAAGAAGATTTTTTGAATTTATCTGTTAAACAGCTTGTTAGTTTTTTAACTGTTCGTGGGCTAAGTACTACTGGACGCAAAGTCGAGCTTGTTGCTAGAGCATTTTCTGCAATGGAATTAAATATAGATGTTATAGCAGACAGCAGAAGAACAGGAAAAAAAACTTAAGCAATCTTATACGGACAAGCTAAAAGCTGCAGATCTAATTGACCCAAACTCTGTTCCAATGGAACATAGAAAAGACTTAGTATCTGAGTGGCCTAGTATAACAATGGGAAATATTTTTTCATATATTCTTAATAAAAAATATTTTGATTCAGAATATATTGGCAAATATAAGGACCAAAAAGCATTTTCATTTTTCGATAGTGGTTTTGTAGGCCCAATAATGCACTTCAGGTTTAAAAAAGATGTTTTATTCGCATATTCTGAAGTGTGTGGTTCGCAAAAAATTCACAAAAAAAGAAAGCTTTGGATTGCCTTTTGTAATAATGATATTCTTTCTGCTTGGTGTTTGTGTTTGAAGTTTGTAATCATGTCATTGCCACCCTTTATAAAATGGAATATGCTAATAACAAAGGTTGGTGTAATCCAACATGCACAGAACAAGCTTGTGTCTGGAATAAGTCTTCTAGAAAACCGTGCTTAATAACTGACCTAGTTGTTAGAAAAAAAATTGCAAATAATGAAAAAAATGATAATAATAAGGAAAACACTAGGATGAAAGCATTGCAAGAATTCGATCCAAGTATCGAAAGTCATCGTGAATTTAATGAACATTCATTTAAAACTTTTTTAAACAACATTCATATATCTGAGCCTTCTGCTGTAATATTTAAATCAAAAATTAAAAAATCTGATGAAAATATTGTAAGTAATCCTGATCTTGAAAAGCTATCATTTGAAATACTTTTAGACCATCCTAACGCTGATGAGTCAACATTAGGCAAAATATTATTAGAAAAAATGGTTTTAACACATGAAACAATTAAAAACGTGGAATATAACACAAGAGATCAAGCTAAAAGCAATACCTGGTTTCAAATGAGAAAGGGGAGGATAACTGCAACTAAACATCACAGAATATATACCAAAGTTAATACTCTTTCTAGAAATACAAGTTCTAAGAAGCCTAAAACAACTCCTCTTGTTGCTGAGATTTTATACCCCCATAAAAAAACATTAGTTACTGCTTCTATCAAATGGGGAATTGATCATGAGCAAGATGCTATAAAAAAATTTTATGCAGAGCATGTATCAAATCACACTGATTTCAAATTTGAAAAAAGAGGTCTCTTTATTTTGTATGACAGACCTTACATTGCTTGCTCCCCAGATGGATTTATGGTATGCAAATGTCATGGTAGAATGTGTTTAGAAGTTAAATGTCCTTTTAAAATTTTTAATAAAACAATCAAAGAAGGAGCTAGTTAATGTAATTTCTTTACAATAAAAAATGATCAAATAACATTAAATAAGTGTCATAAATATTACACACAGATTAATTCCCAAATGGCAATTACAAATTGCAAGTCAGCATATTTTATTGTTTGGACGCTTAAGGACTTATATGTTGAAGTAATCGAATTTGATCAAGAGCTCTGGGATAGGGTGAAAATAAATTTAGATATTTTTTTCAAAACATATGTTTCTCCAGCATTATTACTAATAAAACCTATAACATTCTGTGGAAAATGCGATAAACTTATACTCGAAGATCCAGAAATCAATGTTAAAGAATTTAATGAATTTAGCAGTATTCAATGTGAAGTATGTTGCACTTGGTTTCACTGTTCATGTCAAAATTTAAAAAAAGAAGACTATGAGTTAATAGCAGATCTAGACTGGGTTTGTTGCATATGCTCAATGTCTAGTTTATGTTTAGCTTAAATCTTCAATGGATATTTTATTAAGAGTTGTAGATAAATATGTTGTTTTTATTTAAATTTTTTTAAATTCTTTCTGCATTTTCAAAAGATTTTCAAAAAAAAGTTTTTTCGGGGCTGGTTTGGTTTAAAAAAAAAAAAATTTTTTACACATCTTTCAAACCCTAGTTGATATAAACTCATGTTATAATAATAACCTAAAGTTTGGACAGTGGAACATTATATTATACAATAAAAAAAACTATTTAGTAAACTAAATTTGTTTAATAAACTATTTAGAAACTAATGGTTTTCTTAAGTTATAGCAGCACATACGCGTAGTATATTATTAATAATAGGTAGGTATAATAATGGCTGTGTTATTTTTAAAATGCGGAAATGTTTTATCCTTTTTATTGCTTGCTCCACATAAATACGTACATTAGCAATGTTTGATGTTTCTCGAACTTCTTCTTTTGACATTTAAATTCCTTTAACAGCACTTGGAGGTATACAAAGAGTACACTGTTTATATGCAAGGTCTGTCCTTATTTTAAAGCCACCATCTGCCATAACTTGGTCATAGGGCTCAAGTATATCAAGAAAACCACTATTTCTAACAATAAAAATGTCAGAGGCACGTCCACCATAAAGGGGAGACAGCCATGAAATGGCTCCATTTGGAGTTATTGCTATTAAAAATTTGACTGTTGCATGATGTTTATAGTCACTCCACATACAAGCTTGAACATCAAGAGCACTTGATGTTTCAAAAAATATTTCAGAACAATCTATAATTGTTCTCACTTTTGGATATAATCGCTTAAAACAGTTTGGCATAGTTGCTCGAATTGTATTCCGGCTAGGCCACAAGATTAAGCTGTCCAACTCTTTAGATAACAATATTACCCATGTAATAATAATTTGGGAAACTGTTCCAGCTGATATACAAAAGTGGAAAGCTAAATCTTCAGTTAAAAGACCCAAACGTAATCTCATCATAACTAAAAGAAATTCCTGTTCCAGTGAGATTTTTCTTTTAGGTCCGCTTTTTCTCATAGGAAATAAGTTATTGCTAATAGTATAATCTTCTGTTAAGTGTAGCTGCTCGACGGATTCAACACTGGACATGGTTTTTTGTAATCGATTTGTTCTCTTATTTCCATCCCAGTATTTCATAACTGCTGCTTTGTGCTTGACATAATTGAAAACACTTTGAAACATTTTTGCATTTTGTAAACCTGTAAAAGTCGATACATCTGAGTCCCTAGTAATATGACAAAACTGTAAAGCAGTATATGTTGATAATCTAGTAGGCTCTATACTATTTTTAACACTGTAGCCTGCTTTATTCTTAGACAAAATTGGATTTACAGTGTCTTTTTCTTTGGGAGAGGCGGGTGGGTGTAATAATTCTTTGGGAGAGTCGGAGATGTGTAATAATTTTGCTGCAACTGCATCGCCACTAACATATGGAGTTATTTCGAATGATATTAAGCTTTCTTCGTCTGAAGAAACAATCACAAGATCTGACAACTCTTCAGCTGTAAGTGTATCCGAGTTAGAGTTAATAGATTCAATCATTTTTATCGAAACAGGTTTTACAATGTTGTTCTAATTTTTGGAGTAGGTCTTGATTGTTTTTTTTCCGGAGTACATTGAACATTCATGGTGTATGTCAAAAAGAGTGTTGGGTTAGGATTTTCATAAGTGGGCATGCCATCGACAAAATGATTAGAGCAGATTTTAAAATGTTTAGGTATAACAAAGTGTTTTCGCCCTTTAGAAACTGCATGAATCCATGATTTTCTTATTTTTCCATCAACAGGCAATTTGTGTAAACATAATTTTCCAAATTTAACGTTACTATGTATTTCGTAACGCTCTGGATAACGTTTATCGTTATTGCAAATACCAACTACACAGCGATCATTAACCATAATGTTTTTTTAACTGAGATAGTAAACAGTAAAAACTTAGTAATGAACACAACATGATAATAAATATTCAAACAAAAAGATTAAAACTTAATTAAAAGTTAAGAAAATAACCAAAGTTATATTATACAGAATTATTTTTAAACAATAAGAAAGCAAATAAATTTTTTGCAAAAACTCACTGCTTTAATAAGAATAATTTTTTGGTTTGTCTCTTTAAATATTTTATTGAGGTTTTTTTCGACTTTTATTTTATTTGTGTTTATTTTTGTAAACGTTTATCATTTTTAAAATTACACACCTGATGTATTTTTTCTTATTTGTTATTTATTTGTTATTTACCTGATGTATTATTTCTTATCTTTTTCTTATATGTTTATTATTGGTTTGTTTACATTTTTGCCCTCCCGAGAAAAACATTGCATCATGTGATTCATAATAGCCGCTTAATTACGAAATCTTCTATACTAAAATATGTAACAAATATTTTTTACATGAAAAATATACATATATACTACTTCTATATCTCTTATCCAGCAAATTATGAGTTACAATAATTTAGTCATAAACACAATTAAAATATTAAAACAAAAAAAATAAATATCCTTTAAATATTATTATAATAAAAAAAAATTACCAACAAGTCCTGTGTTTCCACCCTGGGGACACAATGCCAGCCTGAAATTATCTCTTTTATATAAGTCTTAAAAACCAAAAAACATTAAAAATATTGATGATAAATATTATCGCAAAATAAAAAATTGAAAAACATTATTTACATTATTGATAGTGTGAATGATTTATAGTTGATAACAGGTAGTCATAAAGATAGATTGTATAACTAAATACCAAATGATTTTTTTGTTTTTAAAGTTTTGAAACTTTTCAAAATTAAAATTTAATTTAAATTGATTTTTTTGAATTATAATAACTTTTAAAATAAAGAAAAACTTAAAAATAAAAAAGTTTTGTTGGAAACATTTTTATATAATTGAAATTATTAAACTTTTTTTAGAAATTTGCCCCATTAATTTGGTCCGGTAAGTTATTCTAGTGATTTTCTACTTTTGGCATTGATATAAACCATTTTTACAGCACTCATAACCTGCCCAAGATCACGAAGGCTAGATTTTCTTGTCTCTACTCTGACTTTTTATAAGCGTAGAACTCAAAAAAATGGGTTTTGTTAAACCTTATTAATAGTTCTAATAAAGATTCTTAAACTCTGCAACCGCTCTTAGAGAAACTGATTCCAACAACAGCTGTTATATATAAGAGTATCAACTGAGTTATGCTGCAAATGGAGGCGTTTTTGTTAGTGCCTTTAGCATACATTATCAAGGCTACATAAAGAACTTTTTGTTACCATATTGATTAGCGGGTATAAAGCAACAGTTGCTTAGGGTGTCAATCACTATCCAAGTATCCAGTAAACAACATCCAAAAATCATTCATTTTGTTTTGCACTGAATTCAGTATCTGTAGATAATATCTTACTATTGACTTTTTAAAATTTATTTCTGTAGTAAAATACTTTTTAGATGGCTAACTGTTGAGCAATAATATTGGCGTTATGTTGATAGTAAATAGCATCTTTGTATAAACATAGATGTTGTTTTATGGACTGCAGAATATTGGCAATCATCCATTCTTGGTCACCACAGGTTTTAATCATAAGCAGAGGCTGATGTTTAATATGTGTATCAGCTAAAGCACTCTGAAAGGCTGAAAATGAACTAAGTGGGTCAGCATTAAAGCTTTCAAAGATAACATGCATCTGAAGTTATTGTATGAATGTAACTGTGTCTCTAATTTTACCAGATAATATTTAGATTGTGTATTTCTATACATATTTTGATAAGAAAAAGCAATGTTGCGCTCACTAATATTGCTAGAGTTTATCCATGGTATAAGGTCGTTGACTTTTTTTAACAATAAACTAATGGGTGCACTTGCTAGAATTATGACAAGGCAAGATAATTTAGATGCTGTTATTTGAGTTAAATAACAATTTATTTGCCATGAGTGGCATTTTTTGCATAGCAGCTTGATACTACATCTTTTATAATATAAATAAGTGGTAGATTGACATTTTGGACTTAGCAGTATGCTAGGATCAGCAAATTGCAACTCAATGAATTAAGTAGTATGTCAGGTTTAGCAGATATCAGGCAAGTTTCTCCTGAATAGTTTTTGTGTATTTAGGTTTGACTAATATCATAGCTCCACCTGCCTTTTTAAGGACTCCCTTTCAGCTGCATTTACAAGAAGTATTGTGAGACATAACTTCTGTGATAGTAATGAATAGAATATTTAAAACATCTACTCCCTTTAATTGGTTTTTATCTGTCAGATAGTCTATAAAAATAAATAGCCTATTTAAAACTGTAAGGTGTCTATAGAAATGAATAGCTAATTTAGAAATCTGCCCTCCTCAATTGGTTTTTACATATCGTCATCTGTTTTTTTTCATGCGCATCTTTTGGTAAAATATCACGTGTGCATCATGACACACTGTATGTACTAATAAAAAATGTATGTACAAAGAAACTGTACATATCAATGTATGTACAAAATATATGTACAAAAAAACTGTACCTATCAATGACACACTGTATGTGCTGGTATCAGTAGTGTTTTAATTAAAAAATATTATAAAAACCCAGTAATATTTTTTATACAGATTCTATTCTATTAAAATTTTAAAAACTTTGAAAACTAATAAACTTTATGTTTCTTAAACCAAGACTTATATTCATCTGTTGATTTTTTTTTTAGTTGTTTAAGGTTAATGAGGTAATCAGTTTAAACTTCTTGAAAAATTAGTTTTTTACATTTTAGAGGTATCACCTGACAGACAATAAATTTAACTTAGCTCTTAAATTAATAAACTCTGGATATTGAATTAATAAAATCTGATCGGAGTGAGAGTTATGCAATAAATAGTTAAAATTAAAATAATTTCAATTTTGAAGAAAATGCATAGTATTTAAAAATAAAATTAAACAAAAAACTTAGAAATAATCAGAAGAGAAAAGCTGTGAGTTTAAAAAAATATCTTTATAGTAAAAGATTCATTGAAGGCAAATTATGAATTAAAAAAAAATATCATTATAGAAAAATGACAAGCTATCAGTTTAATAAATAAAGCTACTAACGTGCGTTGATTGCAGTATTTAACAATATTTGAAACCTCCTCAGTTGTTTTTGGTCTTAATAATACTTTACTCATTCCTCTAAAATGAAAAAATAAAAAAATAAAAAAAAATCACTCAACAAATGTAAAAAATAACATATTAAACACAAAATAAACATTTGAACATAATCTGAGTAAAAAAATAGTTATTTTAAAATCAAGTTATTTTGAATTGATTCAATGGCATCATGTACTAAAACTCATAGAATAAACACACTTAAATCAATTATCAAGTCTGTAGATTGCGACATATATTATGAAGACTATTAATAAAACAGAGAAGGCGAGCTCTTACTCAAAAAAAAAAAGTTAGTTTTGCTTGGTTTGCATTTATTCGTGTTTAAATCAAAAAAAAATGTTGCCCAAATATTTTTTTTATCATTCTCTTTAATATGAACATAATATGTGTCAGAGGTTCAAGATCTCTTTAAGTTCTTTTATCAGAAATTTTAAAACTAAAAAACCTTAAAAAAATAGTGTATAAACCCATTTAAATTAAATCTTTAATATTATGTATTGTGCCTCATCAAATCAGCTTGGCAACAACTTTAATAATCATCAAGAATGATAAAATACAAGACACACATTTAAAATAATACTAAAACATGTTTTGACTTGTTTAACAAATTATGTTTTGACTTTTAATTGAAGTTATTTAAAAGTGACATTGGGGTGATTAAAAGTATTCCCATTTTTTAATGGGTGATTTAACATTTAATATTCGCATATTCTTTAACATACCAATATTATAAATATAATTGTTTCCATATATTAACTGACTGGGCCCCAGTCCAGTCTGGCCAAGTATGGAACTTGTTACAAACTTGGCCCCAGCAAAAGATTTAGCAGGAATTGATAGCAGTGTTAGTAATTTTTTTTTAATTTTAAATATAAATTTATGCACATATTTACTATTTATTAAATACACGCATATAATATGGTTATAAATGAATCTCAACACATATGTTTGCTATTTTTTTATAAACTTTAGTAGGGGAGAGTTGCCAAAATTGAAACACCAAATGAATAAATATTTTTTAACCAAAGCTGGTTTAACTATGAAAACATTTATACTTTTTATACTTTTAACCATAGTTTGACTCAACTAATTGCACTTATATTAAAAAGAAATTGTGTTTTGGCAAGCCATAATTTTGTTCTAATCAAGACAACTGGTATTCTAAATTTGAATAATTTCCTTATTTGGAGCATATTCCTAACTTGAACAGCTTGTCTCTTTTCAAAAAATACCAAGAAAAATCAACAGAAATCACTTAAAAATCATTTTCATTTTTACAGTGACATTTTAACAATTCATTCAAAACATATAACAAGATTAAAACTGGATGGGCAAAATGAAATCCTACAAACAAAAGCTTTAATTACTATGAAATTTATTTCATTAATTAGAAATCTTTAAAAAAAGCATTATTTTTGAGGTAACTATTTATCTTAAAATTACGCCTGAACTTCTTCTTCAACCCTTTCATTTCTATTGGGGAAAATGTTATAGCTCCTATCAAGGAAACTTTTAACAATTTTGTTATATCAATTTTGTTAGTATCATGCTTGCAGCATTTATAAGATAAGTTCATGTTATTACTTGTATTAAATCCCATTGCATTAAACACAAAAAACCGTATAACCATTTTTTGTGTTTAATGCAATCGGATTTAATACAAGTAATAAATTACTTGTATTAAATCCCATTAATAAATTACCGGAGCACATTTTTTGTGGGATAACTTTCAAAATTACTTAAAACGCAGAAAATATGTTTTACTAGAAAAATGTAAAAATATAGCTATGAAACATTTTATTTCAAAAATAAATTGAAATGCTCCAGTTAAGGCACTCTCACCTGTTTATATGGTGTAGTATTTGGAGAGAAAAAAATTATGGTCAGAAGAATGTGTGGTGTGACTCTAACAAAATAAAAAAATCTATGGTCTTAGACACAGATAGGGAATAGTGAGTGCATCAGACAAGGTGCATAAAAAAAGATTCAGGTGGTTTGGATATGTTAAGCAATGAGAATGCAAGTGATTTAAGTATAAGCATCTAGAGAGCTGTTTTAGGAGAAGCAGAGCTTTAGAAGAAAAAATAAAGATAAAAGTAATAAAACTTGCTTTAAGGTGATGGTGATAATAGTGATGGTGATGATCATGATGAGCTTGATGATGTTTATTTATACACATTTCTCTCTTTTTATATATATATATATATCTGTTTTTTTTAAACATCTTCGCTTTCAAGATTTAAAGTTGGAAGTTACTGAAAGAGAAAAGATGAAGATTGTAGAGCAAGATAACAATTGACGGACGACTTAAAAGATTGCTAATTATATGAATCAGGAAAGCAAGATGAAGGAAGCGAATTCCAAAGAACTCATGTTCGAGGAAAAAAAAGGTTTGGCTGCAAGAGCAGGTCAAACTATGTTTACAATGCGACCTCTTTTTTATTTTTTTATTTATGTAAAAATATTATTAAAGTATTTATATAATTATTTTTTAGTTTTTTACATAATTTTATTTATAATACTAAATATAAATCATTAAAAAATAAAAAATAGTATAATTAATAATTTTAATAAAACGTTAGAATAAAAAAGATTTGTTTGCTAATTCTCCTAACATTAAATTTGCGCGCAGACATATAAAAGTTTTACATAATAAGCAAGTTTTCATTTCATTAAAGCTTATTTTTTAATTGTTTAGAGACATTTTCAAATAACTTGTTAAGTGTAGATAACTAAAATAAAAAACAACACATGTATGCTATGTTTAATACCCTTTTTTTTTGCTTGGCAAAAAAAGTCCTTTTTAATAGTATTAGTTGCTGTTATGAAACAAACTACTGTACTGTAAGCTATATTTTATACTATAAACTTAAAAATAAATATTTAAAATAAAAATCTAATGAGGAAAAAAGAGGTTCGAAAAGAGGTTGTTAAGTTCCTAAAGCACTGCCTCAAAGGACACATGGTCAAGATGATGGGTAATGATAACACATTTCAAAAAAATGCTTGTTTGGCTGTGTAGAAAATAAGAATAATGGAAGAAAAAATACGCTCACAAGATCAATAATCAAGAAGAAAATAATAAAAAGAAGGTAGAAGAACTAAAACAAAAAGAGTTTAAAGTTTTCTGGTACACAGACAGTGATAGTCTTCCAGACTCTGACGAAGCTTTTATGCCTCCTGTTTATTGACATCTCTTTATAAAGCTTGTGGTATTAACATTGAGGAGTTGAAGATCTCAAAATCAAAATTTGACCACGAAAGCACACACTGTAGTAGAGTTAGAAGCCCAGATCATTCAAGAGCAGAACATGTTCAAAGTCAGAGGCTTAAAGCAAGTGATTCATTTTGATACTAAATTTGGAAGGCAGTACACCAGTGAGGAAGGAATTTCCATAACTCATGAAAGGATAGCTGTGAGTTTTTCTTCTCCTGAAGCTGACCCTTTAGATTTTCTGCTTGGCAATTTGAAAATTAAAAGCTCCAAGGGAAGCAACCAGGTAGTAGCCAATCAAAGTATCCTCAAATACTATGAGCTATCAGATCTAATAATTGGGGTGTGCTAACACCACAGATAGCAACACAGGAAAGGACAATGGAGCTATAAGGAATGTTATTGTTTATGCTTTGGTGAGGTCCATTCTCTGGCTAATGTGCAGACATCACATATATGAGAGACATGTCATGAAGCTTGTTTTAGGTACAACAAAAACTCCAAGCAAACACCTCTATATTTTACTTCAGAAGCTATGGCTGTAAATACATAGAGAAGTTAATAAACTTGAAAAAATTGTCAAATTTATATGGTCTCAAGATGCATTTAGACCAGGAAATCTTTTGCATCAACTTGCAATTGAAATTGAAGAATTTTGCACAACAGCACTTCAGAGAAACACTTTACAAGAGAAGACTACAAGTATCTTTACCAGCTACTGGCTTACTTCCTGGGTGCAGATATAACTAATTTCTTCTTTAAGCAGCTGGGAGCTCATGATGAGGCCAGGTTTATGAGAGACTGTCTTTACCTTCTTGTCCTACAGATGACACAGAACTATCATACAAATGATTCAAAAAAAAATAGACCTCCTATCTCAAGAACATAAACACTGCTACAAATTACATTGTGTTTTTCCGTGGTCTGTTTTTTCCTACAGCAACTCAAGCTCCTTCAAATGACCTAAGAGCTTTTAAGATACGAACTCCAAATGTCAGATGATTAAAAAGGCTATGCAGAGATTGGGAAAGTTCTTAACAAAAGCCTTCTACGACACACTTGGTATCTAGCTCCCCAGCTTGTAGTTTTGTCTTTTGCTGACAGGGATCTAGATGCCAACATTAAGAACAACATCCATAACAAATTGCCATATTTTGCTGTTCCAGAAAAATAATATATGCTGCATGAGAAACCCGGTATTCCTATTTGTCCTAAAAATCACTAAGGAAGAGCTTTGGCTGTGGAAGGAGCAAGATATAGCTGTTTGCAAAAGTGAGACCCTTTATGCCATTTGTCAAGTTCTCTGCTTGTGCAAATTAGCTTGCAGTGGTAAATGATCGGGCAGAACATTACATAAAGCTGATCCAAGACTTTATTGGAAGGACACATAACAAGAAAGGACTACAGGATACTCTTTAGGCAATTACTAAACATTTTTATACAGACTTGTAGCATGTAAATTGTTAAAGGGAGGGGATCATTTTTGAAAAATTAAACAGTTTAGAATAGCAAACACATATCATGCTAATTTTCATTAACAAAAAAGGAAGTCAATTGCACCTAACAATTTACACCTAACAACTTCTTACCCAAACACACATGCCAACCCTCAGAATTAGGAAAAATGAGGTCGTCAATAATTTGCCCACCTCAATCTTTTAAAGGCCGGTATCAGGTCGGAAAAAAAATTTGATACAAAGGTCTTACCATATTTATTTATTTAATAAACTAAACTATTAATTTCAAATACTTGGAATTTTATTGCTTAGATTATTAAATTATTTTACAAAATAACCTGTCCTTTTAAGTTTATTTATTATTTTCTAGGTTGTCCATAAAAACAGACAGCAAGTATCCAAGAAAGTTACAAAGAAGTGCCAGCAGAACACCTAACAACTATCATCACCTTTTTGTAGCTTTCAACTCAATTTAGAACTATCATCTGAAATGAAATTTTCACACAAAATGTATTTTCTTTATTCTATTAGATATATATTAATTAAAAACCAGTGTTTTCTGAGTGTTTTAAATTTAAAACTATCTATATTCGGAACTTTAAACTATAATATTCAGGAAAAATTATATTATATAGGCGTTGTCTAAAACCACCTTCTTTACCTTAGAGTTGATTTGGGAAGCTGAAAATTTCACTATAAGCTACTAATACATAATGATAAGAATTGAACTTTTCCAAATTTTGATTTTTTTTTTAGGCTTGTTCGCTCCAATAGCCTAGACCTTTGTTTGGATATTCATTTGACATCATTTTTAAAAACTCTACTGTAAGTTTTACTAAAGCCTGTACTTTAGGTGATACTCTTAATCCAAGTTGACAGTAGGCTTCTTGATAATCATTTTTTTTTATTTTGTAGTTGGGTTCTAAAGTCATTGCGAAATAACTAACTTTAACTTCTCTTAAGCATTAAAGTGCCTGTAGTATGAAAGAAAGATGTTCATCATTATCTAGTGAAAAAGTCTTGATCCAATCATTTAAAATATCTATATTATCAAGAAGTTTTGAACACTGTTCTCACTTAAATTGCCCACCATGAAGCCTTGCTCCTTTAAAGCCCAGTTTTTCATTTCACTCCTCTGCTTTAAAACAAAATTCTTTAGATTTTGTATATGAATCAAGATAATTAAAAACCTTATTGGTGTTTCCACTGAGAATGTGTAGCTCCAACGGAGCAAGAACTTTTATAACCTTTTTTCATCTGGTAAATCAATAAGTGGTTGGTCTACATAGTTATGATAGGATACAGCAGATAACTTTGATTTCTTAATTCTATTTCTGCAAGTATTATAAGATTTAGCAGGGGTTGATAGCCGGGGCTAGAAAATAAATTATAATGCTTAATATATTATAATTTTATGCTCATATTTACTATTTATTAAATACTGGCATACATTATCATAGATTGCAAGCAACCACTATTAAGTTATGAGTTACTTTAAAATAGAGAACAAGTTTAAATACTAGGAAACATAACTGAAGACTTAAAAAAATGTAAGTTGTCTAAAAAAGGAAAAAATAAAGATGGATAAGAGTTATAAGGTCTTTTTAATGTCCAAGGAAAAAAAATTGAATCAATAAAAGTTTTTATAGAATAAAGGGACAGATACAATAAAAGGATATAACTTGTTGAATAAAAAGCCAAGAATGAGTTTTGGTTTATCGTTATAGTGATAAAAGTTTGTTTGAGCATTGACCATGATTGTATTTGTAGAAAAAAGAAAGAAATGCAACCTTACTAATAATGGAAGAATGGCTCAAGCTTGGCAGATAAAGCAGGTCTAATTACATTTACAATGTGCTTTTAGACTTTGTCTGAGAGTAAGAGGGTAGTTATTTTCATTATAGGAATGCCAACAATATTGCAATTTTTTTTTTTGCAGTTAATAAATAAGTTTTGTTGCCTAACAAAAACTGTGGATTTTAAATCCAGAATTTAAATCCATAAACCACTGCAAGCCTTAGGCTGTTAGAGAGGAGAGTATAGACCTAAAACTAAAAAGTTAAGACTTTTTGTCAAGACAAGAGTACAAAGTTGAGTCGTCAGCAAACAGAGCCACTTTAGATTTCATGAAGATTGTTATTGTAGATAAGAAACAATACAGGAACAAAGATAGAACCTTGTGGTACCCTTAAAGCTACTTGAAATAAAGAAGAGGGTAGGCCTTCAAGAATAACTTTACTACTGCAGTTAGAAATAAATAATTTAATAACCTCTAAACCTTTATATAAAGCAACTAATAACAGAGTGAAGACTAATCATAGAATAGTTGATAAGGTCAAAGTGTTTTCTTAAGTTTTGAAAAATTAGAACCACATATTTAGCATCTTTTTAAATTTTGCAAAAATTGAAGAGAGTTCTGGAGAACAATTTTTTAAGACTATGTTGGAAATTTTGTCTAAAGCATTGGAAGCCAGAGTGATTTCGATGTTTAACAATGGGTTAATCTGTATAACTGCCAGGAAGAGTATGACCATTATATTCAAGAGTTGAATTAAAGTAAGATTTCTTTGCAAATAAATATGCTTTATTAAGGGGAGAAGTAAAAAGTTCAGACCCATAAATTAGAGATTAAATGTTAGACTTACTTAACAAATGACACTGTTGAAGACTTACCAAAATTCTCCAGTACCTAACATCTGAGATAAGATACAAGATTTAGTAAACTGAGAATAACAGAGCTTAATATCAGGCAGGACTTTTTTATATTGGCTTCTTGCAGTGATAAAAGGACATTTGTTCTTAAAGGAGATGTTCTTGTAAAAAAGATGAAAAAAATGATTATTTAATAAAGTAACTACTCAAGATGGTGAAAAATGTGGAGTAGAATACGGCTTCACTTAAAATTGAAGAGAATTAATAAAAGCTTTCAAACTTTTACTCCATAAGGAATAAAAGCTTTCAAGATGCACTTTGTGCATACATATTATGGATATAAACATATGTTTGCTATTTATTTAGATGCTGGCATGCAATATCCTTTCATTGTTATATAAACTTTAGTATTTATATGGTGTAGTATTTGCCAAAGAGAAGATGATCAGATGGATGTGTGGTGTGACTTTAGTAAGACATGAAAAGGAGGCATAATTTTGAACAGATTGGAAAAAACTTTGTATCGAACAACGGTTATTAGAAAAGATTAAAGTAATTTAGGTATCAGCATGTAGAGAGGTAGAGAATGAGCTTTAGTAAAAAAAAAAATGCTGTAGATTGTTTATATAGGAGAAACAGCATAAAAGAGGCTAAAGCCTGGTAATGATGATCACAACCATCATTTTAATTATCATGATCATCAGCCTTCCTCTTTTATGCTGTTGATGATGATGATAATGATGATGATAATGATGATAATGATGATGATTGCGATCATCATCATCATCATCATCATCATCATCATGATAATAATAATGATTATGATGATCATGTTGCCATAATAATTTATGATCTTATAATATAAACTTACGGAAACCTAAGTTTATTTAAAAACTTGTATTTAAATATGGGTCATTCCATACCAACTGGACCAAGGTCCAACATTGACCCTCTCAGATTTTGATGAAACTTTGTGGGTTTGTCAATATTAATGAGAAAAGCAATTCCTGAAATCTTCAGCATAAAATCTTTTGTGGTTCATGAGATATGGTCATTTGAAATTTCTGCTTTTTCCAAAAATAAAAAATTCAGTAGCAAAAACATGATTTGTTCATTCTTTGAAGCTCTTTATTTTAAAAACAAAATTTCAGAAAACCTTATAGTTTTTTTATTGAATACAACTCTAGACTTACTTTAATAAAACTTTGACATTGAATTCTTGAATGTCACATTTTTTCCATAATGGCTACCTAAAAAAACGAAAAAGTTGTTTGCAAGTATAAAAAGTTGGTTTTTGATGAGTCAATATACAAAACCTGCAATACAAGAAGTGAAAAGAAATATTTTATTAATTTCTATATATGGTAGGCTTCTACATTTTTAGAAATTTACTGATAAAATACAATTCAGTAAAAAATTATAGACCTTTAAAAATGGCTGCCGCTAAAACTTAGGAAAATGTGCCTTCACTTCAAACCACCACTAACCTAGGATCAACACTGGTTTTAGTAAGATTTTTTTTTTTTCTTCTTATTTAGTAGACTTTATTACAGTGGTTTCAGAAAAAAAATAGCGGGTACTTATGGGGAAGTTACAAAATCAGAACAATGAAAATTGCCCAAAATGCATTAAAAACAATAAAAATAAAGTTATTGTTGTACTTTAGTTTGTATTATATATTGTAATATAAAGTATGTATGAATTTAAAAGTATTTCATAATCATTACTAGAAATAAGTCTTTAGTTAAGTCTGAATTAAACTCGATTTTTAAATAGCCCTAGCTCTTTCCTGCCCCCTCCCCCATCCATTTACTTTTAAACATTCACACTTTATCCAAGAACTTAGGAAAAAAAATGTAATTAAACAATTCTCCTTACATGGTACGTCTGGTTTTATGTCTGATGTATGAAGTGCCTTTATGCCCAAACACACCACTAAACATACACATATTAAAACTGAAATTTAGTTTTTAATGTTTTCACATAAAACTTATTAGTAGCCTATTAAGTAAAACTGAAATGAAAGACTTTTAGTCTAATTTACCTGATATTTAATATCATGACTATAAATTTTATAATATTTTTTCAATACATTCACGATTTCACCCTTCCTCATTAATTTGACTTATTTGATTATCATTTTCAAATTTAGATTAGAACTTATACCAAGTTAGTTATTTGAGTTATTTGACTTGTCAACATAGTGCACAAGTTGATTGTGAAATAAATAATATTATTATGTAATAAACAATCAATATAAACAATGAACCTTTCAAATGATTTTTGCTAAAAAACTAAGACCAAAGTGGTTTATTCCTATTAGAGGTGCTTCAGGTCTCCATTAAGTATGTGTTTGTGAGTACCACCAAAATACAAAACTTTTAGCATTACAAATACCAGATATTTCAGACTATGAAGACCTCTTGGCATTAGTTGTATGTGACTAAACAAATCAAGACTGCATGCTGCACATTTGCCCAGATACCAACACACTAAAAGAGTATCTTACTGCTTTGTTTGATAGACATGGCATGGAAGATATCACCTTTAATCAGCGGCAAAAAGCCAACAAAAAACATGATATAGTTCCAGTCACTCTTCCTATGTGTGATTTTATTGAAAAAGATTGTAAAGTAATATACCAATTAAGAGACCACTATTATATAGCCAAAAATCAATTAACAAGTAACCATATTTAATCATTACCAAGTAATCATATTTTACATAAAATGTAAAAATGTTTGTAACATTTCAGATCATTTGCAACATAATACAAACTCAGTTCATTGTTTCATTTATGAAGTAATAAAACAAAAGATTTGTTGCCTTTAACCATTGCATTTATTTTAGTGATGGTGCATGTTCACAATACAAAAAATTATAAAAACATATCTAACTTATGTCACCATGAACTAGATCATAAAGTATCTGCAGATTGGCATTTTTTTGCTACATTACATAGAAAGAGTGCTTGCCATGGTGTTGGGGGCTTAATCAAAAGACTTGTAGCTAAGGCCAGTTGACAATCACTTGCAGATCCTATCAATTCACTTGAGAAAATGTATGATTGGTGTAGGCAAAATATATTTTCAATACATTTCAAATGACACAATTGTACTATATTGCATAAACTTTACAGATGAGACAGGTGTCATTTGACAATATGTATACTAATGTTAATGTATCTAAAATTCAGCATATAGTTCCAATTGCTTCTCTTTCACCAGGAATTAATATACCATGTGTCTATGATGCGAAATGATTTTTAGGCAATATTGCGGAAATATCTAAAGAAAATCAAAATGTTTTTATCAAGTTCATGAAGCAGTCTGTTTCCTTAAACACTATTACTTGGCCACATAAAGAGGATACTTCCTGTGTTCCAATAAGGCATATTTTGTGCAAAATTTCATCTTTAAAAGTTCAATCAACTCGTAAATGGTATGAACTATCAGCTCAAGAAAAAACTATTTAGATAAATTATTTCATCTATTTATCTATCTTTTATATTATTATCTTTATTTCATTTATCAATCATTTCAGCTCAAGAAAAAACTGAATTATTTCATTGCACAATAGCATAAGTAACATAATTGAATAACAGCTTCGCAAAATTATTATAAACTTGAATTATTTGATTTAAAAATGGTTTTTTAGCAAAAATCATTTGAAAGATTCATTGTTTATATTGATTGTTTATTACATAATAATATTATTTATTTCACAATCAACTTGCACTATGTTGACAAGTCAAATAACTCAAATAACTAACTTGGTATAAGTTCTAATCTAAATTTGAAAATGATAATCAAATAAGTCAAATTAATGAGGAAGGGTGAAATCGTGAATGTATTGAAAAAATATTATAAAATTTATAGTCATGATATTAAATATCAGGTAAATTAGACTAAAAGTCTTTCATTTCAGTTTTACTTAATAGGCTACTAATAAGTTTTATGTGAAAACATTAAAAACTAAATTTCAGTTTTAATATGTGTATGTTTAGTGGTGTGTTTGGGCATAAAGGCACTTCATACATCAGACATAAAACCAGACGTACCATGTAAGGAGAATTGTTTAATTACATTTTTTTTCCTAAGTTCTTGGATAAAGTGTGAATGTTTAAA
Organism: Hydra vulgaris; assembly: GCF_038396675.1. NCBI lineage: Eukaryota > Metazoa > Cnidaria > Hydrozoa > Anthoathecata > Hydridae > Hydra > Hydra vulgaris. Next base: position 6,722,128 of record NC_088924.1, read on the forward strand.
AGTAAATGGATGGGGGAGGGGGCAGGAAAGAGCTAGGGCTATTTAAAAATCGAGTTTAATTCAGACTTAACTAAAGACTTATTTCTAGTAATGATTATGAAATACTTTTAAATTCATACATACTTTATATTACAATATATAATACAAACTAAAGTACAACAATAACTTTATTTTTATTGTTTTTAATGCATTTTGGGCAATTTTCATTGTTCTGATTTTGTAACTTCCCCATAAGTACCCGCTATTTTTTTTCTGAAACCACTGTAATAAAGTCTACTAAATTAGAAGAAAAAAAAAATCTTATTAAAACCAGTGTTGATCCTAGGTTAGCGGTGGTTTGAAGTGAAGGCACATTTTCCTAAGTTTTAGCGGCAGCCATTTTTAAAGGTCTATAATTTTTTACTGAATTGTATCTTATCAGTAAATTTCTAAAAATGTAGAAGCCTACCATATATAGAAATTAATAAAATATTTCTTTTCACTTCTTGTATTGCAGGTTTTGTATATTGACTCATCAAAAACCAACTTTTTATACTTGCAAACAACTTTTTCGTTTTTTTAGGTAGCCATTATGGAAAAAATGTGACATTCAAGAATTCAATGTCAAAGTTTTATTAAAGTAAGTCTAGAGTTGTATTCAATAAAAAAACTATAAGGTTTTCTGAAATTTTGTTTTTAAAATAAAGAGCTTCAAAGAATGAACAAATCATGTTTTTGCTACTGAATTTTTTATTTTTGGAAAAAGCAGAAATTTCAAATGACCATATCTCATGAACCACAATAGATTTTATGCTGAAGTTTTCAGGAGCTACTTTTCTCATTGATATCAACAAACCCAAGTTACATCAAAATCTAAGGGGATCCATGTTGAAATCCTAAAATTTTGGTCTATTTGGCATGGAATGACCCATATGTCTTTTTAGATAGTAGTTAAAAACAAATAACAAGTGCATTGTTGTATCTAACTCAATTTTGTATTTAAAATTAAAATTAATTAACATTTCCTTGTTGAAGACTGACCTTTTCTATGTTTTATGAACTTAGACCAAAACGGTGTATTCCTATTCAAAGTACTTTAGGTCTCCATTCAGTATCATAATCACAAACATATACTATGTGTGAGTACTTTTGGCACTAAAAATTGACGATTTCAGACTATAACGACTTTAAAGACCTCTTGATATTTTTTGTATGTGACTTAACAAATTGAGACTGCAAGCTGCACAGTTAAGATAACGCGTAGATATCAACACACTAAAAGAGTACCTTACTGTTTCGCTTGATTAACACAGCATGGAAGAAATTATCTTTAGTAGCAAAAAGCAAACAAAAAATATAACATAGTTCCAGTAAATCTTCCAGTGGATGATTTTATTAAAAAAAACTTGTCAACAAATATATCAATTAAGAGACCATTATTATATAGCCAGAAGTCAAACAGCATATTTGCAGCATCTAAAAATAACATAAACAAGTCATCATATTTTAATATTACTAGGACTTTGATAAAAATTTTTTTTACATTTTTCAACATTTTTTTTATTTCAAGATGCAGTACAAGGTTTCTATTTGAACAACAGTCAAGCAACATTGCATCTTTTTGTTATTTACTATGTGATAGAAAATAAGATATCACCATGATCGGTTGAAATTTGGACGATTTTAAATTGAGTTTTCTCAAAAACCACTTAATGAATTGCAGGCTTGGACGGGAATGGCGTGCGATTCCAGTCTTCGTTAGACCACGCATATACCTTTTTTTTGACAATATAACCACGGTTGCTAAGATATTTTAACAATTTTAATTTAGGTTTATTTAAACGCATTTCAGGAATTTATTAAAAAAAGTTAACTAAACTAAATTAAAAAGAACATAAAAAAAACTTCAGAAAGAAAAGAATTATTAACGAAAAAGAAAAAAAAATTAAACTTAACTAAAAAAAAATCAAATTCGAAGCGCTAATTATTTTAAGTTACGTTTTTACGTTTCAAATTAATAACTTTTATCTTCTAGACGTTTTTTCAAAAGTTTCAGAAAAGCTTTTACAAATTACTTTTAACGACCGTTTAATATATATATGAGTATATTGACCCTGATACTAAGCATCGTCATTTAAAAAGGAACCACCAAACAATGGAAGACGCAATATTGATAGCTGGAAATGATCAAAATTTTACCGTACAAGAACGAGATGAAATTTTGAATAGCGCCCTCAATATATACCTAAGTGAACGCAGGGGGGTTCGCTTTGAATCAATGGAGGGCACTGATGCTACACTAGAATCAATTGATAGTTCCGACGAAAGCTCCATTAACGACGAATATAGCTCAACATCGGATTCGGACTATTAAAGTTATTGTACTTATGTCTTCTTAATTGCGTTTTTTAATCCAACAAATTATGTTACGCATTTGAATAATAAGTCTTCTTCGTTTATCGTAATATAAAAATATATTTAAAAAAAATCGAAGCTTTTACATTTATCACAAAATAGACGTGCTTAGTTCGTAAAGGCCGTCACAAAGAATATTAGTTATAAGTAAAAGATCATTCCTCTCTTCCGCGGTTATTTTCATTCAAAAATAAGGCGATATAACTTTTAAATCTCTGCGCGCGAGAGCAAATAATTTCTAGCTATTAGTTCAACTGAGCGTGACGTCCTTTTTGTCGACTCTTTGTACAATAAAAAAAAGTTTCAAATTACACTCTTGGGTATTTTAAATACAAACTGTCTACTTAGAATAATCGTTGCAAGTAACTAATCGATTTATTTGAAAGCGTTTTGAAAATCATATTTTATTAATATTATAAAAAAAATCGAACTTATTGATTCTTTTTGTAATTTATTCACTTATAAAACTGTTTCAAAAACAATAACTCGTTTAAAAATATTTTTTAACGTTTACATATATAAAGAAAACATGTTTATAAATATAATATAATTTAAAATAAGTTTAATATTCTTTGGCAACTTAAATAAAATGTCTTAAATGAAAGCAATCTTTAGAAGAAATTTGTTACTCGGTTTAAAAACCTTCAAGTAAACTTTAACAAAGATCAACTACTCTAAAATTTTTTAACGTCATTTAAAAAGTTTCGGGATTATTCCTTTTGTAATTTCACTTAAATAATTTTTCAAAAACAAAGATTTAAAATAAAAACATAGAATAATACTTTCAAGCGTTAAAAAAAACATAATTATATGAATAAAAAAGTTTGACGTACGAGTTAAATATAATTTGTTACTATCGTTATTAAAAAGTCTTCACATAATATAAATCAAGATCAACGATCGACTTTAAGTGCAATAAAAAGTTATTTCTAACGTCTTTATAAACAGTTTCTCATCAACTCTTTTCTAGTACGTTATAATTGTCAAAAGCAACCATTGTCGGAAAAAATTATTATATGCGTGGTCTAACAAAGACCGGAATCGCACGCCATTCCCGTACAAGCCTGGAATTGTTATGATTTTTTTTATAATGATGCTAACGTAATTATTTTTCTTGTGTGTGAGTGTAGTTCTGTTTACTCCTCATTAGTTTTTGCGATGTTGAGTAAAGAGTCAGATAATCGAAAAAAAAATTTCACATAAAAAACTCATCACAACAAGATTTAGACTGGAAGCGAGAGCTTTAGCTCTCGCTCTCTGCCGAGGCCTGAATCTTGTTGCCCCCCCCCCCTCTCTGCCTTAAGCTTTCGACCTTGGTGTTCCAGAAATTCTGTTTTAAGACATGGATATCAAGGTAGGATATTCTCATTATTTAAATAGATAAATAAAAATCTGTGCATTTTTTTTTTAATTATTTAAAGAGAATATAACTGTGTTTAGGATCTGGTTGGGATGGAGCTAACTCCAAGCGAATATTGGAAAAACTATACTTGTTGAAGAGGTTTTTAAAACATTCAAAAGTTCTTTTTGTCACATACAAGGTCTTGCTGAAATCTTTGACACAAAGTTGCCTTAACTTGGAAAAACCACATTATAATGAATCATGTAATTCTATTTTGTATCCACCAATCTTGTGGTCTGAGTAAATTTGCTGAGCAAACAGGCAAGCCAATTTAAGCAAAATTTAAAAAGATGTATATTCGTTATAAAAGAGATATTTCTCATCCCGATCATGGTAAAAAAATAAAAAAGCTGTGTGCAGCTTTGGATCTAAAAGATTTTAGCCTGATTATATTTTAATATATTTTAAGTTTTTGAAACATTCTGTATGTTATGCATCAATAACGTAATTTTTAATATAATATAGTAATACAGGTTGTATTGTTTAACCTTTTTTCTTTAAACGTTTAATTGTTATGCTAGTTTACTGAAAGATAATAGCCTTATTTAATTATTTATCATAATAATTATTTATCTTTTACTATTGAAAACATTCAAACACAATTGATCCATTTTTTTATAATTTATACTAATGTTGTTAAACGTGTGGGCTTGCTTAGTGCCAGTTCAAGATTATGAGAATCATGGCCTAGAATTTATTTTAGGCAAGAAAAGTTACAAATATTACTAAAAAATTTAGATTTATGTTTGTGTGTAGTAAAACCGGGGTTAATATTTGACTGGGGCCAGGGCCGGGTTTGATAAAAATAGCCAGGGCCAGGTTTGTGACCGGGGCTGCATAAAAATTTATACATCCTAAAGTATAATTTTTTTATTCAAAATTCATATTATATTTATATATATACGCATATATAAACATCATTATGATGATAATCATCATCATCATCATCATCATCATCATCATCATCATCATCATCATCATCATCATCATCATCATCATCATCATCATCATTATCATCATCATCATCATCATCATCATCGTCATCATCATCATCATCTTTTTTTTCTGACAAACGCTACACCAAATAATTGCAAAAGTTTATATAAATATGAAAAGATATTGTATGCCAGCATCTAAATAAATAGCAAACACAAATGTTTATATTCATAATATGTATGCATAAACCACATCTCAGAAGCTTTTATTACTTCTGGACCAAAAGTTTGGAAACTTTTATTCCTACTCAAGTCAAGCATCATTCTACTCCATATTGTTTTCACCATCTTGAGCAGTTGGTTTATTATTCATTTATTTCATCTTTTTTACAAGAAAATCTCTCTTACGAATGAATGTCCTTTTATTATTCCTAAAAGCCAATATAAAAAGGTCCCGTATGATATTAAGCTCTGTTATTCTCAGTTTACTATATCTTGTATCTTATATCAGATGTTAGGTTCTAGAGACTTTTGGTTAGTCTTCAACAATGGCATTAACTAAAGTAAGTCTAATATTTAATCTTATCAATTATATAATATTTAAAAATATTTAATTTTTAAAAAGTGCTAAATTTTTCAAAACTCTTAAAAAAAACTTTGACCTATCTAACTATCTTACTATTAGTCTTCACTCTGTTATTAGTTTCATAATATATAGGTTTAAAGATTATTAAATTATTTCATACAAACTGCAGTAATAAAGTTATTTGTGAAGACCTACACTCTTCTTTATTTCCAGTAACTTTAAAGGTACTACAAGATATCTTGTGGTAACCTTAAATCTTTGCTCCTGTATTGTTTCTTACCTACAATATCAATTCTTATGAAAATTTAACATCTAAAGTGGCTCTATTTGTTGACAACTCAACTTTCTTGTCTTTCTCAACTTCTTTGGCTTTCTGTCTTGACAAAAAATCTTCACTTTTTGATTGCTCAGAACAAGCGGCTGATTTTTAATCTGATCTCTCTTCGGTAACAGCCTAATAACATGCTTGCTGTGGCTTATGGATTTAAATTCTGGACTTAAAATCTGCAATTTTTGTTAGACAATAAAACTCATTTATTTCCTGCAAAAAAAATATTGCAATAATGTTGGTATTTCCATAATGATGAATAACAACCCTCTTACTCTCAGACAAAGTCTAAAAGCACATTGTAAATGTAATGCGGTCGTGGTGTAGTGGTAGAGGGCTCGTGTCATAAGCGAGAGGTACCGAGTTCAATCCCCACTATATCCCTGGTAGTACCGCGCTGAACTTGTTTTTCTGCAGAGTGGGCAAGGTTGTCAAGGTTCATGTTTTGGAGATATATAGTTGAGATAGGGTTATAACCACAGTTAGCCTCCTTGCCTGTAGTGGCGTTTTCAGCCTTGGGAAGGTGAATTAACATTAAAAAAATAATAAATTAGACCTTCTTTATCTACCAAGCTTAAGCCATTCTCCCATTGTTGCAAGGTTGCATTTCTTTCTTTTTTTTACAAATACAATCATGGTTAATGCTTAAACAAGCTATCATCTCTATTACGATAAACCAAAACTCATTCTTGCTAGTTTCTTATTCAACAAGTTGCATCTTTTTACTATATCTGTCCCTTAATGCTATAAACACTTTTATTAATCCAGTTTTTTTCCTTGTATATTAAAAAAACCTTATATTTAATAGCCATCTTCATGTTTTTCTTTTATATGCAACCTACAATTTTTCAAGTCTTCAGTTAACAATTTCCTTGTATTTTTACCAGATTCTAGATTTTAAAGTAACTCCTAACTTAATAGTGGTTGCTTGTAATCTTGTTGGAAGTAAATTAGATTTTCAAAATATATAAATATATGCCAGTATTTATTAAATAGTAAATGTAAGCATAAATTTATAATATATAAAGTATTGAGTTTTTTTCTAGCTCCGGCTATCAACCCCTGCTAAATATTATAGTTTAGTAGGGGCTATTTATTATTTTATTTAAAAAAAAAAAAACTATTTTAACAAAGTAAAGATAAGTTGTTTAATTGTAATAAATTTGGTAATGTTAAAAATGTTAATGATGAAGTTATTAGGTAATAAATTTCTTCTACAATAGTGTAATTAATGTAAAAAATAGGTAATAAATTTCTTCTACAATAGTGTAATAAGCGATCGCTCTCGATAACTGACCACGGGAATAATATTTAGTTGCGAAAAGCTGGCCAGATTTTTTAGTCGTTTTGAGAACATTTCAAAAAACAAAAAAAAAGCGCTTAAGATTAATTGGACCGATGAGAGACAATTACAAAAGAAAATCTAAAAAATAACTTTTAACGCGAAAAAACTTAAAGCAAAATAAATTACGTTAAAGAACAAATATTTTCGAAACATCGCTATTATATTTTTTTTATAAACTTAAGTGACATTTTTTTATATAAAAAACATCTCACGATTGCTTAATAAGAAAACAAATGTTTTTTTATTTAATTAAGAGTTTAATATAATTTTTATTTATATACTCTTGTCTTATTTCTAGTGCTGGACAGAAAAGTTGGGGTTAAAGGGGGCTATAGTCCCAGGCCCCGCAATGTTAGGGGCCCCGAAATAGTCAAGAAGACTTTTTTTTTTAGTCATTTTTACGGTGTGGCACATAAAAAGGTCTCCAATATAAAAATAGTCCTCAGGCCCCAAAAAGTCTAACCAGATTCTAAAACTAACGCTAGCTTTAGTTTTATTTAAGCTAAATTATTTTATAAATAAAAAAGTTTAATTTTTTTAATAACTTTTTTATATGTTTCGCGTGAAAATTTTAACATATTTGAAACAATTCTTCTTAGTAAGATGAACAATCAAGTAATTAATGTTACTGTAGAAATTAAATTAACTAGATAGAAATCAACTAAAAAGATAGAAATCAACTAAAAAGATAGAAATCAACTAAAAATACTTTATGAAGAGGAAACGGAGCTGTTTCACAATATCGCTAATGATGTTTAGCGAGTGGGTTCTTTAATTTCGATTAGTATTTAAAACAGAAAAAAGTAACTTCAAGTTAAAGGATAACGAATTTATAAGAATCGCAACTGAAGCGAAAATATTTAGAGCTAGTAAACCAATATTCTAAGGACTTGAAGACTTTTCTTTATTCTTCTAATAACTTTTTAATTTCTTTATTCTTTTAATAACTCTCTAGATACATATACATATATATATATATATATATATATATATATATATATATATATATATATATATATATATATATATATATATATATATATATATATATATATATATATATATATATCTATATATATGCGGTAGTGGTGTAGTGGTAAAGCGCTCGCTTCATAAGCAAGAGGTTCAGAGTTCGATCCCCACCACGTCCCTGGTAGTACCGCGCTCAACTTGTTTCTCCGCGCAGCGGCCTTGTTCGTCGAGGTTTGTGTTTCAGAGTTATAGAGTTGAGAGAGGGTTATAACCACTATTAAGTAGCCTCCTCATCTGTATTGGGCTTCTTGGCCTTGGGGAGGTGAATAACAAAAAAATATATATATATATATATACAGCGCGAGTTACTTTGTATGCGTGTTTGAGTTTAGTAACCAGAAACTTCTTTTAAGTTTATTTCATATTTGGTTTAATTAACTTCGATGATTATTAACAATTTCATTGAAAACACAATTATTGTTGAAAGTCTTTTTGTTCAACAAATAAATCGTAAAAACTGCTTTAAAAGATTACAATAGAATAAAAAACAGATGCACATAATTTCATTTACATAAATAATACATACTTTTAACTAAAAAATAAGAATATACTAATAAAAATAAATATCAATAATACATAATAAACTTTCAAAATTTTGACAATTTAAAAAATATATATTTAAAACACTTATTTTTGTAAACAAGTAATATTAGTTTAAAAGGTTTACGGCTTTGCAGATGTGGCTCCGAGAATGAGCCATAGTATTAAAGCATTAGTTCGTATAATGTATGTTCTTAAAACAGTTTATGTTAGAAATACAATTTTTACAATACAATTTTTAAAAGATTACAATAGAATAAAAAACAGATGCACATAATTTCATTTACATAAAAAATACATACTTTTAACTAAAAAAATAAGATTATACTAATAAAAATAAATATCAATAATACATAATTTTCAAAATCTTGACAATTTAAAAAATATATATTTAAAACGCTTATTTTTGTAAACAAGTAATATTAGTTTAAAAGATTTACGGCTTTGCAGATGTGGCTCCGAGAATAAGCCATAGTATTAAAGCATTAGTTCGTATAATGTATGTTCTTAAAACAGTTTATGTTAGAAATACAATTTTTACAATACAATTTTTATAACAATTCAACAGAAAACTCTAGAACTTTATTTCGCTTAGTCAGCGTAGATTTGGCGGGTTTTTAGTGTTCGCGAATATTCTTTTTATTCTTCCGCACCAAGATGTTTTAAGAACATTCAAGTTTATGTATGTTTCCATGTATGTCCGTAAAACAAAAATTTTTTCTTTTACTGACATACATGGAAACATACATTTAAAACAAGTTTTTCGCAACTAAATATCATTTCCGTGGTCAGTAATGGAGAGCGATCGCCCCGCTTCCCGACCAAGCCTGAATTACATGATTTTTTGTTGCTGTTAATAGTTATTATTTAATAAAACATTAATAAACAACTCCATGTTAACATTTTAGCAATAAAAAGTATCAATTTTTTTCAATTCAAAAAGCTTAAAATTTAACATTATAAAATTCTGTTAAAATCATTATTATCATTATTAACTGATCAAATATCAAACCCCATCACTTGCTATGTTCATATTTATGTGTAGGTATAGACTTACCTTACTAACTTTAGCCAATCAGTATTGTACATTTCCAGCTCATTTTCATCAATTATCACTCGGTTTGGTAATAAGTCTTCAAAATATGAAATATCATCGTTAGACACCTAAAAAATTAATTTATTAGTTCACCTATTTTAAATATTTAATTTCTAAAAAACTTAATAAAAAAAACTAAAACAAAAATATACATATTTTATTTAAAAACAAATTCACAAACAAATATAAAAGATTTTTTTTTAACTAAGATTAGATTAGGCAGACAAAGTTACGCAATAATTGTAAAGAGATGCAATTAAGTTAAATTTTAACTCAATGCAACTAAGGCCTGTTACACGTTTTTCCGAACAAAAATATATATTTTTTCAATTACAATATATGTAAGTTTTTTCATCAAAAAGTATGACATATTTGGTATGTATGGAAAGATTATTTTAGCCACTGTTATAATCTGGTAAAAGTTATGCAACTACATCAAATTGTCAAGCGTAGTTTTATTTAGAAAAGATGTAGTTTTCAACATAAAGTACCTTGGGGCTCGGCTATAGATGAGTCTATTGATTTGATTTTTTCATAAAAGCGCGTATTGGTGTTTGTTTTCAATGAATGTAACTTGACATTTATAATCAGACATGATTTGGGAAAATTATCCATAAAAAAACATTTTTTTATGAAAATTGAAGTTATTATTTTCAATACCACACCTAAATGAGTACGTTTAACAATAATATCACGTTAGATTCAGATAAATTATGGTAGTGTTAATTTTTCTACCAAAGTCGTTTTTGCATAAATAATCATAACTTTTAGCCCCATTCAAAAAACTGTTTTCTGTATTTAGTATCATTTTTTGAAATACTCGGGACTTATTCGACCATCTTGAAAAAATAATTTATTCCATTCAGAATGCGTAAACAATGAAAATTCAGAGGCGGTAAACTTTATAAACAAGTTACTTTCATTTTCACACTCGTTTCGTTTTTATATCAGTAGTAAACTTTAATTGACATTTGGTTTCTTTTATTTTTATAACAATAATTTAAAAGTAACTTAAAAGTTACATTTAACTTATTGTTATAAAAACAATTATATTTTTGAACACTAAGTTGATAGAAATAGCTATATTATGGCTTTAGTAATGTAATACTTAGTAATAAATACTTTTTGTTGTTAGCACAGGGCAAAATGAAATATATATTACATAATTCATTCCAACTGCTTTTAAAAAAACATTTTTTATAAATATACCAACACAAGTTATAATTATACGGATATATCTCCTGCAAAACTAACAGACGCTTCATATTTTGCTATTATTTACGAATTCTTTGTTTGCATTAATTAAATACAAATAAATTAAAAGTTTTTCGGTTGCCACTAACAACCAATCGGATTTGTTTAAAATTATCGGCTTTTTTTTTAACGAGTTTGTTTGTTCTAAGCCTTAGTTGCATTGAGTAGCTATTTAAAATTAGCGATACATCTCTATCCTACTTGTTTTTACATGGCATTTGCAACACACCTTCCCCGAGCATATTTAACACATTTCATATATGAAATATAATAATGAATCAGAAATCTTTAGTTTCTGCTTCTTCAATATATTTTTCAATACTTAACCATTTTTTAATAATAGTAACACAATAACACAAATAAACAAATAACAATAACACAATAAAAGTTATTAAAACTTTAATTTACTTTTAACAAATTAATTTACAAGATTTACAAACAGTAAATATATAAACCCTTATATTAATATTTTCGCAATTTAAACTTTTTAAAGATGATAGTCATATGAAAATAAAAAATAAAAAAAAGATTATTTTGCAAATTTTTTAAAATAAAAACAGCATATATATATATATATATATATATATTTATATATATATATATATATCATATATTAATAATATATTACTAACATTTGTAATATATAGACATAAATTATGTTTAATATTATTGGGCATAAATGTATTAATATAATACTTATAAAGTCTGTTTAAAATAATGTTATTCAATTTAACAAAAATAATATAATGGCTTAAAATGCAATTGTTAATGACAAATTCTCTGACAAATTTGTCTCTATCAGAGAATATTGCAGACAGTGCTTATATCAGTTAGTTAATTTAGTTTAGTAATAATATGTAACTTGTATTTTATCTTTAATAGTGATTTGCTAAAAGTTTTTATTTCCTTTTATAAATAAAAGTATTTTATGTTTTAAACTTATATATCTTTTACAACCACTTTTTACAATACAAGAACTCTCTTACACACACACAAACATGAGAATTATAAGTATTATAATGTTGTGTATCTCCATGTGTAACATATTTAAATATAAATTTAAATTCTGTGCATTATACTTAAAATTCTTATAAATAAACAAAGGTTGAACTACTCACTCTTACATTACAATATTTAAAAATCAATATTTTACAATATTTATGAGACTGTTGCTCGTATTTCATAAAGCATTAAAAAAACATTTAGATGATGGTTTCACATTGTATTCTGATTCAAACACTGAATGTAGGAATGGCTATATACTTTTTATATTTGTTAAAAAGGAAGAGTCATATACTATAACTGTTTAACTAGTCATTGAGTACTTTGGCTTTAACTAAACCACAAATAATATTGATAATCTTGTAAATATAGCCAAAAAATGGGTTTACAACTATGATCTCTTTGTTTCTGATAGGCCAGTGAGAACAATGGCACAGTCATTAATGCCTACCTCTAGTAGTACCAATTACCTAAGCAAAACAGTTTTAACGTTGACAGAATATTTAGATTTAACTACATAGAACATTCATTTGAATAATAAAACTGCTTGTGCCAGATTGAAATGAAAAAATTTCAAGTTTGTCACGTCTGACACTGGCGGTCACGTCTGACACTATCACACCTGACACCATAATATCTGCTATGCATGTAGTTATTTACCGTAAAAAAATCTACCCATACGCTATGCTCACAGAGTTAAATTTAAACATATGCATTAGTATCTTTCAGTGTCAAGTCTTATGGCTGGTAAAAAAATTTTATAATAAAAACTGTGGCATGTGACAGTATAGTTGTACCGTAGTTAAACTATGCACTATAAAGCATAGAAGAGGTAGAACATGAACTACTTCCTATTTTTAGAGTCCAAAGTGAACCAGTTTTATTTTGTAACTAGTAGTTGAAGGTACAGTATCATATAGCAGCTTGCAACAGAGCAAGAAATGTTCAACATAGTTACCAAAATAAATTTGCTACATAGATGACACTTCTTTTTCAAAAAATTTTGGCAACTTAACACAAAGATATAATGAATTTAATGTCAGAGCTGAAAACTACAGTTATCTACCTTTCATTTGATACCAAAATTATTGGGGTTTGTTAAAATTTAATTTTCAACATCATGGTTAATATTTTGATGGAATTGCCCATACACATTGTATATTATTGATATATACATTGACTTAGGAGGGCAGGATGGACAGGCATACATACCTCACCCTAAGTCAAAATATATACCATTAGTATGTTGTAAAGAAGTCAAATATAATTTTTGTATTTTATATTACATTTATTCATTTTAATAAAAACAAAGATACTTATATTAATTAGTCTTTTTTGATGATAGGTTGTAACTCAAAAATATACGTATCATATTTGGCAGTAGTCTGGAAGCAAATTATAACAGTTACTTGAATATAAAAAGTACAAATTTTGTTAAAATAAGCTCATTAAAAATTTTTTTATCATGGTATAGATAGTGATACAAATTATGGATACTAAGTGGTAGACGTTTTAATAAGAATTAACAAAGGTATAACATTTTAAGTTAAGAAAAACTTAATTTTGACCACAGTTTCTTCGAGGAATCCATGCACCAGAAATATGTTACTTTAAATCTTATAACTTTTTGAAAAATTATTTGATTTTCATAATTTTTCACCATTAATATACTTATTTAGAGCTCTTTCCAATGATATATAAAAATTTACGAATTACTCAACTTAAAAATTTCATGTAACATACCTACCTATATATATGTATGTATAGATCCACATGCATAAATATACATACATGTAAGACACAACAAAAAAATTAGTAAAAAGTAAAATACAAAAATCAACCAGATCCTTAGTTTAATAGAATAATGCTGAGGCATGATTTTGAGCCAAAGCTATTTTATTAATAGTAAACTATAACTTTTCCTTCACAACAAAACAGTCAAAATGTTTAAAAAAAAAAAACTTTTACGATAAAGCCTAAATAGGTTTTTTATATACATCTTATATTTAAATATTTTTATATACATCTTATATTTAAATATTTTTATATACATCTTATATTTAAATATGCTTTACATATAGCATCCAGTTAGTAAATTAATTTTCGTTTATCTATTTACTTTAACCTTAACTTATTGGGACACCTCTATTATAACCACGTGGGTATAATATGTGGGTAATATGTGGCCACATAACCATGAAAAAAAGCTCTCACTCAAGATGGGTAAATAATTAAGCAAAACAAAAAATAATAAAATTAAAACTACCTTGGAGAAATCTTCTCTTCTAGTGACATTGTAATTTTTCCATGTGTAATCACATGACAGAAAACATTTTAAAAAATCCAATTTAAAGAGAATCTGCGTGTGTCTTTTTTGAATCATTTTAAATTTTATATAAACTAAAAATTTTCAAACTAGTTTGAATCCAATAAAATTAACTAATTAACGAATAATCTAATAAATAAATAGTATATCTTATCAGATATACTTTTACCCTAATGTTTATTTTCCCTATGAAACTATCCGCGTATACTACACTTTGCTACACTTTGTCGCTAACCTTTGTTGCTACACTTTGTCGCTAACCTTCCTTACGGAGGATACCTTGTCATGTGAATAATAGGGATGCGCCGAACCCTGTTTTTGGCCGAACACCAAGTCCGAACGTTCGGCCATGAAATTTTACCGAACATTAAACGGTTCGGCAACCGAACCTTTACTATTTTGGAAAAAAATGAGTTAAAATTATTACATATACGTGGTAAAAGTCACGTAGATAAACGTGATGACAGTCACGCATTCATATATGGTTTTTAATGACTATTGTTGTTTTATAATTGTCATGGGAATTATAACTTTGTATTTATATACAATTTTATGTAATAAAACAGAAGGTTGAGAAACGCTCAGATAGTTGTTTTACATATATTCAATATAAACGAATACAAGAATGCAACAAGCTATTTTAGCTATTATGCCACCAGTATTTGATGGCAACCATCAACGGTTTATCATTCAACTGCGAACATATATTGCAGCAATGAACATTGACGAAGCGAAGATAAAAACGATAACATTAACATGTTTGCCACCTCAGATTTATTCTGCATTAGATCTATGCCGGTGACGCGAAATGAAATAACCCCCCGAAAAATTAACTCCCGGTTAAAACATTTCAACTCCCCGGTATTTCCAAATAAATTAACCCCGGGAGTTAAATTATTTTTAAATATGGCGAATTGAATTAACCTGGGGCTTAAATATTTCTAACCCTCATCGTAATAAATTAACCCCTTTTTATACGCGTTTTGAATTATTTAGCTTATAGTGAGTTCTAGAAAACTGCAAATGTAGTTTATTTCAATGTGCTAAATAAAATTATTTTGTAACTGTTCATTTTTGACAAGTTTGTATATTGTTGTAAAAATAAAAAGGAGATCAAAAAATAATAATATTGCATGAACTTCAGTGAACCTTTCTCTTTTCCTAATAATAATGTTTGAGATTATAGAGTTTATATAGCTAAAACTATATATATATATATATATATATATATATATATATATATATATATATATATATATATATATATATATATATATATATATATATATATATATTATATATATATATATATATATATTTATATATATATATATATATATATACACATATATATATATATGTATATTTATATATATATATATATATATATATATATATATATATATATAATGTATACATGTATATATGTATACATATATATATGTATACATATATATACGTATATATATGTATACGTATATATACATACGTATATATACGTATATATACAAAAAAAAATTTTTATTTTAATTCGTAGTAATTTATGGTATTGGAGTAGTTTTCTGATTTATTTAATAGGGGGCCCAGTGCGGTTGCACTTGTTGCACTTGCGATAGTACGGCGCTGTATATATGTATACATATTATATATATTTATTGGTATATATATATATATATATGTATACATATATATACATGTATGTATGTATACATGTATATATGTATACATATATATACGTTTATATATATATATATATATATATATATATATATATATATATATATATATGTATATATATATACGTATATATATGTATACGTATATATATGTATACATATATATATATATATATGTATACATATATATATATGTATACATATATATATGTATACATATATATATACATGTATATATGTATACATGTATATATGTAAACATATATACATGTATACATATAATTATATATGATATATACATATAATTATATATATGTAATACATATATAATTATATATAATTATATATATATATATACACATAATTATAAATATAATTTATACATATAAATATATATATATATAATATATATAATTATATATATATATATATATATATATATATATATATATATATAATTATATATTGTGTATGTATATATATATATATATATTTATATGTATATATATATATATTTATATATATATATATATATATATATATAAAAACACTTATCTAATTTTTTTCGACAGCCTTAATTAGATAAGTGTTTTTACTAATTTTTACTGCTCTGTTCTTTAAAAATATCGAGCGCTCTAATTGTACAATACACTAGGGCAAATTTCACGCTCAAGTGAGTTATTTTAATAAAATAAATAAATAAATTCAAACTAAAACCAAGTAATCATTTGGTTGCCATATGTTTAAAAAAATTTAAATTTTGTTATTTGTTTTAAATTTCAAATTAAAGTCGTGCCTCATACTTTTTATATAAATAGTTGCCAAACTACATTTTGATAAAAGCGTAAAATTGTCCCCGTAAGTAACGATAACTAGTTTGATTTAAGATATAAAATTAAGCATTATTATACTTGTTGTTATATTAATATTTCTTCTTATTGCTTTAGTTAATAAAATGTTAAAAAGCAATAATACAGTTATTGTCATTTATCCTTTGAATCCACAACAATTTTATTAACTTGTTAATCATTGTGTTACAAAAAACAAGTGGACAAAGCTCATGACATGACACTAGAAGTTATGTTTTACAAAGCTAGAACTTACGTATCTCCTCAAAAGTATTCTCAAGATTATCTATCCTCGGTTTACCAAAAACCTACTTTAACAGCACCTGTTTCTAATGACAAGACAGAAATTCTCACCACATCTGCTGCTATTCCTAACAGTAACAACTCCTCAAAAAAAAAAGTTTGCTTCTTTCGTGGAAACACTGTGCATCCGAGATATAAATGTCCGGCTTGTTGTGTTTTATTAATGAGAATGAGCCATTAGAAACCCATGCATCTGATACAGCTATTGAAGGACTAATCAAAATGACAGACCAGTTGCTTTTTTTTGCAATTATTAAATCGATCTGAGGTAAAATATCCCTTTATTGAAAAAGAGCCATCTACTAACTGGGAGCGTTTCAAGCTTTTAACTGATCAAGAATCTGTATTGTTTATGTTTAATAAGAGTAATCTGAGTAAAATTAAGAATGATAAAATATATCAACTGCGTCTTGAGCTTTTTTGTTACAACTTTGACATGTTTACCGAAAAGGAATACAATATTGCACCTGATTTTTAGCTGTATGCTCTCTTTAGCAATGAGCTTGTTTACTCTATTGTCTTTACACAATTCCTTATGTCACCCTGGTGTTACCAGAATGATTGCTTCTCGCAAACTACTATTCTCAGTACATTTTTGAAATCTGTTACTAGCAACTGTCGAATCTACTGCACACCTGTTACAAGAACCAGATAAAACTGCACACCAGTTTCAAACTTAAGTCTTCCCTACAGTTAACTCATCAGAACAATCTACTGTACACTTGTTACAAGAACCAGATAAGGCTGCACACCAGTTGCAAAAACCAGATGAGACTGTGTCATTCGATCTTCCTACATTATCCAGTGAGTCTGATCTTGCCATGTCCAATAAGGTTGAATGATATTTTACCATAAAAGACGATCAACTTGAAAGTGCATGGCTCCAAATCGGTTAGATCTTTGAACAATTGATTACTTAAAACTTAAAGTTGTCGGGGAGAATGTGATGAAATTGAACATTATTGTTATATTAATATTTCTTATTGTTTTAGTAAATAAAAAGTTGAAAATTAATCATTCACTTATATTCATTTATCCTTCGAGTCCACAACAAGCTAAAACAACCTTATAAATAATTTTATACAGAATAGTAAACTACTTAATTTAACTTAAGATGCAAGTTTATGTAGGTTAAATATTTGGCTTGAAGTATTCAACTGAAAACAACAGGTTTAATGCAATGCTTATTTGCGTCCCATAAGTAACAGCATTTATATATAACTATAAATCCAAGAATTATAATAAAAGTACTCAATGTTCTTAATAGAACAAAACAATAAATTAGTAGAAATTATAGATAGTAGATAGATAGTAGTATTCGATATACATATATATTGAATGTATAAATATTTAAAAATGCTTAAGATATATATAGTGCTCAGGGATGCGGAGTCCCAAAAGGACTCCGGCTTTATACCTCTATTTTTTTCTAGTCTGTAGTGTCCAGAAGCTCTAAACATGTTTGTTGACTTATTACAGTAACTTATTACTGTTAAAGTAACAGTAGCACTAATAGTGCTACTGTAACAGTAACAGTAGCACTATTAGTGCTACTGTTATTATATCCATATCTATACTAATTAACAGATTTAAAAACAAACACATTTGGAAAACATCAAGTTGAAATGCTTTTTCCGTAATTCGTATAAGTTGTTCCAAGGGAGTTAAAATACTATGGGGAGTTAATTTGTTTCGCCGACAGGGGTAAATTTATTTCGAAGGGAGTTAATCTATTTCGAAATAGATTAACTCTCCGGATTTTTTTCGCTGAAATAGATTAACTCTCCGGATTTTTTACGCTGCGGGAGTTGATTTATTATGGGGGTTAATTTATTTCATGACACCAGCATACCCAGAAGATGATTCAGTGACTTACAAAGAGATCGAAGAAAATATTATGAAGCTTTTTAAACCAAAGTCATCGTTAATACTACGCTTTGAACTTGCAACAGTTAAAAAAGCAAGTAACGAGAGTGTGACGAAATTCTCACGACGGATTGCAAGAGCTGCTAAAGGATGCAAATTTACGGATAGAGATGACAGGATGCGCGACCAATTTATCACTGGCTTTAACGATAGAGCTACGATCAAACGGCTATTACTGAAATCTGAAGAACTTACATTTGCAAAGGCTGTTGAGGTTGCTGTTACTTTGGAACGAGTGACTCAAGAAACCCGACAGTTGGGTGGTTCCGATAATGTGATGGTTGCAGCAACATCGCTACTTCCCAAACAACTGATTTTGCCGGAACAAATAAATTAACATGTTTTGATTGTGGGAAATTTGGACATTATGCACGGGACTGCGAGGCAAAATGCAAGAACTGTTCACACAATCATCGAGCCAAAAGACTGCACCAAACGATTGCAAAGTTTAAAAGGAAAAGGGAGAATTTAGAAATAATGGCATCCAGTATTCTCCCTGAAACAGCGTTGCCCTCATTAAAGTTAAAATAAACGGAATGTTTCGAACAGCATTAATTGATTCTGGATGCTCAATTACAGTGGTTCATGCTGAATCTACACGTGGACTTGTTTCAAAAAGTGAAAAATTCATCACAACTTTGGGAGGAACTGAAAAAGTACTAGGTGAAATGGTAATCAAATTGGAAATTGATGGAATATATCGGATGGTTAGTTCGTTTATTGTAAAGGACAAACCATTCGGGTTTGATTTGATTTTTGGAATGGATGCTATTTAAAAAAAAAAATAAGATACCGAAATAAAATAAGATAATGAAATAAACGAAGAGAAAGAAATAAAAAAAAAACAACGAAATAAAATATCAGGATTTTACGGCAAATTTCGACGAAAAAAAAGTGGACGGCATCATGGAACTGGAATAAAGAGCCCGCAATTAATAATACGATCCGCGAATACAAGATGAGCGAAGAGCATGAAAGTAGTTACCGAAAAGAAATTAATGAATTGATCAACTCTGGCATTCTTGTGCCGTATAACGAGCAAGCATTGGGACCACCTAAAGTATTGATACCGCTCATGTGTGTTGTGCAAGAAAATAAAGGTAGAAAGATACGCCCAGTGGGAGACTTCCGAGCTCTCAACGAAATTGTAAATTGTCACACAGCAAATGCTGACGTTTGTCAAGAGAAACTGCGTCGTTGGAGGAAAATTGAAAGAGCAAAAATTCTTGATCTTAAGAAAGCCTACCTTCAAATTCACATTGACAAAAAACTGTGGCCATATCAAACTGTGATTATAAATGGGGAACGGTATTGTTTCACCAGAATGTGTTTTGGCATCAATGTGGCTCCAACAATAATGACTAAAATTCTTCGTCACGTGCTCAATATGAATTCTACTGTGAAGAAAGCATGTGATAATTACATTGATGATATATTTGTTGATGAAAGTGTAGAAACAGCTGAAAATGTAGCGAAGCATCTTGAGAAATTTGAGTTGCAGTGTAAACCTCCAGAAGAGCTAGAAAAAGGACGTGTTTTAGGATTAAGAGTCAAACGAAATAAAAATGGGTATTGATCTGGAAGCGGGACAATGTAGTACAATTCGAATCTTTAAATGCAGTCACACGATCACAGCTTTTTAGCAATTTAGGTAAACTTATTGGACATTACCCGGTGGCAGGAAGTTTGCGTTTACAAGCTTCATACATCAAACAATTAGCTGGAAATATTTCATGGAACGAGTATGTTTCTGAAGATTGCAAAGAAAAAATGAATGAGTTGCTTCACTGTTTGGAAAAAGAGGACTCGGTTGGTGGGAAATGGCTGGTATTATATGGAAAGTTCACCCAATTGGTCATTTTGGTGTCGATCGAATATTACAACTTTGTTTACGAAACAACCAGAATGTATCACGTAAGGAGGTTTCAGCAGTAATTGCAAGTTGTAACCAGTGCAACTCCATCGATCCTTATTCCGTAAAATGGAAGCATGGTCAGCTGAGTGTAAAGCAGAATTGGAATCGGGTTGCTCTCGATGTGACGCATGTAGGTGCAGAACTGTACTTATCAATGATTGACTGCGGCCCATCACGGTATACAGTGTAGCGCAAACTGGTAATCAAAACAGCGGCTGAAATTATTGGAAAACTGGAAGAAATATTTTCCTTATTTGGACCGCCAGTTTGCCTTCTAATGGACAATAAATTTCGTTCACACACGCTAACAAGGTTTGCTGACGAATGGGACGTTGATTTAGAATATCGAGCAGCTCATCTAGCTCAAGGCAATAGTATCGTTGAACGCATTTACAGAACAATTAAAAGAACAGTTGCCCGCTCACGTTGCTCAATTGCTCTAGCAGTATTACTGTACAATGAGACGATCTCATCAAATTGTAGTAAAAGTCCATCGCAGCAATTTAAGCAAAAACCAACGTCGTTTATTCCAGGTATTACGTAAGAAAGTCGAAAAATATAAAGTAGACAACATATTCAAGGAAGGTGACAATGTTTGGGTAAAATCAGCTCAAGAGACAAAAAGTGATCGGTCTTGGATACCTGATATCGTACGGAAGCAAAATACCTGGTCGTTTGACGTCAAAACCGCAAATAGGGTATTCCCACGACATATCTCACACTTGCGTCGCCGTATTCCGGACTCTCATAATAAAAAAGACTCATTTAACGATGGTCTTGATATACCAAAAGATGAAGTTGGTAACGGTAAAGGAAGATATAACGAGGATTCCGTTCAAGTTCGAAATGATTGCAACGAACAAACGATAACGCGCTCCGAACGAATAATAAGAGCCCCACAACGATTAGACTTATGAGTTAATTCACCAAGAGGGCATGTTCTATTAAAGTTGGTGAATTAAAATTATTACGCACACGTGGTAAAAGTCACGTAGATAAACGTGATGAAAATCACGCACTCATTTATGTTTTTTAATGACTATTGTTGTTTTATAATTGTCATGGGAATTATAACTTTGTATTTATATTCGATCTTATGTAATAAAACAAAAGGTTGAAAAGCGCTCAGATAGTTGTTTTTAATATATACATATAAACGAATACAAGAATGCAACATTTTTTGGTTGAACTTCTTTTTTTTTAATTTAGAAAAATATTTTAATCTTTTAAAAGTATAAAACAATGTCTTCTGAAAAAATGTCTTTTAATTAAAAGACATTTTTTCAAAAACGAATGTCTTTCTTAGAAAACAAAGCTTTCTTAGAAAACAAAGCTTTCTTAGAAAACAAAAACGAATGTCTTTCTTAGAAACTTTAAAGTATTTCCAAACAATACTTTTAAAAGTATTGTTTGGAAATACTTTAAAGTTTCGAAGAAAGACATTCGTTTTTGTATCTGCCTACTATGCAAAGCAATTCTTTCTCGAAGTGGGAATTGTCCAAAGACATTTACCATTTGTGTAATTAGGCGCCATTTAAAAAAAAAGCACCTTGTGGAGTATGTATTGGCTGAAAAAGAGTCTGATTAAAAAAAATTATTGAAACATCGACTGTTTCTACATCAAATGATTCGGACATAAAAAAATTAACATTAGTAGAGAGTATTAATAAAAAAAGGTTGAAGAATATTAATGACCATAGATCAATCAAGCTTCACAATCGCATTAGAGAAATGATGGCATTGGATATTTAACCATACACAATTGTTGAAGATCTTGGTTTTAGAAAACTAATTGAAGAGATATACCTTAATTACCAAATACCTAGTAGGAGTTTCTTTAGTGAAAATATTGTTCCACAAATATATGGTAACCTTTTTAATTCAATCAAGAGTAATATATCTTCTGCCAGTTATATCTCCCTTACAACTGATATTTGGACAGTTAATAGTTTAAATTTTGCTTTCATAAGCATTACAGCACATTGGCTCAATAATTAATTTTCGCAACAGAGAGCAATACTCAGAGTTATGCATTTTCCAGAAAGTCACACAGAAAGAAATATAAGTGAGTATTTACATAAAGGTTAGCTAAGTTTTGAAATTCCACACACAAAAGTTCACATTGTTTTACGAGATAATGCTGCCAATATGGTAGCTGGCGTTAGAGACTGGTTTTAAGTCAATTCCATGTTTTATACATACAATACAGTTATGTATACATGACTCAATTTTGTTTCAAAAATCTGTGAAAGAAATTTTAGTTTGTTTCAGAAGGCTGGCAACACGTTTTCACCATTCACCAACAGCAGCAGCAAAATTAGAAGCAATTCAGAAACAACTTGGTACAAATAAGCATAGGTTAATACAAGATGTTACTACAAAATGGAATAGTTCCTACCAGAGATGTGTAGTCTCAAAAAGGACTCCGGATTTGAAAGTCACAAAAAGATTACTTTATCTTAGTTTTTGGTATCCAGGAGCTTTAAAAATATAAATAAATTTATGGATTACTAATAGGAAAAAAATTAAGACTTTTAGGTTAAAGGAAAAATCATTTTTTGAAAGATTTTTTTTTGAAGCCGGAGTCCTTAAGTATAATGGCAGCAAGGACTCCGGGACTCCAGGACTCTGGGCTTAAAAACAATAAGTTTCAAGTCATTAAATCTCATGAATTTTTGAATGAATGTCAAACATGTTTAAACTCCGCATCCCTGGTTCCTACAAAATGATTGAAAGGATGCTTGATCGAAAAGTTCTTTTAGCAACTTATACAGCTGATCATGCTACCCAATCAACATTAAATTTATTCCAATGGGGCTTTTTAGATAAAGTTTTTTATATTTTAGAACCATTTAAAACTTTAACCGTTAATCTCAGCAAACCTGAGGCATTTTTATCAGATTTTGGCTCTTAAAGTATTTTTTAATCAAGCATTAGTTTGTGAGGTATTTTTAAGTATAAATACTTTAGTTGAACAATTTAAAGAGTCTGTAGACAAAAGACTAAGTATTTATGTCTTTACACTTTTTGTGACCCTAGATATAAATTAATGTATCAAAAGAAGATGAAAATGTAATAAAAATTTGGCTAAATGAGCAGATGCAAGAAATGCAGCAACAATTTAAAACTTAAATCCTCTGATTCTGATTGTGAAGAACCCACAGTAAGTGACACAAATGAAGTGTTTGTGAAACCAGCGTATCCAAAATTGAAAATACATAATAAAATTTAAACCAAAACTGTATTGAAATACTTTTATAAAATTTTATGTCCTTCTATGTTCAATTGATACCTTCTTTTAATAAAAACTTTATCCATTTAAACCGTAGCTATGGTAGGAGTTAAATTTTATTTATATTTAGATAAATGTATGATTAATTCAAAATTTGCATTATTGGTCGAACATTTGCTTAGGTTCGGCCAAACCGAACGTTCGGCAAAATAGCCGATCGTTCGGCGCATCCCTAGTGAATATCAATTTACGGATGGATGACCCAGAACTTTTTCTTTTTTGAAAACGACTATGTGTACTATGGCTATGCTCTATATTGGGTATCAAAAGCGCACCCAGGGTCGGACTGGGATTTAGGGGCCAAGTTGGGGGGGGGATGCATAGATGCAGGGCCACCTTATATATCAAAATTTCCCTATATTATGTATGAAGGACCTTTTTTTTATTTTTTTCTTTCTATTTTTTTCTTTGAGGACCTTTTTTCATTTTGCGCCCCTTGGATATCTGCCACCCGGGAAAAACTGTCCCTCGCGACCCCCCTCTCGGCGGCACTGCATATATGGGACCCTTATAGGTAGCAAAAAATTTAGCAAAAATATGTTAAACCCTTAATGACATAATTTTGTCTTTAAAGATATAGGAAATTGAAAATTGATGCATATTTACAATAATTAGTTATTACTAATATGTATCTTTGTGTGTTTTATTTGTGTATCTTGATTTAAAGAGAGACCCAGGACCTTTAGATATAGCAGGGGCCCGGGAGGTAAGTACCCCTAACCTCCCTCGCCAGTCCGACCTTGAAAACACCAAAAAAATATATGATCTCTAAAACAAGGTTTTGAAGAAGAAGGTGTTTAAAAAAAAAACAAAAAACATATATCAATTGTGGTAGGATTGAAGAATTTTTTTACATTTTGTTATTGAAACTCAAGATTACTTTGTAAAAATATTGGCTGTTATTTAATATTTTAGAAAAATGACCAAATTAAAGTACGTGCACGAATTTCAATGCTTGATTACAGTAATTTTGATGAATTTTCATGGCTTTTACATTTTTTAATTCAATTGAACTGTTTTCAAATGTGTTTAATAATGATATATAATGGGTTATAACTCCTCAATGATGGAAAGCAAGAACTATTAAAATTTTTTTCGAAAAAACACGTATCAAAAACAAAAAAATGTTGTGAAATATAGTTATTGTCTATGGTTGCACAAAAGTATAAAAAAAAGTTTTTTGAAAAAAATCAACTTTAGGATTATTTAGTATTTTGCTTCTAAAATCATTCCCGCAATATATAATGAAAAAGTTATTCTCAAAAATAATATAATATTTGATCTAATGGCATTTTAATAGATAAAAGTAACATTTGAGTTTTTATGAATTCAAAACAGGAAACTGACATCACAATTTGATTTTAATGTGTTATATGCAGACACTTATTACTTTTCCGGTTTAAAAGTCATACTTCAAAACTTAATTTAAGTACACGAGTGTTTTTGGTCTGATAATGTTAGTCTCTTATAATGTAACTTTTTCCTCATTTTTTATCAAATTATATTAAGAATGATTTTAATTTAGTTGAAATAAAGTTCTTTTTAAATAAATAAACAAGGAAATACAAGTAAAAGAAATTTATCAAGAAAAATAAGACGAAAATGGAATGTTGCAAAATAAAAAATCTAACATCTCTTGCACAAATCAAACAGCTAGTAGTTTGACTAGTGAAAAAAAAATCAAATTAAACTGTTTGAATACACTTAACTCTGAATAAGATAACTATTTTGTTTTTATTAACTTTTTAATTCTCAATGAACTGAGAGCTGAAATATGCAGTAACTGCTATTAATTCTATCAGTTGATTCCAGTATAAAAGATTTGCACATTTGTTGCAATTAAAATGTGAACACTGTGGTTATAATAAAAGATTCAACTATCCAACCAAATCAATAAGTTCTAAATTGGATACAGTAAAAGTTGTCACACCATGCAATGTTAATGTGCGTGCAATAATAGCTTTTTGAGAGGCTGTCGTTACGGAGCAATTAAAACATTTTCATCTTGCATGAATTATCATATCTGAACCATACCTAAAAATGGTTATCAAAAGTCAAACAGAACTGTTATGGTAGTTTATAAAAATGCTACAGAAAAAAGTATGTTGTTGGCAATTAAAGAAAAAACTAACATTGCTCAGGGTATACCTTGTGTAAAAGTTTCAATTGACGGTACGTGGCAGAAACGTGGTTACAATTCTTTGCATGGTGTAGTTACAGCGATTTCTGGAGATAAATGCATAGATATTTAAGTTTGGTCTAAATACTGCATGGGTTATAAAATGTGGAATAGTAAAAAAGAAACTCCAGAATATCAGTGCTGGAAACTTGATCTGTGAAACAAATCACAAATTTACATAGGAAGTATGGAGTCTGCAGGAGCAGTAAAAAATTTTAATTGCTCAGTAAAAAAAAAAATTTATAAAGAGTTTCTTGGCAATGGGGACACTTCTTCCCTCAAAGATGTTAAAAACATAAACCCTTACCTGGATTTTGATAACACTCCAATAAATCTTAAATGTGTAGCTTATGTACAAAAACGACTAAGCACACGACTTAAAGATTTAGTCAAAGGTATAAACCTTCAATTCTTATTGGTGGCATGTTCAGACACCTACTGTCTGTTGCCTACACTGTGCGAAAAAATAATAAGGCACCCCAAAAATATTTATAAAAGCCTACTACACATTTATATTTAAAAAATAATTTTTATAGTAAATGGAAGCAAAAGTTTTACGATACTACAACATTGAAAAAGTTTATTTAAAACGTAATTTGCTTTTTATTAAAAAAATTTATTTTTTTAGTGCGACAAAATTATAAGACAATTTTGAAAAACATTTATATAAAGGATCTTTTATAAAAAAGACGTCTCAATTTAAAAAAATTAATAGTGGGTACTTATAGCATTTTTTTCAAATTACATCAATCGTTCTAAAAAGTAAAGAACTTCACAACTTATTTATGTGCGAGATGTTAATTGCATCCCATTTAGATGCGACGGACGATTTTAAGTCAGCTATTGAAGAATATTGTTTACCACCTTCAAACATTATATGTAACAGTTTTCCCTAAAAAGTTCTTAATTTGATTCAGGCCTGGGGTGTCTATTTCAATGTTTTCAATATCACTTTTGTTAAAATAATCCTTTACTATCTTAGCTGTATGAACGCTAGCATTATCTTGCTGAAACACAAATTTTTTACCACCAATAATAGATGCTTCACGTCGTAAAAAATTTCCAACAGTTAAAAGATTTAGCCTTTATTTTCCGTCAACAAAATAATCTTCTTATTTACCGTGACACTCAATCGCACACCAAATCATTACACCATCACCACCTATTTGACGCAGTTGCTGCGTTAGAGAAAAGGCACCTATGATGGCGTCCGGTCATATTTTCATAAATATTATTTATGGCGAAAAAGTGACTCGACCAACATGTCTACACTGACTTTACATTAGTTTTAGAAAAAATATGTCCCTTGTGGCACAAATATTGCTTTTATAATTCACAAAAATCAATTTTGGGATGTGCTGTTGTATTTTTAATCCCCTTGAATAAATTTAAGACTGTGATTTTAATGTGACTGTGCCAAATGAAATTTTCATGCTTTTTATTTCCAGGTTTTGTGCATTTAGTGGAATATTTATTTTAATTTTATCTTTTGAACAGGGCAGACATAGCTTGTTTAATTGAAACTGATGACTTCTTCATATGATGGCATATTGACAAGTTAGGTGTGTTGCAATATTGACGATTTAAGAAAACCTTTTTTTTCTTTCATAAAAACCACATATATGTTAGTGAAGTAAAAAGGAATTTTTACTTCGCTAAAAAAATTTTTGATTCAAAAAACACATATATGTATAATCTCTTATGTGCATGCGCGAAATTCTATACTGCTGCTTTGTAGCACGAAAGGGTTAATTAGGAAAGATTACGCAAAAACTCTTAGGGTTATTCTTGTTTTACATGTAACAAAGAATGTATATATATATATCAAAATTTTTGTTCTTGGTCTTCAGGATACTGAATAATGAAGCTTTAAAGTTTAGTATGCCATCATAGACGCCTTTCCGATACTGGTTTTTTACGCAAATTTTAAAAGTAATATAATTCCGGCCCATCAAGACAATCTCGTTTTTTGTCAGAAAATTCTTCTCGTTGCCATTCTTTTTCCCACGTTACGTGGTCCTTCTCAAAAGTTATTCGATCTTTTATGTGTTTTGTTTCTAATGGTGGTTTTCGCAGAAGTTTTAGTGCGAAAGATGAAAAGAGCTATGAATAACTATGAATTGTACGTAAATTAGCAATCAAACCTGCTTCGGAGCTGTTAGACGTGCAGTTAAAGAAGAATTTTAGGTTTGTCTTATTTCTTCGTCTACCACGGTTACTTTATACTGATGGACGTCAGAGACTTTTTTCTTTATTCCATACGTATGAGGACTTTTAAAGTAGTTTTTAATCGGCTGCGTGTAATGTCTAGGACCAAGTAACTAATAGAAAGACCCATTTTCGCTAAGCTATAAAGCATTTTTTTCTCAATTGAACTCAACTGGGAAGCAGACCCATTAAAAATTAATTTGTTTTTTTATACTTAATAAAAAAAACTAAATTTTAATTTTTGACAGTTCACAACAGTCACATCAAATAAATATTCGTAATTGCCCAAATTTGCGGATTGTAAATATATTTATTATATAATACTAAAATTAGTTGATAAGTTCTTGTGCACAATTGCGTTTCTTAAATCTTTAGGAGGTGTCTTATCATTTTGTCGCGCAGTGTAAAACCACCATCGTTGTTTGAGAACCGGTTTTCCTAATGTGTCCTGCCTATTAAATTTGACACTAATTTAATGTATCTTGCTCACTAAACTCAAATCTCCATGTTTGACAGGTCTTCTTTCTTATATGAGGGAATACCATCCTTGGTTATACCAAAACGGATAAAAAAAGATACGGCTTTGAGAAGGAACTAATCTTTGAAGAAGTCTTTGGTTGTACTATGTAAAGTGATTTATCTCTGGAACATCATATTTCAACAGTTACACAAAAATATGCATCTCTATTCTTCTTCTAAACACTGGTCAGGTGAAAGATGAGAGTGAAATATCAAATATCTCTGAGAATACTAAAATTAGGAGTTTTACCAATTTTTCCATACTTCCAGTAGGAAAGAAGTATGGAAAAATTGGTAAAACTCCTAATTTTAGAACTCTAAGATTTCACAGAGTGTCACATTTCCTTTAGCTGACAAGTGTTTAGAAGAGGAAGAGAGAATCTATTATGATATGAATTGATATTTTTAATGTTCTAAAATTATTTTATTAAAGATATTTTTTTAATTAAAGATATTTTTATTAATTTAATTAATTTTATTAATTTAATTAATTTTATTAATTTAATTAATTTTATTAATTTAATTAATTTTATTAATTTAATTAATTTTATTAATTTAATTAATTTTATTAATTTAATTAATTTTATTAATTTAATTAATTTTATTAATTTAATTAAATTATTTTTAATTTAATTATTTTAAATAAATTGTATTAATTTAATTAATTTTATTAATTTAATTAATTTTATTAATTTAATTAATTTTATTAATTTAATTAATTTTATTAAATATTAATTATTAATTATTAATTTATTAATTTTTAATTATATTAATTTAATTAATTTTATTAATTTAATTAATTTTATTAATTTAATTAATTTTATTAATTTTATTAATTTTATTAATTTAATTAATTTTATTAATTTTATTAATTTTATTAATTTAATTAATTTAATTAATTTTATTAATTTTATTAATTTTATTAATTTTATTAATTTTATTAATTTTATTAATTTTATTAATTTTATTAATTTAATTAATTTTATTAATTTAATTCAAGATATTTAATTAAAGATATTTTTAATGTTCTAAAATTGTCTGGAGCCTAAACTGCCAGTAGGCTATCCAGGAAGAAAAACAGTGAAAAATCACTACATAATATGTTGGATTCTGTACCACTTAAATCTTAATGACACTAATGAGCTTGTTTTAATTTCTGGTCATTTTCATTGCTAACAAAGTCAGTCATCAACCTAGCATTATGGTGTTCATCAGGTTGTAGAAGCCTTAAGTTAGAAAGCTTGCAAATCTGCTCCCAGCTAAAAAGTAACCAGTTGATAAAGAGCAAATTCAGATGTGTTTCAGTCCAATTTTTCAGTTTTAACTAGCGCATTCACACCATTTTTAATCTTAGACTAAAGATACTGATATTTTTTGTATAAGGGTTAACTGGGTTCCTCCCTGTATTTCTTTCATGAAATGATGAAAACTCAGGTCTATTAAATGGTGCCTAAAATATATTCTTTTCATTTTCTTTTCATTAATCTCTTTAAATTTAAAATGTTGACTGCAATTTGTGTAGTGTACGTTACACCAGTACTGTAGCCAAAAAACTGGACTTGGAAGAGAATAAATTGAAATATTTCTAATTGCACCATTATGTCTTTCAGTGTTAAAAGCAGTTGTATCAGAATAACAAGCTTAATCTAGTCTGTTAAACCATCATTTTCTAAAAGACTTTGAATTGCAAGTGTCCAATCAGGTCCTTTGGAGAACAGTACTCCTTGTACTCTTAGAAGAAAGTCGACCAGACTCAGGTAAAGGATACACTAGTTCCTAACTTTTTTACTGGTTCAGAGATTTTTAACTCCATCTTGTACTGTTTGACTAGCTTTTTGTCAAAGTGAAGAACATGTTTTTAACATCTAATCTTACCCAAGGTCTTCTCTCTTACTATAAGTGCCCCATTTTCTACAGCTTTATGATTTTTTCTGACCTTCTGAGACTTCAAAATGATAAACATGTCATTATACACCCCTCTTCCCCATCTCGGAATAGTGACAACAACATTGCTGTTTTAGTTCTTGACTTGATATCTAAGAAAAAGCAGATTATTTTATGTTTTAAACGATGCAGTTTTTGTTTTTTTAATTTTGTAATGTTGTATTAATCGAATTTGTATACTTAAATTTTTATCACAAATCATGATAGATTTTACCTTTTTTATATCATTATTAAAAACAATACAATTGCAATTACGAAAATGTATATTCATTAAAATTACAAAATCGGTGCATTAGACAATGCGCTTCAATTTAAATTGCTTATTTTTAAAAATTATTGAATAATTTTACAAAATAATCAAGAGTTTAAACCATAAAATGTAAATATCCCGTATTATTATCGCAACTAGTATAAACTTTTACTCTAAAACACCCTCTTCTTTAAAACAATCTCTTTGAGATCAGATATTTTTATAGTGTGTTATTGATACCCAATAAGGAGGATTGCCATTATGCACATATTTATTTAAGAATTTTTTTATCCTGGAACAACCTAAGTTATGAGGACTTTGACCAGAGCGTCATTTTTACTCAAAGATTTATAATACTTTTTTTAATGAAAAATGAATTAGCGTATAAAGTAAAACTATTGAAAAAAAGTTGAAACTTGTACAGTTTTAAAATCTATCAACTACCATAACCAAACTCAACTCAAAATGTATAGAATACGGGTTTAACCCGTGGTGCTTCGAGTAAAACATTATGTATGTGTTCCATTAACCTACTTTTGCTTTTTCTATGTCCTCCTTTGATTACTCATTTTTCTAGAAACCCTCTTTCTGTCTGATAACTATGTGTTTAATTATTTTCTTCGCTGCGTTTATCTATGGCAGGGTAAGAATCGAAATTTGTTTTTTTCGCCAGATGGGTAACTACACTTGTAGTTACTTGTAGAACTTGTAGCAACTACACTTGTAGTTACTTGTAGAACGAAAATTTTCAACTATTATAGATCAATGTTTTATGCAGATTTCTAATATACGGAATTAAAAAATGTTTTTTAATAGATTTTTGCTAACATTTTAATATTTGAAGCGAAATAGAAAAGTATGTTTATAGCAACAAGAATAGCAATGTAGTAAATGTACTTTTCCAGAAAAACAGTTATTCTGGAAAAGCACGCAAAAAATACATTTGCTCATATTACAAGAAAATGGTATTTTTAAATGAAGTCTAAGGTGAGGATTTTTTTCCTAACAAAAATAAAACTGAATTTTAGCTAATGTGTTTTTTTTAATGAAAAAATAAATATCTATTTCAACATCAAATTTCGCGCCACAGATTCATGTGTATTAATAATATTTTATTAACACAAAAAAATGAATAGCATCTTAATTAGATGGAAGCCGCTAATGACAGCGTACAAATTTACGCTAATGATACTGCTAACTACACCCATCTTAGAATGCTCATATTACACAAATCTACTCTATGCAATCATCGAGCTGATGTGATTTTTTTCAAGCATTTTTATAAAAGCTAAAACTCTTTTTATTTTTCCTGAGAAAATACTTTTTAATTTCTGCTACATTACCAGAAATAAAAAATAGTATGTCTGCTACATTACCAGAAATAAAAAATAGTATGTCTGCTACATTACCAGAAATAAAAAATAGTGTGTCTGCTACATTACCAGAAATAAAAAATAGTATGTCTGCTGCATTACCAGAAATAAAAAAATTGTTTGAGGACTAGAAAAAAGAATTTGAATTGATGTTGAAAAAACAGGAGAAAGTTTTTAGTGGAAAGTGTTAGTGGAAACTTGTCAAAAAAGACAAGAATTAAAACATAGCTTAAATTTTTATGAGCAACTAATTCATGAAAACGTTAAGAAATAAAAGGTTTACTACTAAGAAAACAATTCAAAAATTAGACGCATGCAAAAAAAGTTAGGGAAGGTCATTCGAAACTAATATAAATCACCGTTCCCACTATAGATATAATTTGCAATGCATTTTGGTAAATGCATTGCTAAATTTACCTATAGTGGAACGGCGAATTTAAGAGTAGATGGAATTATTGAAAACGAAACTTAAGTTATTAAAAAGCAAACTTAAGCTAAAAAAAAATTTTTGAAGATTTATTATCGGTTAATAATGTCCAAATTAAACGGGTCCATAGAACTGGAAAAAGTAAAAAATAAGCCGAGAACAATAGCAATTAAACTATTAGATTTAAAGATAAAGTTTTAAGCAAATCGAGTAATCTGAAAGCAAAAAAAACATTAATATAAACGTGGATTTCTGTTCTGAAATAACGCAAATCAAGAAAAGCTTAAGGGAGGAAATAAAAATCGATAGTTTGCGTTGCAAAGAAAAGCAAAAATTTATGATCTTTATATTTGTCATTAATTAGCGGGCTTTTATAATCACTAATTATAAAAAAAAAATGTTAAAAAAATGGAGAAAAATTTGATAACCAAATTGACACCGACTCCAATTATTTTAATTACAAAATGTTAGAAAGTAAATATAACTCACTTTCTGAATAATCACAATATCTGAGACAAAATAAAAACAGTTTTTCTATTTTGAATATCAGTGTTCTAATTAATTTAGAACGCATTTTGAAATAATTTTAAAAAAATTCCAAATTCGAAAAAACATATTTATTTGGTCGGGGACCTTAACATCAACCTGTTCAACTATGCTTCAAATAATAATCCAAAGAATTTTATAATTACTCTTTTAGAAAATAACTCCCAGCAAAAAACAAATCAAGAAGAGTAACAAAGTCTTCTTTTCTACTAAATTAATCAAAACTAACAATTTTTATAATAGTCCTCTTTACACAGGTATCATCAAATTGATTTATCGGATCATTTTCCTACATTTTTAGCTATCAAAAACATTTTAGTTAACAATATTGCCACAAAATCCGCAATATTTCTGCGACAGTTCAATGAAAAATCCTTAAAACATTTTAAAAACTTTAAAAAATTATGCTGATTGGAATCTGGTTTTGCAATCAACTGAGGCTAACAATACACACAACTAGTTCCTTGATCAATTTTGCAAATATGGAATAGCGTTTTTAGAAAAGAAAAATTATAAATTCACTTCAAAATCTCATGATGTCGAAAGGCTTACTAAAATCTTCAAAAAATTATAATCTTCAAGAAAATTATGTATACAATATCTTAAAAAAAATCTTATAAAATTGAAATAAGATTAAAATTACTAAAATATATTTGAAAAATGAAAAAATACTCAAAAAAGCTTTATTATGCTCAGTTATTAAAAAACAAACAACGGAAACACTAAAAAATATGGGTTGGAATTAAGGATTTGAATGTAGAGAATAACTATAATAAAAAAATAAAAATGCAAAAAAATCTTTTAACTAATAGAAAATTAGTATGATATGATAAATTAATTATAACTGAAAAACTAAACAACTACTTTCTTCTTGATTCCAGTCCTTTTGATTCATATTTAAGGGCCGACGACACGGGTTTCGAATTCGGGGGTGGGGGTTGGCACAATCGTCAATTTTTAACAAAAGTCTTCTGTAACTAGAAATTTCTTAAAAAAAAAAAAAAAAGGTCCTTTAGAAAAAAAGTGGAGGCGGGGGAAGGGGGGGGGGGGCAGGCCTCCCTGGTGTCGTCGGCCCTGTATTTAAAAATTTATGATAAACTCATGAGCAAAAAAATGTTATATTGGACACGCGGACGTCCATAGTCATTTTTTGTTCATTCAACGTTTTAATTAGCTTATTCTCCGAATGACTAACAGCTCTAAAAAATGAAGTTTTTTTTCCTGCAAGACCTAAATTTAATACACACGTGTTTAGGAATTCAACACGTGTGACAACCCTCATTAGAATAATAGTTAGCAACCCTCATTAGGTTAATAATAACAATCTTCATTAGGATAATAACTAGATTATTGCATAAATAATTAAATTCCAGTATTGACACAAATCATTTCAACAAATAAAAATAATAATATTTTTGACAATATATAATATCTTGTATATTAGATCATGGCCTACTTAAATTATAGAGCTTGATAAGTTGCATTTTCGTAAAAGATTAAGAGGCAAGTTTTTTTACGGCTAATGTATAAAATCTTGAGTTTCTTGGTAAGCAGAAAATCGTATGGCTCAAGATGAGGCTTTTTAGCATTCAAAATACGCAGACCAGACATTATATTGATACAATGAGAACATGTAAGGAAGCGCTACTATATTAACTGATTTAGGTAGAACATGCAAGAGATACTACTACATTTACTGAGGGTTTGGTTTGGGGCAGGCAAATATCAGTCAATATAGTAACACACTTACATTTCTCACAATAACAGTATGATATCTGGTCTGCGTTTTTCTAAAACTCAGAACCGCTTTTTAGAATACTGAAATCAGTTACTAACACAGAATACTGAAATCAGTTACTTACACAGAATACTGAAATAAGTTTTCAGATAGCTATATCAACATGCTATTAAAAATAACCTTACATATTACTAAAGATACACACAACGCTCCATTGGAAATTGCAATTAATAAAACTTAAAAAATTACATAATTGTAAAATTGTAAAAAATAAATTAATAGAAACAAAAAATCACCCTGCAAAACAATGTTTTGCAATGTAAATACTCTATTATGCTTCATATTTCAAACACGCAGGAATTAAAATGTCACAAATTTGACTATTCATTTATAGTTGGCGTAGAAATATCATGCATAAAAACTGTTTTTGATTCAAAAGCTGTTAAAAAAATTATTAATTTTTTATTGTCTTATAAAGGCTATCATATTTCTTTACCTGAATTAGGTACGTGTAAATCCGGATTTTACGGAACCGTTTTTTTCGGTCGAATTCTGCGATAAGTTTTGTTCAAGTTTGTTGAAAAGTTGCATGATATGAACTTGTTTTTGCTGCGTTATTTTTTAAAAATATTTATCAACATAGACTTTTTTTGAATACTAGTAATATAGAGTTTTAATTTTACACGGATTTCTTTGATGTAAAACTTTATTTATTACGAAGTAAGTTATTTTTAAAAATTGTCAAAGAAATGCCAGATCATTATTCTATTACATTCTTCCACCTTTAAAAGCCTTTTTTCTTACTAAATGGCAAATTTTATTGAAAAAAAAAAGGATGTCCAGACACCCTAAAACTATAACCGAATTAGGAAACTATTTTAGGCCTTAATAATGGGATGTTATAAAAGAAGTAATAGGAAAGGAAAAGATTGATCCAGGTAATATCCTGCCAAACCATTTAAATATCGGTAACAAAAACATTGTTATTAATGATCAAAAAAAGATTGCTGAAAATTTTAACAATTATTTTACAAACATCGGAAACACACTAGCTAATAAAATAACTCAAAGTAAACAAATATTTAAATCGTATTTAAAAGAAGTAAACTTTGTAATGGACGAGTTTGACTTATCTTCTGATGAGCTTCGAAACGCATTTAAAACAATACAATCAAAAAAGAGTCTGGGCCTTGATGATATCAACTCTCATGTGGTTAAGGAAGTTTATGATGTTATTGAATATCCCCTATTGTATATCTTTAATCACTCATTAAAAAGTGGAGTTTTTTCTGAACACTTAAAATTAGCACGCGTAGTTCCGATATATAAAAGCGGAGATAAGTCTACTTTATCAAACTATAGGTCAATTTCCATACTTTTATGCTTCTCGAAAGTACTAGAACGCATTATGTACAACAGACTTTTTTCATACCTCAAAAATCACAATATCCTTTTTAATAACTAATACGGATTTAAAAAAGACCATTTAACTGAACATGCAGTAATAAAGTTAGTCAACGAAATTTTGAATGGGTTTGACAAAAATCAATATACACTTGGAGTATTTATCGATCTTTCAAAAGCGTTCGATACAGTGGATCACAAGATCCTTCTATACAAACTTAGTAATTATGGTATAAAAAATAAAAATCTTAAACGGTTTAGATGCTATCTAAACAATCGTAAACAAGCTTTTTATTACAATAAAACTTACACTTCCCTTCAAACCATTACTTGTGGCGTTTTTCAGGGATCTATTCTAGATCCTTTGCTTTTTCTTGTCTATATTAACGACAAATTTTTGTCTTCTCTTATACTGAATTTTATTTTTTTTGCAGATGACACCCAAGCTTTCTACACCCACTCAAATATTAAAACTATTTTTAATATAATAAATCAGGAGCTTGAAGAGCTAAGCGATTGGTTGAAAGCTAACAAACTTTCCTTGAACATTGAAAAAAGAAAATACATTCTTTTCACAAAACCATCAAAGTCAGACACATTACCATTAAGACTTCCGGATATTTTAGTTGACAAAAAAAGATTGAAAAGAGAATTTTCTGTGAAGATGAACATATTAGCTGGAAAGAGCATATCAAGTTGTTAGAAAATAAAATATCTAAAAGCATTGGGATTATGCATAAAACTAAGTATATTTTAAATAAAGTATGTCTAAAAAGTTTATACTTTGCATTTGTTCATAGCTGCATTAGCTACTGCAATGTTGCCTGGGCAAGTACTTACCAATCAAAACTAGCCTTAGTCTATAAAAAAACAAAAGCAGGCATGCCGCATATTCACAAATGGATATGTTAGTGCTAAACAAATAATGAAAGAACTGAGAGTTCTTAATATTTATGAACAAAACAGCTATAGCATCCTTCAGTTTATGTTCAAAGTAAAAAATAATTTGGTCCCAAAAACATTCCACAATTACTTCCAACTTATTGATCATAAATACGAAGCAAAACATTCTAAGCAGAACTACTATATTCCAAAAATGTCTTTGAGTCAATCCCAATTCTCAATATCTAGAAGAGGACCACAATTGTGGAACTCATTTCTCAAAAATAAGATTAAAACGATAATCTCTTTTCAACATTTTAAATGCGTTGTTAAACAACAGTTACTTGACCTCAACATTACTGAAACAATCTCTTATTTTTTAAAAAACTTTCACACGTCTTGAAATTTTTTTTTTTTTGTTCCATTTACACAATAGCTAGAAATGATTGTGGTTATATTTATAAAAGTGCATTTAATTGTATTTATATTTATAAAGATACATTTACTTGGCTATTTTACTTATATGAGTTCTTATATTTATATATATTTAAATATCTTATAATTTGTGTTTATCTTATTGATTGTAAAACATAATTGAAATTAACGGATGCAAGATGATTAGACCATCGTCTTCTGCTTGCTCCAGTCAACTTGTTACGTTAACAGTTTTGTAAAAAAAATAATTTTATATTGACGAAAAAAGATTATATAATATAATATATAATAATATAAGTTAAAGTTAATGCCGGGAAGAGTGGGCAGAACCTATAAGTAATAAAATAATGATGTTAAATATAGACTATATACTTGATTTAAAAAATTATAATGTAGTTAGAAACAGTAATGTCAGTATATTTCTCATTATTTTAAAACATTATTATTTTATATTTATCAAAAAGTAAACTACTGAATCTAATTATTTTTCTAGGGTTTAAAAACAAAGTTTATGTTTTCTGGTGAATTCAAAAAGTATTTAACTGATAGTTTTGCATTGTCTCAATTAAGCATTGACTCTAATACAGAGAGTAGTACAGCTTGTAAAAATGGACATATTATTTTATTATTTACAAAAAGTAGTGAGTTGTTAATCAAAACATCTCAACAATTCACTAAACAATTTAAGATAAAAACATGTAAATATCAATTTAGGAGTCTCATAAATAAATCATTGAATTGAGATTTTACAGGACTGAGGACAGTGATCATTTTGTTGACTTTTGCAATGAACCTTTTTTAGACCATATATCAAATTTGCCTATTATTTTATTATCATCAGGCACTTCAGATGTTTCGTTTGCCAATATGAATGTTTAATATCCTTTAACTCTCGAACCATCTACACCTGTTTCTGAAATTTTACTAAACATATCTTTAGAGAGAAATTTGGCCCTATAAACCAAAAACAAAAAGATAAGTATCTTATTTGTCGTTTTGGTTAGCTAACTTTTATATAGAACGTATATATGAGTTAGCTAACTAAGGAGCAAAATAGCACTATTAAAATGCCAAATCAATTATGTGTTCTAAGAAAAAACATTAAACAAAAAGAAGAAACATTAAAGTTTAAAGGGCGGAAATACGTTATACGAATAAAAATATTTACTTTTTTTTAATATCAATTAGTCCAGCTTTAATCTTTATTACAACTGCATAGTGTAATCAATCGTTGTTGCTAAAAATGTTGAACCAATTTCAAACGCCCGGTACTTATTTTGGTTGTTTTTGTCATACACTAGGATAACTTTAAAACAAAAGAAAATTCATATTATTATAAGGCAAAACATTCAGATTATTGTTAAAATGAAAGTTCAGAATAATATTATTTTTCTACAGTTGAGTTAGCTGAACTCCTGAGCTAAAGTTCCTTTTTAGACATAGTTTAAACTATGATTAAGAAAATAAAAATGCTGTCTATATCTCATTAAAACATATTTAGTTTAAATATCTTTTAATGAGATATTGTAAAAGTTTAAAAAAAATATGATTAATAAATAAAAAATAGATAAAAAACATAATTAAAACAATAACTTTGCGTAGCAACGTTATTTGCACTCATTTGACGATAAGAAAAATCGTTTTTTCATCTGAAGCTTAAAAGAATTCAAAAATGTTTTTGACTTTATATTTTCTTTATAACTATAAAGATTTTTTGAAAATATAACTATATTTTTAAAAAATATTAAATTGAAAAATCAAAAAACTATTGCAATCGGGAAATCCAATCAAATGCTGGGACGAATAAAAAACTCGTCGGCTAATTTCTATTGTCAACTTGTGAGATCACTTTTTTTAACATTCATTTGTAATTCATTTGAATTTGCAGTTCCGGCTCGGTTTCCTTATATGAAAGGAGACTGTAATGCAATTGAAAAAATACGACACTGAGCAACTAAACTGTTTCATCAATTAGAAGTTTCAAATATGAAGTTCGACTTATTGCTTTAGGTTTAACAACCCTGAGAGAAGAAAAAGGGGAGATTTAACAGCATTATACAATCTTATGCACGGTATTGACAAGACAAACATAGGAAAATATTTTCCACTTGCTAAAAATTGTTTTTAACAAGTGGAAAACATTCCACTTGCTAAAAACAATTTTTACATTCAAAATACATTCATAGAGGCTAGAGGTGCAAAAAAAAAACGATATTTTAAAGAATTTTTTTTATAAATGCTTCAAAATAAATACTATTTTTTTTTAAATATTTTTTTTTAACTGGAAGATTTGTTCTGCTTGTAAAAATAGCTTTTTTCTTATACGTTTTTCTTACTTGCGTAGCATTAGGGCTAAACATGATTCCCCTCACCATGAATTAAAATCGCTTACAAACAACAATTGCTTCTTAAAACCAAATAACTTCCCCCTAAAAATGCCATGGTTCCACCAGTTGTTATATTTTCGTCTCATAAATTTTTTCTCCTACTCGTAATTTTTTTTTCCGCGTATTTACTTGAGTGATGTTATTGAAATGTGTTTAATCGGGTTGGTTTTGTAAAAACTTTTCATTGTTGAATGAATAAACCTAGAAAATTGATGTTCTGTTTCCGCTTATACATGCTAGAAAATTGATGTCTTTTCTGTTTTCACACATGCGCAAGTAGTTCAATTTTTTAATAAAGTTTTCTTATTCTACTATTTTACTAAATAAATGAAAAAAACTTTTTTTTTATTGAATTATACATAACATAATTATTTACTTAAATTTCTTAACTTAGGTAGCATGGGGGTTATCTAAGTAAGTCAATAAAAGAAGTGATTTAAATCGTCGATGCTCCATGGCCAATCATCATTTTTACAGGCTGCAAACAGGGTGGGTTTACAGTTAGCAAAATTTTTTAAATTTTTTCCGTGCTTGATCAAGCATGCCTGACCTTTCGACGTTCCAGATCATATTTGCTGTTTGTAGCGTTCTACAATTTATCAGTTTCAGTTTACTTCGAAATTTGGATCCAACTTGTTCTTCTAGAATCCACAGTACGGATTGAATAATGAAATTGTTCGAGTCTCTTATAATGTGGTATCTTACGAAACACAGTTGCTGAATATGAAACTTAAGCCAATTGCGGTTTACCATTTTAATTATTAAGTGAATACTGACTTGGTCAATTATATTAATGCTCAGGATTTACCTGTAGCTGTTACTTGAACTGCTACTAAGTGTTTAAGTTTCGAAGCTTTTGCATGAGAATCTCTTTGCATGAGAATCTTTTGCAGCCGTAAGGTAGAATAGGTTTGCATGCTGCTTTAAAAATTTGGGTATTGAGTAGGATGGGGACAGTTCTGAATATTGACCGTTTAATTTAGTTAAATATATCTTTTTGAAATCTACAAATGCAATGTACAGGTTTGAATACTCTTTTATAGGTACTCGTACGCGCTACAAAATAACTTTTTTATAAGCTATTGCAGCAGAAGACTTATTATTTCATAATTTTTTGTTTGAGATTTCTCCGAAAACTTATTTAAGAATTTGATTGCCTTTCTTTTGCAGTAAAACTATGAGATTGGTGTTAAGTATATATTATTGTCGATTTATAATATATATTTTCAATTATATAGTCTTCACCATATATGAGAGCTTCCGTTCTAATTGCATCGTCAGTGGTAGTAAAACGGCATTTACTAAACACGAACTTCGATATACTAGATTTCAAATATCTTTTTTAAAAACAATTTAAAAGGTTTTGAACTAAAAAAATCATTTAATATTATAACATTTTTTTAAGCTATTTGTACTATTTGTGCCTATTGTTTTCTTTTTTTGTTTTATGTTTTTGTTGATATTTATTAATCAGCCCTAAATACTTATTTATAATGCATTATTTTTAATTAAAATTAACGCAATTTTTTGTAATTTTTGTGATTCACTTTGACGATTATCTCACTTCTTTCCTATTTTTTTGAATTATTCCGCTGGAAAATTGTTAGCAAAAATTTATTTTATCGCTGAAGTTTTGTATACTTTTTTGTATCACATTTTGAAGTTTTGTATTACTTTTACTATTTTATTTATCACTTGTCAGTTATGCAAATTTATAAAAAACGTTTGTAAACACCAATGTAACGGGACTCGGTGATTAGCCAAGTCTGTCTTCTTCTTGCTCCGCCAGGATTTTTTATTATTGGAACTTCTTTTTTCTAATTTTTAACAAACGTTATAATAAAAGTAAAAAAAAAAAAAAAAAAAAAATTAAAAAATTAGAGTAACATGTAAAAGATAACAAATACATGGACAATTAGTAAAAATACATTCAAGTTTTGAGGACAAAATTTAAGAACAATTTAGGATCTTATCGTAACAAATGCTGCGTAGTTTTAATTACAATATGGTACATTATAAGCTCTCAACTTGTGTATAATAAATGTTGAATCTTATCATAAAATCAGCTAATTAAATGAATGGCAACAATCTATGCAAAATGAGATTTTATCATTTAGGAATTAACGTCAAAGAGTGAATAAAACATTTTTTAACAATGAAATTTAAAATAAAATTAAAAATTTAATTTAAAAAACCATTGTTAAGAATATTGATTTTGTCATTTGCCAGTAACCTTTTTCTCTATATAAAGATGCGCTATTTCATCAATCTATGCAGATCTGCTAAGAGAAGCGAAACATTGCAATACAAATAATAGAACAAATAATAGTATTTTAAAAATTTAATTTTTTCTCTAATGAGCTTTTTACTATTTTTTTCGAAATAAGTTTTTATTTAAAAACAGCCTAATTTGTGAATAACGTTTTTTTAGAAAGCAATACTTGGTGTTGTTTTACTATCAGTGGTTACTCATGGTTTAGGTACCTATTTTTGGAGCCCATCTGCAAAACAAGTCAGAAAAATAAAAATTTTAAGTTAAATTCATTTCCAATCTCTATATTCTGAAATCTATTATATATTCAAATATTAGACCAATTAAAAAACTTTAGGTCCAAAAAATACACACAAAAATATCAATTTTAGATGCGCAATTAAGAGTAGTTTAGTTATTCGTTGTTTTTTCAAAATCAGTTTACTCGGACTTAGCGCGTTTTGCAAATGGGCTCCTCATTAATTTTTTATTTTTGTTCTTACAGGTAGTTATTTTCTAACTAAATCATTTAAAAAAATCTATAATAGTATATCATACTTATTAATACCTGTAATAATATAGTTTTATAGAAACCACACTAACCCAGGGGCGGATTAGGCCACCGGGACACCAGGACATTTCCCGGTGGGCCGTCAGCAATACAACATTTTAAAATTTTATAATATTTTAAAACGTACTTTCTTTAATTTTTTTAATAAATTTCTAGAACAGTAATAAAAAATTGTGAGTTGAAATTTACTTCAGATTTTGCTTTATTCAACTTTGTTTTCACTATAGATTATTGTTTAAATAAAAACGCGTTAAATAATTTATTATACATATCTTATATAGAAGTTTTAATTTAATGTAACGCTTCTTTTATAATTTATTATTTCAATAAACATTTTCTAAATCAAAACAATATTATAAATATAATATAAAATATCTAACAAAAAAAGTAATTAGGTATTTATATAAATATTGGTTTTTTATTAATATGGTATTTTACTATTTAAAAATTAAAAGTAATCTATTTATATTTTATATAGTATGTATAATATTAACAAGAAATCCCTACACAGTTTATAAAAATAAATATGAATAATTTATTATTAATGAAGATGTAGGTTTATTTTAATAAATATGTAGGTTTAATAATAATGTAGGTAATAATAATGTAGGTTTAATAAAATGTAGGTTTATTTTAAAAAATATTAAAATTAGTATATTCTAAAATTTTAAGTTATCTTCTTTAAAAATAATAAGATTAACAAACTTCACACAAATAACAATACAGTCGCAGGTCTTCCATTCATAAGACTTATTTAAAAATAATCAATGAAAACTATCATAGTAGTTAAAAGGCTAATACAAATGTTTATTTTTTAATTTTTTTACAGGTGTGATGTCTAAGCGAAAAAGTGGACATGAAAAGTTACGTGAGAAAAACATAAAGCTTCTGCGAGAAGATGCTAAAACAACTAAAAATCTACTATCCATGTTTTCTAAACTGAATTCAAATACCCTGCAACACCATGCTGATGCTGAGCCTGTTGATGAGGTTCGATCTCACGTTGCTAAAGAGACCCAAACAAACC
Organism: Hydra vulgaris; assembly: GCF_038396675.1. NCBI lineage: Eukaryota > Metazoa > Cnidaria > Hydrozoa > Anthoathecata > Hydridae > Hydra > Hydra vulgaris. The sequence goes on from NC_088924.1 coordinate 6,766,469, forward strand.
TTGATGATGAAGATGGCGTTCATACTGACACTAATGAAATGACCCAACCAATCCTCATTCTAAACATCACAGCTTCTTCAAGCATGGTTGAACCTACTGGTGATAACGAAAAAACTACTACCCGAGTGAATGATTGGTTTAATAAGCTTCACCTGAATGAACTGACAACTTTCTATAAATATCACCCACATCAGCCTGAAACACGTCACTTTAATTCAAAAATGGTATATTATCGTCCTGAAGATGGTATGCAGCGTATGTTTCTTTCATTTTCAGAAGAAGAAGAGTGCCTGTTTTGCAGTGTTTGTTTAGCACATGGAAATGAGAAGCAGAAACCAAGTTCGTTTGTAACAGGTTTTAACAGTTGGACTCATATTCATCAACGTATTGTGGAACACGAATCGTCAAAGAGACACCAAGAATGTGTCGAGGCTTATCTACATTTCTCTGCTAATCGAACCATTCTAGATATGGTACAAGGTCAGCAATATAGTCTACGAAAACAGCAAGTTTTTCATCGTAGATTGATCGTGGACAGAGTAGTGTCAATTGTCAAAGTGATTGGTAAACGTGGTATGCCATATCGAGGTAAGACTGGTTGCGAAGCCGTCAATGTTTTGGCTAACGACAGAGTGGATCATGGAACATTTCTTGAAATCGTGATTCTTGTTGCGAAGTACGATGAAATTCTAAAAGCGAATTTGAAGGAAATAATCGACAAAGGCATGCTGAATGATAAACAGGATAAGAGGAATAGAGCTAACAGAAATACTTTCATTTCCAAATCCACTGTAAACCAAATTATATTAGGAATCGCTAAATTAATGAAAAGTGCCATTGCTGAAGAAGTACAACAAGCGGGAATATTCTCAGTGAAACTTGACACAACTCAAGATGTAACACAAGCGGATAAATGTGCGATAGTCCTGCGATACGTTACCGACAAAGTTGAGGAGCGACTTATTGGTGTTGTCGATTCACATTCTAGAAAAGGCAGTGATCTGTGAAAATTGATGTCAAATGTTTTGGAACAAAATGGCATTGATATAACTAAATGTGTGTCAGATAGTACTGATGGCGCGTCTAATATGGCCGGGGCATACAATGGATTTACTACATTCTTAGAAAAAGCGTCTCCTGGACACATTCACACATGGTGTTATGCGCATGTTTTAAATCTGGTCGTATGTGACGCCACCAGCAGTAATGAAGCTTCAATGACACTTTTTGGTATACTTCAAAAGGCTGCTATGTTTTTTCGTGAGTCCTACTTGAGAATGGACCTTTGGACTGATCACATGAAAGAAAAAAATGGCCAAAACATTCACAAACGACTAAGTTTTATCGGTGCTACTAGATGGGGGTCCAAACACGATGCCCTTCAAACGTTTTTTGGTACGTTTCGCGACGGTGAAGGAGCATTATACACAGACGTCGTTTAAGTACTGGAAATAGCAGTCTCTTCCACTAAATTAAGTGTTGAAGCACGCTATGATGCGCAGTGTCTATTAACGTCCTTACTGAAGTATAAGACTGTACTGACGGGATTTGTATATCTAAGAATAATGGAGTCAACCACACCACTGTCCAAATACCTACAGACGTCTGGATTGAATTTCATAAAGGCGTTTGAGATGGTTAAAGTAACTATTTCAGAAATTCAGACTCAATCACGCAATTTTGATCAAGTTAAGGTGGCAGCAGACCATTTCATTAATGTGTCCGCAACCATTCTTGACGAGAAAGAATGTGATTGTGTTATACAGACAGATTTGCCAATGGTACGCAAAAGAATAAGAAAAGTAATGGCAGGAGAATTAGCAAATGATGATCCACTTACAGATCCTTTAAAAAAGTTTGAAGTAGAGGTCCACAATGGTATTCTAGACACAGTGTTAAGAAGTCTGTCGACTCGGTTTGCATCACACGGTGAACTGTACTCTGATATGAGTTGTTTTGACCCCAACGGATTTTCTGAGTTATTGGAATGTAATATTCCAAAAAAAGCCCTTCAGAAAATCTCATGTCATATTTCGGCAACAGGTGTGTAAATTTACTTATAAATATAATTGATTGGTTTCTTGTTAAATTTTATTAGTAATTGCTTAAGTATTTTTGTTTTCCAAATTGGTAAACTTCATTAAATTTTTAATTAACATTAGATAAGGTTATCTCTTTTGTTCTTTATTTTGAATATTTATAAGATTATCTTTATCTTTTTATATTTTAGGCGAAGAAGCGCAGCTGTTGCTTGAGCTGTTGGAATTTGCAAAAAAGTGTCCAGTTTTAAAAAAAAACATTGGAAGAGAGTTACGATTGTTCTGATCAAATCACGATTGATGAGGATGAGGTTGAAAATGAAGATGACGCCACCAACCATAAATGCGGCCCTCTAAAGAAGTGTCGCTCGTGCATTTACTGTTGCTACCATGTGCTTCGAAAATATAATCTTTACGGCAAGAGCTACTGCATGCTGCACAGGGCTTACAAATTCATGCTCACAATTTCAATTACCCAAGTGGCTTGTGAGATGAGTTTCAGCAAGTTGAAATGTGTCAAAACAAGATTGCGAAGTCAGTTGACAGAAGATCACTTGGACTCACTGTTGATGATGTGCATTGAAAAGGACATATTGAGTAACATAACCAACGATGAAATTATTGATGAACTTGCTAAATTGAGTGGTGAATTAAAAAAGTTACTGTTTTTATGATTTTTAGTTTTTGTGATTTAAATATGAATTTATAATACAAATATAACACATGTACTTAAATGACATCTTTATTGATTTTAAACAAGTGTATACAAGTCCTTATTGTTCAATAGTGTTACAAAAGTATTTAAAAGGGAGGGGTTACAAGCGAATACGATTTAAAAAAAAAGGTCACTTGGTGGGCCTTTTTCATGATAGCATTTCCCGGGCCTTTTCAAAAGCCTAATCCGCCCCTGCACTAACCAGTTGGAAATAATAGCAGCCAATAAATATAGCAAATAAATAACATTTGTTAGAAAGTCAGCACCTTTTGTTTATTCTTTATTCAATTTTTAAAATTGTTATAAAATTGTTTTTTTGTTTACGTTAGTGATTAATAGTGCTGAAAAAAACACTGAAGAAAAAGAACTTGGTTGCAATTTTGTTAAAATTAGAAAAATCGTTTTTTGTTCACTTCAATTTAAAACTTAACAGTTTTTCAGATGGTCATAGAGGTGTCTATAGATGTGAGTCGTTTTTTTGCAAAAAAAAACCGTTTTTTTTGCCAATAAAACAAACTGCTTCGTTTTTTTTTTTTTTAAATTACTCTTTTTCTTATTTTAAGCACTGAAATAATTTTAAAAATTTGTTTTTAGGTGTTATTTATTAATGGAGTTTTCATTCTTTTATTTAACATATGATTTTATTAGAATTGCCTAAAGTTCTTCAAGTAGCAGATCCCCCCTCCTTTTTTTTTTTTGTGTATTTTTTTAACTAACTAGTTTAACACCTTGAACTTTAACATTTAAATAAATATCACCTCAACAGTGTGTTTTTAGGAGATATTTATTAAAAGACTTTGTCATTCTCCTATTTAACATACAATTTATCTGTCTTGTTTTACAAGTTCTTCAAATGTTCATCAAATAACTTTAATAGTTTTTCTTCATAACTTACTGATATAAAGCTAAAATAAAATTAAAAAAGTTATTTAAAGAAACATTTTTTTTATAAAATACAAAGACATCATAAGTAAAGGGTCTTTTTTTTTTTTTTTTTTTTTATGTAGATATGTTTTTTGAGTTCAAAACTATTTTTCCTTAACGTTAAAAACAAATTTTTCAAAAGAATGAATGAAAACTAATTATTGTAATTTGTAGAATGAATGAGAACTTTATAATTTACAAATAAAGTTTTTAATTTATAAATGAAGTAACACTGCAATGCAGAATTTATATGTATTGTATAAGTTTTGCATAGTTTTAATTTTTTTGTTAATTTTGCTATTTTATTTTATGCTTTTTGTTTTTTAGTTTTATTTCTGCAATTGCAAATAAATTAAATTTGTCAACATTTAATTTCAGAAAGCGGAAATAGTATTTTCAATCATGTTATAGATAATATTGCATAAGTGTGTTGTAGTATTTTTATTTTTTAATTTTATACCTTTATGTTAATAGTTTTGAAACATAAGATTATTTATGATGATATATTGTTGTTTTGAAAATACTTAATGCACCAGTTTATCATAATTTTTAATAAAGTAAATTTTCAGTGATACAATTATTATTAGTAGTTTTTTAATAATATTACTGAGTTATGAAATTATTTTATAGCCATTATAAGGTATTGTAAGCATTAATTAAACAGTTTTCTAATCAAAATAGTCACATCATTTAGTTGTTTGATTAGAACATACTAGTAATAATGAGTAGTAATAATAGAGTAGTCTGTGGCCTCACTGGGGGTAGAAAGAAAACATCTGTGAGCATTTTATTTAAGCCAGCAAGCCAGGTGAACAAAGCAGAAAAAGTTCAATGTTCTTTTTGCAATGATGTTATGTCGAAAAGTGAAATACGAATGGCCTTGCATATTAAGAAATGTAGAAAATGTCCAGTTGAAGTCAAACACAAATTTTTAAATGATGACACAGTCATGTCCCAATCTCAATTCTTCAGCTTTCTGCTACAAGTGCTGCTTGCGAAAGAAGTTTTAGCAGTTATGCAAATATTCACAGTGCCAAAAGAAACAGATTAACAAATGAAAGAGCAGCAAAATTAGTGTTTGTATCGCAAAATTTAAAACTTGAAGCAATGGATATCTGTGCAACACAATAACAAATTCTTCAAAAGTTTGTTAACCATTTTAGCAATAAAAAAATCATTAGTTTAACTCTTTTGTGAACTCTGTTTATGCTTTAATAAAATAATTTTAATATAATCTAATATAGAATCTAAAATACTCAAACAAAACTAAATAGAAACATTTAAGATAAGTTGAAAACATTTAAAAAAAGTTAAAAGTAAGTAAAAAAAAAACACTAAAAGGATCTGTAAAAACCAGAAAAACTCCAAAAAAACCAAAAAAACCCCAAAAAAACCAAAAAAACACGTTTTTTTGGGTGAAAAAACACGATAGCAAAAAAACACGTTTTTTGCATCTCTAGAGGTGTCATTTAATTAACTATAGGAGAGGATAATGTAAAATACGGTGATCGAATTCCTGGCGTTTGGATTTATGAACAAAAGTTGCACATGGCTTTTGCAATAAATGGTAATAAAAATGAACATTTTTATTTCGAGCCACTTTTACTGGACCAGAGGATAGTAGTTCAAATAAGTCAAATGGCTGTTTTTGGAAAGAGTTTTTTTAGAGTATATATTAATTTTAAAAAAGTATATGAGTTAGAAAATTTAAACCCACAAGAATTTTCAAATGCAAACATATACGCTGGAGATCCATGGTATGAAGTCCAGGATGGCTCCATCGAAAACTTCTGTCTATAATTACCCTATTGGTGAGTGTTGTTTACTTTTAAGTTTTATTACTAGGTGTATCTAAAAACATTTCCATGAAAGTTTTTGTTACATTTCCAAATTTTAAGGCGTAAAGTTTTAAAACTAAAAGCTTTTACTTGAAAGTTTTTGCTAATTGTTCGAATTTCATCGTGTTCTATGTCGCAGAGATATTATAACCAAAAATACTATCTAAAATATTTTTGGGTTATTCCGTTATATAGAAAACACAAAATATCTTGTTGAGTTTTGAATAAAGTATACTCCAAAAAATAGTAATTGAAACTTGATTTAATACTGCCGGTAAATAAAAAGGGCGGTAACTTTAGAAGCACTATAATGTTGTCGTACTAAGTTATAGATCGCTATTTAGCATACGATGTTTTTTTTATCAAAAAAGTGATATTAATTTTATTATCTAAAGAAACTTAAACAAACTTAAATTATATTGCAGTTATTTTATTAAACGATTGTGTTAAACTGTTTTAATTGTGTGTATGTATGTATGCATTAAAATAATTTTATATTATGAAACTGTTACATTATTTTTATAATGCATAGTTTTTGTATTTTGTTTCTATTCTTTTGCTATTTTTACTTAGTTGGAAAAAAAGTTTAAAAAAGGACGCCATACAAAAAAAGACGTTTGGGGTCAAATTTTTAAGGGTTTCAACGGCTTTTTTCGGCTATGAATTTGTTTTTTTATTTAAACTTTGTTATATAAAATATATCTTTAGTATCGTGTTCTATTTTATATTTTCTAAAAAGAATAATTTTTCTCTTTATTTTGTTGTTATTGGTCATAAAAAAAAGTGTTTACATATTAAAAAGTATTTCAAATTACACATATTATATATGTAAAATATGATCATGGTTACAATAAAACTTAACATTTGTTGCCGATCGTAACGTGAGCTGAAAGCAACTCATTACTCTTTGGTGCCTAATAGACGTCCACCCCCCCCGCTAATTAATTTTTCAAAAATATTCAACTCACGACATTCTTATTCCAACCCCCCCGGCTATTAATTTTAGAAAAAATTCCATCCAAGACAAGACAATTTTTTATAAAAATTTCTTTTTCACTACTAACTTACGTTACGTAATATCATTCATTCAAAAAACTTTGTTTTTTGAATGAATGATATTACGTAAAAAGAAAAAGAACGTTCTATTTTCTTCTTTCTATCGTTACGTCATTATTCATTAAAAAATAAATTTTCTTCTTTCTATCGTCACGTCATATCATTTACAGTACTTATTTATTTGTATACGTTGTAATATCAGAGTGTAAGAACGAAATGGCGACTACGAAAAGAATTTTTAAAAGGACAGAAAGAAGCCAATATAGTAACGTAGAAAAAATGGAGCTTGGAAAAATTGTGGAAAAGTTCAAAGAAGAGTACGATGCCGAAGTGATAAAAAACAAAGGAAAGACGAAATACGATTCAAAAAGAAAACGACACGTGCCAATAAAACCGACAACTGAATATGTTGCTAAGTCTGTCCGATTCTTTTATACTGATTTGGTCGATGCAAAAGGTGACGACCCTGAATTCGTAAAAGCAGTTAAACTTGCATCCCGTTCATACAACGACCTAGAGCGTTTGCAAGATCCTTCCTCTTGTCCACCGAAAAAATCGCGAGGAGCTGGTGCTGGTCGTAAAGTGAAGGCTCCAGAAGTAAGAGTAGCATTATTCCACTGGTTCGTAGACGTGAGAGAATCGTTTAAGGGACGTTTGCCGCGACGTTTGTTCAAGCTGAAAGCACAGCAACTTTATGGCGAATGGCTAATTCAAAACTCAGTTCCTGAACAAGAGAAACTCAAATTTAGTAATAAATGGATTAAATCCTGGGAAAATGAATACGGAGTCAGCTTAAGAAAGCCAAAAAAACGCTATTCAATTAAGAAAGAATATCTTCTGATAAGACTTCGTGATTATCTCCAAAATGTCTGGGCAGTTCGAAAGTTCTTTATCGAGAAATATGGGGTTGATCCTCCTATTATAAATGGGGACCAAATGCCCCTCCACAGAAATGAAAGTTCACAGGAGAAGACAATGTCGTTTAAAGGTGAAGAGACATTTGTTAGGGAAAATCATAATCTTTCCAAGGAGCGCGTTACTGTATTCACACAGGTTTCAAGCGTTTCAAACAATAAATTGCAGCCTGAAATCGTCTTCAAAGGTAAAGGAGTTATAGCAAAGGTAGAAGTCAATAATGTCAATTACCAGTGGTCCCCAAGTCCATCTTATCGATTAGAGCACATGATCAAAACGATAAATAATCTCCCAAATCGTTTCAACCCCTTCACACAAAAGAATTTTGCAATTTACGTCCTGGATGATTACGCTGTCCACCTAATGCCAGAAGTTAGAAAAGCTCTTTATCAACGCGGCTACATTCTAATAGTGATGAGCGGAGGTATCACTGGTTTCATTCAAGCAAATGATACCGATCTACATTGCCGTCTTAAGGCATTATACAGACACGAAGAAATAGATTTGATGTTGAAAATGCTGGAAGTGGATAAAAACAAAGTTCCTTCACCGAAACGCGAAGACATGGTCAAAATGCTTTTGTCTGCTTGGAGAGACGTTCCAGTTGACTTTGCTGAGGTATTCAAAAAACTGTTCGTTACCAGTTCATTGGATGGATCGGAAGATCACCTGGTCTCAGATAAACTGTTTGCGCTGATCGGCAGTGACATGCAGACATTTTGAAAGAAGCTAACAGAATCACCTGTGTCAGTAAACCTGCAGTCAGTTATCGAGAACCTGATTCCACCGAAAGGTATTCGGAGAAACCACGAGGGTTTGGAATTGTTGGATTATATCGAGGACGATCATTACTTATTAGAAGACGAAAATAGAAATGAAACTGATGGCACAAGTGACGAAAGTGGAAGTGATAGCAAACAGAACAATGCTGAAACACAGCCTGATTTAACACCAACTGTGACGGTTGAAGCTACAGCCAATCCTTCCAATACCATTCCATCACTGACAAATGTTTCAGATGATCCATTGATTAATAAGGACGCAACGTTTTTAGATGCACTGAAGAAGGTGTTTGAGGATGTTTGAAAATGAAACTAGTATTATTTTCAAGCCACATCTAAAAAAAATGAAATCAGCTTTTTACGAGGATCGAAAAAGCGTCAAGAAACGAATAAAAGAGGCTCATGATAATACCGATGTTGAGCAAGAGGACGAGGGTAACATATTTGACATTTTACAAAATATGTAAAGAGAGAAACTTATTTGAACTGGACTTCTGTTGACATTTCTTCTTTGGGCTTTAGTACTTCTTTATTATATATTTACTTGTTTTCAGAAACTAATATATATGTTAATAATTAACAAAAACATTACTTAGTTATTGCTTTATAGGGGAAACTCCCCCTAAAATCATAAAAATAGTTCCATTAAAACTTTCGTTGGTATTTTGTGTCTTACCATGTAAGCACTTTTCCAAATAATCGTCAGCACTGAGTTCTGCAAAGATTGGTTTGATTTTATAAACAATGTCTATTGGTAAACCTGGTCCAGGTTTGTAAGTATTTGTACCATTGGCTTTATCTGAATTATATTTGCACCAACTATCAGCTCCGACTGAGCAATGCGGAAAATTTAGATTATTCTCCTTGTTGGAGGCAACATGATAAAGTGATGCCAGAGTACCAGCTTTCATAGATGCTAAATCCCCTACATTAGCTCTAATTGCAATACCAAAATAACTTTGCAACCGATCAATTGTGGCATCTGTTAATTTACCTCTACCACCAAGGTTTTTAGTTTGTTTTTTCAACTTTCTTAATCTTGTACCTATACGTTTTTGATAATGTCCAACACACTCAAGTTTTTTTACTTCCAAACCAGGGTAGACATTCATAACATTTAAATAGCTCTTACTGTCCCCATCATCTAAATATTTTATGTAGCGAAGCATGCGATCTGTTATAGAACGTTCAAATATTTTTTTCATACCAACTGGCTCCATACCCCTAGCAGACCCTTTGTAATCATATGCACACTTATGCACGTTTCTCCACTCAGCAAAATGTAAAGGTTCACTTTTCTTTTTTGGTTCCATTAAAATACAAGCTTTACAAACTCTACTCATTGGTTCTACGTCCAAAACTTTTCCACTATCAATAGATATTGCAGTCATTACACCATTATATGATGAAAAACCTCGTCGTTGCCATGTCCCATCACATGAAACACCAGTATCAACAATATCAGTATTGGAATCGTGTCCAATTTCTGCAGCAGCATCACACATAGTTTCTATTGCTACTTTTTTCACAACTTTAGAAATTGTTTTAGCAAGCTTTTTAGCAATGTTTTGTCATAGTTATTTCTTGTCATTGGCGGAATAATATTCATTAAAGAAGTGAATTTTTCAAGTCCTGCGTGACCATGTCCCAACGACCGCATGGTGTAAACAACTCGCTTATTTACGTCGTATCCCTGCTTACCACTTTTTTTTGAAGTACAAAAATTTTTACGAAATAAAAAATTTGAACATTTTAAAACTAAAAAAGAGGCGAGTCCATGTCGATCTTTCAAGTTATCAGACAACACAAGTGAGTCTTCATTGAAGCACATTGGACACATGAGTTCTTTAAAAATAACAGATAACACTTCTATATCTATAATTCTATATCCAGACAATAGAGTATTACAAGAAGATTCGACTACATCAATTTGTCGTATTTTTGAATGTGATGGGATATTTACAATATTATCAGAAGCTTCATTTTTATTTTCATCACTCAGACAGTCAATCACAGTGTCATTATTAAATAAAATATTTACAATTTGAGTAGATTCTTTATTTACACTATCAACAACAACTTCTTCTTCATAAATTAATGATTTTTTAACTGGAAAAAAACTACACCTTTTCCTACCAAGTTTAGTTTTTTACTCTACAACTTTTTGGCATTCTTGTTAAATTAAATAACTTTAATCTGAGTCTGTTTTTGTCTCCTAATCTCGCTTACTTTTGCATAGCTGAACAAGAAGTATAATAGAATGTAGCATCCTAACTCAAGTTACGCATTTTAAAACAGCTTTTTTTTTTTTGTTGTTGTTGAAATTACGACAAAAAAATTACACTTTTGATATATCGAAACATCAACTCACCATTAAAAAAACTAAAATTTCTGCACTTTAGAATAATTTTTATCAAAAACATATTTTATAAATGAAATCTATGGTAATTTTTATGTCTAAAAAAGGTCAAACAATTTTACCTAAAACGATATTTGTATCATTCAGCCAATTAGGATTCGGAGTTTATGATGCAGTGGCTAATTTTAACATTGGTCGAAAAGCCTCGATTTTAGTCTATGAATCTTTGGACATAATTCCAGGAGCATATACTCTTAAAGGTTGTAAAAATTTAAACTATAAACGACTGTCGCGTTCCAAATACACGAATATTGCTAAAAACAAGTTGCGACGAAAAATTATTAAGAAAAAGAAAAAGAAGGGAAGTTGTATGAAGGTTTCTAATATTTTTTATTAGATATTTTAACTATAGTTTGTGTTTTACCTAAAGTTTAAAAGTTTTATGTGCTAATTTTTTTTTCTTTTCGCGTTTTCTCAAAATAGTCTTTTTTTACACGCCGGCCGTTCTATCTCAAGAACCGTTTAACCAATTTTGATGAAATTTTCTGGAGTTGTTTCTATGATTATAAACTATGTTTTAATACAAACAGTTTTTTAAATTGAGGTTTAGATTTTTTTATTTTTATTATTTTTAATAAAATATTTTCGCCATCTTTAAATGTGCACACATCACTCAGATTTTTAGTTAAAGGAAAATGCCGCTATTAAAACACCCTTTGACCTTTTGTGAAGCATTTGGTAAAAGGTTTTTAAGAGATCTTGCACGGTTATATAGTTTTTACGGCCGGTGTGAATGCATTTTTTGCCCATTTTTATGTGTATTTTGTGGTTACACTATGGCAACCAAAAACCATTTTGTATTTTTTTTCAAGGATTTTGTTTATTCATATTATATTGATGTTTTATGTTCTTGATTTTCTTTAAAATGTTTAATTCTTCTGTTTAGGGAGGGCATCCCCCTTAAGTATTTAAAAAAACTCGAAATTTTCCAATCCCCCGCCTATTCCAGCCCCCTGCTTATTAAGTTTCAGTGATATATATATATATATATATATATATATATATATATCACTCTTCCTGATGATCCAGCGATGGTGAAACTCCGAGTCGAAGATAAAAGTTAGATAAGTGTTTTTTTACTAATTAATTATTGCTCTGTTCTTTAAGAACATTGAGCACTCTATTTGTAAAATACACTAACATAATTTACATATATATATATATATATATATATATATATATATATATATATAACGTTGAGTTAAGCAAATAACGGATAACGCTTGTTATCCGTTATATTTGGCGTTATACTTGCTTAACTCTGTAAAGAGAGAAACTTATTTGAACTGGTCTTCTGTTGACATTTCTTCTTTGGGCTTTAGTACTTCTTTATTATATAATTACATGTTTTCAGAAACTAATATATATGTTAATAATTAACAAAAACATTACTTAGTTATTGCTTTAAGTATTTAAAAAAACTCGAAATTTTCCAATCCCCCATTTATTCCAGCCCCCCTGCTTATTAAGTTTCAGTGATATATATATATATATATATATATATATATATATATATATATATATATATATATATATATATATATATATATATATATATATATATATATATATATATATATATATATATATATATATATAACGTTGAGTTAAGCAAATAACGGATAACACTTGTTATCCGTTATATTTGGCGTTATACTTGCTTAACTCTGGCGTTATATTGAGAAAAAGTAAATTAACGGTTCAACCGTTAAATTTGGCGTTATATTTCGTTTACTATTTTTATTTATATAAACATATTATTAAAAATAAAAAATGTCTTAAGATAATAATTACTACAATAATTGATATCATTTTATACTATTTGACAATACTAAAATAAATTACGTATACTTTGAATACATATAGCTGTATAACAAATTGCTTTATAAGAACAGAAAATAGGTGGCTACAAAATTTGACTTAAACGTCAAGATTTGCTTTCCGAATATTCTTCTTTAATTGAGGTTTTTAAAGTACTGCTAATAAATACGTATAAAAAAAACCTGTGAATACATAATAATGAGAATATATTTATTTAGCTCACATATTCTTTTTTTAGAAAAACATAAAAAGTATTTGAATCAATCATTTAAAAATGAAGGAGAACCAAAAAAAACGAAGATGAGCAACGGAAACTTGTGTATGAGTTTTATTTGGAAAATATAAATCTCGGCAAAACATACACAGTAAAGCATTTTCTTGCTGAAAATATTCCAAGAACTACCATTTATGACATAAAACGCGCTGAAAACAAATTTGGACATGAAAGAAAGCCTGGAAGTGGTCGTATAGCCAAAAAAATGCAAAAAAGTAAGGTTTCTAAGCTTAAAACCATGTTTGACCATCCAGATGAAAAAATGACTATCAAGTATTTCACAGAGGCAAATAGCTCGTAAATTCAGTATTTCGCAACCGTATGTGAATAAAATACTCAGAAATCAGTCTGCTATCAAACGTTATAAAAAAGCAAAAGATTCCGAAGCGAGATGAGCAAATGATGCTAAGAATTCAAACATGCTGCAGTCGGCTTTACCAAAATTACCGAGACTTTGAAAGGATCATTGACGATGAATCGTATTTTACTTTAAATCACAGTTCGATAAATGGAAATGCTAGTTACCACTCCAGTGATACCTTATTGACTACACCGATTGTAAAATATAGCCAAAAAGAGATGTTTCCAAAAAAAAAAAATAATCTGGATCGCTATTTCGGCCAAAGGTACCTCAAAACCATATTTTTGAGAATCAACCAGTTTATTTATTTAGAGCATTGTGTTCAAAAGAGACTTATCCTGTTTATAGAAGAGCATCATTTAAATGATAATTTTGTGTTCTGGGCAGATCTTGCATCTGCTCATTATGCCAAAAGCGTATTGGAATATTTAAAGACTAAAAATATTGAAATTGTATTAAAAAAAGATAATCCGCCAAATTTACCCGAATGTAGGCTCATTGAAAATTTTTGGTCAATATTGAAAGGTCTTGCGTATAAGAATGATTGGCAAGCAAAAAAACTTTCACAACTCAAAGAAAGAATTAAGTATTGTTTGACCAAAGTTGATCCTAACGCTATCCAAGAAACAGTTAGTCACATCAAGAGTTTGATTGACCGTGTCAGACGAAACGGAGTGATTAAATCAAATTGAATATTTTAATGAATAAATTAAATAATTCTCTTTAAATACTTTTTTTACCCCCTGCTTTACAACAACAATATTTATTATCAAAATGCAAAAATGAACTCATATATATATATATATATATATATATATATATATATATATATATATATATATATATATATATATATATATATATATATGTACATATATATATATATATATACATATATATGTATATATATACATATATATTTATATATATATATTTATATATATATATATTTATATATATATATGTATATATATATATATATATGTATATATATATATACATATATATATACATATATATGTATATATATACATATATATATATATATATATATATATATATATATATATATATATATATATATATATATATATATCAGGGACTTTGCTAGAGGGTGAGGAGGGTACGGGCCGCACCGGGTGACACCATCAAGGGATGACACCAAAATATAATAAAAAATTTAATTTATTTTACTGAAATTTACTGAATTACACCAAAAGTCTAACGAACTCTAAAATGGAATTCTAAAAATAATGAATTCTAAAAATCTAACGAAATAAACATTTATTTAAAATTAATATGAATAAAACACGTGGTTACCTAGACTTTGTACAATTACAGCTCAGCAGCACTTTTAATTTAAGGTATATTGATCTTATATATTTATAAATCATAATTTATATACTTTATTAATAAAACCCATATATTATTATTATTTTAAAATTAAACGAACAACCAACATTGCAAAAAAGCTTCTTAAAATTGATTATAACATTGACTAGTCATATTAAACTGAGAATCGGCTGTTTGCCACATAGCCATCATTACCAACATATTATATATACATTAGTTTAAAATATTCCATCATGCCACATGGAGTGCACAAATCAAAGAGACCTAGTTGATGCGAGCAGCGAAAAGCTAAGAAGAAAAGAATGAATTTATAACTGTTCTGGCAAATTATGTGAAGAAAACTCTTTTAAATGGTATAAAAGCTGCCAGGTATTTTGGAATCATGTTTGACACCATACCTGACATATCACACACTGATCAGATGGCTGAGGTGATCAGATATTTAAAATCCACAACGGTAAAGTTGCAGTGAGAGAAGTGTTTCTAGGATTTTTTCTTTTAAAGGGTAATGGTTTTATGGGGATATGTTTTTTTTAATTCCGTTATGTATTATTATTTCACTTTATTTATACTACTTTTATCGAATTTATGGATTTTTTTAAAATTTTATTTTATTTCTATTTTTATTTATAAGAATTTACATTTATTATTTTATTATAAAAAAATATTTTTTAAATTAATTTTTGCAATTTTTATTTATTTATTCTATATTATATTTCATTTTTACTTTCATATGTTTGCAAAAACAATTAATTACAGTAATATAACCGTTTTTACAGTTTTATAATTACAGTAATATATTATTTAATTACAGTAATATATTTTAACCTTGCCGTAACTATAACCCTACGCCTGACCTTGATGCTAACCCAAACCAAATCCTCAGTCGATGTAACTCCATTGCGAGTCATATTTGATATTTGATCGTCGATCCATGTACTTTTTGCTCTCTATAATAATAATAATTATTATCACTGTCTGGTTTTCTTATTCCACATCCGAAACGGTACTTAAGTTTAGGCCACAATAATATTAAAATTTTCATAAAAGTGATGCAGTAATGAATAATTATTGACTCTACCTGAAAATATATTTTCCAATAATTTTTTTTCACTATTTTTTATCAATATAGGGGTCGTCAGCGAAATAGTGCAATCACTTTAACCTGTAATTACATTACCTGTAGTTCTAAAAACATTCACTTTGAATTAATAGTATTATTAAAATTTTTACATGCTAATTGTATAAGTTGAAACTTCCTAATGCTAATCACCGATGTTAAACTATTAGAAATTGATTTCTTCAGTAAATTCAAGTCAATTTGTTGCGGTATTATGATCGCCGCTTTTTTGGTTAACTTTTGCAATAATGTAAACACCAACAAAAATCATAACGTACTATATGACTTAAAAAATTTAATCTTTGACCACTTCAGATAAAATTGGATTGCACCATTTCAAATTTGCTAAGGTTTTTAATGAAAATTAAGTTTCAAGATGTTATTTTCAAAATAATACAACCCAGACATCCGCTACTGTTATTAGCAGGGTGTTAGCTAGCCCAATGGTGCCGCGTATAACGCGGAATTCCCAATGGGCTTAAAATTCCCATAAGTCAACGACCTTTTTTTTTAAGTGTTTTTTTGAGTTTTTTAGGACCTTTTCTAGAAAATTCCCAACATTTTCTAGAACAACAACAATAAAAATTCCCAATACGGCTAAAACGCGGTATAAAATTTATTTCTGGCTAACGCCCTGATTAGTAGCCTGATATTAAAAACTCGTATAACATCACCGCTCACAACGAGCAGCTTTTAGAAAGTAAGATAGCTTGTTATATCATATTTGAAGAAAATTATATTTTCAAAGACAATTGTGTTAATAAATACGTGTCATTAATAAAAAAAAAAGTTATTAAAATCTATACATATACATTATGGATTGAAAAAAAGTTTAACACTCTGCTAAGTCGCTTCTGTGAAGTCTGCTTATGATATGCAGATAGAGGTGGATACTGCAATGGAAATGTTTCATTCATAATAAATTTTCTTTTAATGTGTTATAAAAATGCTAGATGGCCTTAACTCTTAAGAGTAAAATGTTCAGTTAAGAATAAAATGTGTATATGAATATACAATTTAAGATATATCCAATATGAAGGCTTCATACTATTTACATTTCACTACTTACATTATCACTGCTCTGCATTGAATAGCAGTAATAATGTTGTTTTTCTGTAATTCCTAATTTTACTCACGATACTATGCATTAGGTTGTCTGGATTAATATTATGAATTGTTTATGGTTTAATTCCAATCATACAACTCTTATGCAGTTAGGGTAGATTAAAAATGGTATTATGCTTCATATGTGTAATGGGGATGCTTTTCAATCTGGCACCATTTGCATATTATGAAATTTATTGATTGATGTAAAATGTCATGGAGGAACAATTGGAGATGGGTATGTTGTTTGTAGAAATTGCTGTGGTCTTATCAACCCAAATTCATTTATTGAAAAAGATAAAACTGTTGCTAATGGTAACTATTATTTTTATAGTGATTTTTTGAGTTGTAAATTAACAAATTTTATCATAAATATTATTATAATATTTATGATAAATATTATTAATATTTATGATTTGTCTAACTACCGTCCCATAAGTACTCTTCCTATTATAAGAAGGTTTTTGAATCTCTAATTAACAAACACTTAATTTCTCATCTTGAATCTAATAACTTACTTTCTGACCATCAATATTGATTTCGACCTTCTCGTTCTACAGCTAATTTGCTAACAGTAACAACCGATAGGTTTTATTGTGCATTAGATAAAGATGGAGAGATTAAGGCCATTGCTTTTGACATTTCTAAGGCATTTGATAAAGTTTGGCATGCTGGTCTTCTCCATAAGCTTTCTTCTTATGGTTTATCTGGTAACACCTTTAAGATTATTGAATCTTTCCTTTCCAATCGTAGTATAAAATTTGTCCTTGATGGACAGCACTCTTCTTCTTATTGTGTAACTTCAGGGGTTCCTCAAGTTTCTATCCTTGGCCCTATACTCTTTTTAATTTACATTAACAATCTTCCAGATATTTTCACATCTTAGGTGGCATTGTTTGCTGATGATACTATCATTTATTCTTGTCGTGATAAGAAACCAACACTCTCTGATTGCTTGGAGGGGGCAATTGAGCTTGAAAAGGATCTCATTTCTGCTACAGCATGGGGCTTACAGTGGCTGGTAAACTTCAATACAGATAAAACTTAATTTTTTTCAGCCAGTCGTTATCGAAATAAGTTAGATCTTCCTATATTAATGAACGGTGATGTACTCGATGATTCATCTACTCTTTATCTTCTAGGATTAACTCTTACTTCCGATCTTTCTTGGAAACCATATATCATGTCAGTTGCAAAATTAGCATCTGCTAAGGTTGCATCTCGTTATTGAGCTCGACACTTTCTTACTTCGGATTCTATGTTCTATCTCTATAAATCTCAAATCCGGCCTTGTATAGAATACTGTTGCCATATCTGGGGCGGATCCTCTAATGATGCCCTTTCTCTTTTAGACAAGGTGCAAAAACGCATTGTAAACATAGTTGGACCTGCTCTTGCAGCCAACCTCCAGTCATTATTACATCGTCTTAATGTTGCTACTCTTTCTCTTTTCTACAATAACTATCATGGGCACTGCTCTAAAGAGCTAGCGTCTCTTGTGTCATTTACTAAAATTCACTCTCGTGTTACTCGTCATTCAATTAAGTGTCATCCTTTTTCTGTGACTGTTCCTAAGTGCTCCAAAAACGCTTATTCGTCTAGTTTTTTTTCTCAAACATCAGTTCTTTGAAATTCGCTTCCTTCATCTTGCTTTCCTGATTTATATAATTTGCAATGCTTTTAGTCGCCCGTCAATCGTTATCTTGCTCTACAATCTTCATCTTTTCTCTTCCAATAACTTCCAACTTTAATTAGTGGTTGCTTGCAACTTCCAACTTTAATTAGTGGTTGCTTGCAACTTCCAACTTTAATTAGTGGTTGCTTGCAGCCTTGTTGGAAGCGAAGATGTTTTAAACTCAAAAAATCAAAAAATCAAAAACCGTAAGTTATAAAAAAAATATATTTTATTAATGTCATAGTTCAAGAAGAACCATGTAATGTTTATATTAGGTGAGATTGCAAAGGTTATGCAAGACCCAATCATATTTAAATTTTTTTTTTTTATATAGTGTTGTAGTTATAAAAAACTTTAATAACATAAGTTTATTAGAAATGTTACTGACTCCTGGTAAAATTTAGCTTTTACATAAATATATTTTTTTAGAAATATAGTTACAGAACCAACCATTTTAAAAAAGGAGGCGCTGCTAAAAGTATGAATTATTGTTTGTATTTTATTTTGTCTTATATAACAATTATATAACTTGTAATCATTATAAAACCTAAACCTAACCATTCTAAAAATTCTAAAAAGTTAATAAATGAGAAATTAGGTATTGTAACAAACAAAAAATTTATTATTGCAGTTATAATAGTTTTTAGTTTATCAGGAAGTGTTTCTAAAAAACTTTAACATTTCTCTAAGCTCATTTTTTTTTCTTACTGAAATGATTATTATCAGTGAAACATTTTTTAAAGTATTATCCAAAAATTATGGTACTTGATGAAAAATTTACCAATAATTCAAGATTACAACAGGGTCATTGTAAAAAGTTATACGTTTCTTGAACAGATCAGCATTTATAAATTAGTAGGCTCATTGTGTTATAAAAAATTCAGAGCCTTATAAATCTTTTTTATACATTGCCAGACAATGCCAAAAACATTTTTTTTATTAATTAATTTTTAATCAGGTAAAATGATTTTAGAAACAATGAGTGATGTTCCATTATTAGATCTGTTATCAGAAAAACAAGCTGACATCTTTTCAGCTGCATTGGGAAAAAAATTTTAAATATAAAGTTTCTTTTTTAATTTAATATGAACTTAATTATAACCGTTCATAAAATTTTTTTATAAATTTGTTTAAAAAATGTATTTTTATTGTTTTTTTGGGCTTTTAGTCCAATGACTATGTTTAGAAAGTTTTAATGCCTGAAGCAATAATTCAAATGTTTGCCAAAGTTCAAGGTCACAGGTTTGTGTATAGCAAGAGTTTTTGATAAACTGTATTAATAAAATATTTACTAATTCATTAATTATAAACTAACAGTTGCTATTTTTTTATTCTTCTTTTTATAATTTTGTAAAATATTTAAAAAAATTGTATATTTAAAACATATATTATTTCCTTTAGTCTGAAGTATTCCTAAATACTTATATGAATGAAAGGTATCTATAAGTTTTTTATACTATTTTTGTAATTTATGCAAAATCTTTAAATTTTTGATGTAGCTAACAGCAATGGTTCATTTTATTACATACATTAAACATTAAAAAACTTTAATGTGCACAACGTAAAGTGAATATATATAATTTATCATAATAAGATTTTAATTATTACTTTGTCAGTTAAATTAAAAGAAAAGTATATTTTTTGTTTCAAAAAAAAAATCGAAAATTCTCTTTTTTAATCTCTCTCTTTTTTAATTTGTTTATTTATATTTTAGAGAGAAAAAAGAAGATATCGTTGAAACTAGTTCTTCATCTGATCAATATAGTGAGTCTGGTAGAAAACAATAATAATATAAAATTTAAAAAGAAGTAGAAAATTTAAAAAGATGGTCTGGATACCAAAAGCCAAGTACTTCTGGCACTAGATGTTTTTGTACTTAAAATTTTTAGTATACTTTAAGATTTATGTTTCTATAATTGTTTAATTTACATAATCAAATGATAACTTCAATTTTATTTTTATAATTATTTTTAGCATCAATTTCTATCACAAATTATTTAAGGAAATTTTTTTTTTCGGAAAGTCGATTTTAGCCAAAGATATTTGGAAAATGGTTAATTATCAAAATTATGATTCGGTAAATAAAAAATTTAAGTTTACTGAAGTTATTTTAAAATGTTAACATTTTTCATGCGTGTAGTTAAATACAATATTTCTTTCCAGATTCAATGCAAGAGAAAGTTAAAAAGATCGTTTGTGGAGACAAATGGTTGTTTTAATTAAATATTTACAAATTTATAATGACATTATATTGAATATGAACTATATGGTTTTTATTACTGTTTTTTATTGTTCCTTTTTGTTTTAAATTATCAGAGACCTTGTCAAGTTCAAGGAATACAGATAAAGGTTAAAAAAATTTTTATTTGCAAATGGTTTTCTCATTTATAATAACTCAGTTTAAGTTATTTTAAAGTGATTGTCTCTATAGATTCCCAGTTTGATATAATAAGTGGTCTGCAAGAAGAAATAGAAATACTGCAAAGCAAAATAAAAAAAGCTGAAAGAGCAGCCGAAAGAGAATATATATCAGACAATAGCAATCAACTAATGATAAATAAAAATGAAACTATTTAAATCACACAAAAAAAAGACTTTCAAAACCTTTGTAAAAAAAGAAAAGATGAGCAAAAAAGAAAAAAAGTTCGAGCTTGTCTTGCAAAGTATATTGGATCATCAGAAACTGTTAAAAAAAGAAATGCCGAAAATAATTGCAGGTTTTCCGATATTATTTGTCCTGTTTGAGAAGTGAAGCAAACTCGCTTATCTAATCACTTTTTTTCTTATCTAATCACTTAATCTCAATATTTAAAAGATGATTCATCATTAAAAGAAAGTGAAATAAGCGTTTTATTTTTATGAGCACAGAAAAATAAACATGATGTAGCAAAGCCACTGCCGTGTCTTTTGTGTTCTAAACTCCACCTGCGTTTAGATAACCATCTCAAAAACAAGCATAAAATGAACAAAGATCAAATAGTAAAGGTTACTTCTGAAGCAAGACAAAAGTATTGGCTATTTGATTGTATGAATCAATCTAGCTCTTGTACTCCACTTGGTAGGAGCATTGAAAAAGAACCAAAGTACACTGAAAATACAAATAGTGAAAAGTATCAAAGCTTTTTAACATATACACCAAATGGTGCTAAAAGATTATCCAAAGAAAAAATGATTGAGTGGGATATCCAAAATGAAAATTTCTCATTATTTTATGAAAATGCTTCAGATCTACTAGATGGTTTTAAAAGCGAATTAAGCAAGCGTCATCCAATAAGCAGAGCATCAGCTTATCGCAACCATGTTAAATCCATTTGGCTTGTTATAGATGGGCAAATGAATATTTATCCAAAATCAGCTTTCATTAATGTTTTACTAATTGAAGACATTTTCCATAATCCTAGTGTTGCCAAAGTTAATAATGGTGGAAACGAAGCATCTAGTCTAAGAGTTAAGTTTGTTGCTCTTAGGTTATTTTTGAAGTTTTCTTTTAGAAGGCATGTGTTTATAGGGCTCAAACGTGAAGATATAAATAACTTGAGAGAATATATGGATGAGTGGAATTCAGATCTAACAAAGCCAATAGCACAAAGAAAAATTGACATGAGAAAAATCAAACTCAAAAGACTTATGACTCCCTCACATATGATAAAGTATGGGCGGTCAGTTCATGTTCAAGGAATAATAAAATCCTTGAATAAGAAAATAAATTGTAATGATAACAAGCTTAAACTTGCAAAAAGATTTTTACAACAAGTTCGTGATTATTTGATTGCAAATATTTGTATTATGAATGGCTTACGTGCATTAAATATTATATAACTACGTACAAAAGATGTTTTTGACGCAACTACAAATCCTGAAAACCCAGGCCATAAAGTTTTTGTAAATTCTACATACAAAACATCTACAATTTATGGAGAAAAAGTTGTTGTTTTGCCTTTATTCAAGCATCTAGAGTTCTATATACAAGAACTTTTGCCTATATTAAATCAATCAGAAGCGTCTTTTTTATTTATTCATCTGATGCATAAAAAATGAGGCATGGTGCAATAGGAAGTGCTTTGGCCTCAACATTAAGGCAAGCTTTGGTGTTTGGTGCTACAGAGTACCCACGAGTTTGTCCTGCAAGAATTTGCTGTTCATGTGCTACATTTGGCTGCAAAAGTGAGGGAATTGATAGTGGGTATTTTGCAAAACATTTTATGAAGAATAAAGAAGACACTACACAAATTCACTACAATCTTTTCTCAAATCATAGAGAAGCTTTAAAACTTGCTATGATGGTTGGAAATACTTTTGAGGTAGGTGATTTTAAAAAAGTCCTGGAAAAAAATGAAATTGAAGATCTAACGAATTCTATATATGCTGGTAAGAGAAATGTACCTTTAAAGAAACACATAGTAGTGTGCTTGAATTTGAAAGAAAATGTTGATTCAAAAGAAATGTCAGAAATTATGAATATCTTAAAAGAAACTGAAAATAATACTTCTTCATTTTATGCCAATATTAAACAAGCGGAAAGTTCAAAAGATCTGGAAATACTTGCATAAAATAAGTTTTAGTTTAATAATCAAAAATTAAGTTAAATTTTTCTAATTTATTTTTATTTAACCCTAAGTCTTTAGATGAGCATTCAAATTCAGATACTGATATGTCAAGTGTATCAAGTAACAAGGATGAATCAAGTATTAATGGTTCAAGTAATCCTTTAAAGGTAATTTCTTTTATTATTTTGCTTAACTCACTTATTTTTAATTATCTGATTTTTTCCAATTTTTAACTTGAACTTTGATAATTACTAACTTTACCAAATGAGTCACTTTGTTTACCAACAGGACTTATTAGCCCAACTGAAAGTTTGTATCTACAATAGTCTGTGAGATAATTTATGATATTTACTAATGGGACTTTAAAGTCATGCCATCGAGTATCCAGATTGTAAAAAATGTCGTTAAAAGCATTATTTTCAAACCCATACTTTTAATCAAATGTCTACTGAAGCTCGCATAAATATTCTTAGTAAAAAAATGTCTAAATATTTTGCTTTACTTTAGAGTATAGATAGGAATGAAGACTACATAGCTTTGTCTGATTCTGAACCAACTATTCTAGTCAGTGACTTTTTTTATGAAATGTTTCAAACATCGTGTATTACATTTACTTTTTTATTTTGTTTTATTTTTTATAAGAATTATTTTGCACTTTTTATATATTTTTATATATTTTTAAAGTTAATTTATAATCGATTTAAAACAAGAATAAAATTTAGGGAGACAGAAAGTCATAAGTTGGTTGCAAAACAAAAATATATCCAAAGAGAAACAGAAAATCGAGATTTGATAGAGACATTTAAGAAGAAAAAGAAGTAAGCAAAAATTTTTGGTTAATATTTTATTTTTTTTGTTCTGAAGGTGAAGGTTTTTGATACGGAATCAAACTTTAATGAAGCAGTAGTGATTAAATAACACCCATAAATTATCCTATTATAAATCCACCTTTTCAAGATTTGAGTTATGGCTTAAGTAGAGGGTAGGGGAAAAAAATGTTAAGTAGCCTCCCCATGGCTTAGTTTAGGTAAAAATGTACAAAATAATTCAGAAAAATCTTTAATAGATTAGGACTTGGTATCTTCAATGATAAAATTAAATAAAATTGTATGTGTTTTAATGCTAACTAATTTTTTGTGCTTAAATGCCTTAAGGAAGAAAAATAGAAATTTAAACACTTGCCGTCACTTGCCGTACTTCCTTCTGCAATTTTAACATCTTCAAATCCTAAATCTACAAAATTTAGTTTAGATGCCAAGATAGAAACTGTAACTCTATCTATATTGAATTGTTTTATAAATGTTTAGATAAATTTTTTTACCTGTTAAGATTCATAAACGTTTTCCTGTTTTATCAAACGCTACACAGCAAAAAACATAACGCTAAAATAACGGTTACATAACGGTAAACGAAAATTTTGGCGTTATGTTAACCGTTATGTTAACTTTAAATTATGTTCAAAGTGTTATTAGTATGGTGATATATATTTGTAAATTTATCTTTAACCGTTATGTTAAACAGATTATTTTATCAGTAAAAAATAGCGCAAATCTAAAAAATCTTTGCAATCTTTGTTTATAAGGTCTTTACTATTTTAGTATCCTTATTTTATTTTCTCAAGAATTTAAACGACATTTGGGTTGTTAATGATTAGAATTTATACTTATTTATATTATTATTATTATTATTTAGTAATTAGTGTTAATCATAATAATCGTAATAGTAATAACAATAATAATAATAATAGTAATAATAATAAAAATAATAACAATATATATATATATATATATATATATATATATATATATATATATATATATATATATATATATATATATATATATATATATATATATATATATATATATATATATATATATATATTTATATATATTCACATATAGATATTATATTTCAATTATTAAATATATATAATAATATTGCTAATTCAACTATTTTCTTGGTCCCTTGGAGGCTTCAAGATATTGGGAGTTCACTGTATTTTTATGTTAGTTAGTAATGTTCTTTAATACTATTTATTTAATACTTACTATTTGTTACATATTACTATTCTTAAATTAATTTTGTATTATATTGCAAGTGTTAAATAATAATAAATATACTATTTGTATAGTTTAAGTTTTCTAAGTAATAATAACTGCATTACTGATTTCTACAATAATTTATAGTTCAAAGTGATAAAGGCTATTGTTGTCAAGTATCTTGGTGAAAGAAAAATTGTTCTTGCTAGTAATAGCAATATTGCAGACTTTCTAACTAATGGTAAGCTTATTTTTTAATGCACATTCTTTTTTTATTCAATCTTCATTTTATTTAATCAATCTTCAAGTTATTTACAGTTCATTTTTGTCTTCATAATATTTAAAGTATTACATATGACAAAAACAATGGATGAGCTATTTAATTTAAAATTATACTTTTTTAGCTTCTAAGAAGTTTGGTGACAGTGATATAAGTGGCATCATGTGGAATGGATGTGAAGTCAATTCTGAAACATTGTCATTTTAAATGAACAAAATCTGGGAGATGAAGTTGTATCCTTAGCAAAAAATAATACACTTAGGATAAAATCCCTTTAAACACTCAAAGTTTAAAGGGATTTTATCCTGTTAAAGCTGTTTTTTCTGCTGTATTTAGTGACTCTGATCCTGTTTCACTCGATTTTCACAACCAACAATCCATTATTCCTCAACTTCCAACTGAATCTACATTATACCAAGACTCTAATTATAAAGAAGATGTACTTGAGGATTTAGATGTGTCTTCAAAATCGCAAAATTCAAGTTTATTATCAACTGCTGCACAAGTTGCTGAACCACCTTTTGGTGGTTCAGCAACTTGCTGCAGGGGCTTCAGCAAGTGCTGAACCACCTGCATCTCAAAAAGTAATTTTATCTTGTTCTAATTGTAGTTTTCAAACAAGTAAACAATATCTAATGATATCACATCTTAAATAACATGGTCAGGAAGGATCATTTGTATGTGAAAACTGTTTTTCTAAATTTAAAAGTGTTAAAGGTTTTAAGCTTTACAATAAAAACTGTTTTGCTCCTTTTGATACTGAAATTGAAGTAATTAATAATAATATTGATTTTAATATTGAAAAACCGGGCGATTTTCAATTTTGAATGAGAATAGAAAAGATCAACTTGCTGCATTAGCTCTTCATTTGCGAGGAAAATATCGATGCTCTGAAATGGTCGACATTTTTTCAAACTTGCAAAATATTTTTAATAATAAATCACAAAATAAATGAAGAGATTTCTACAATTTGTAAACAACTATCAACGGAATATCTTAGAACAAGATATTTTCAAACTGCTTTTAAAATGCCACAAATTCAGTTAGTATTTAAAAATAAAATACATGGATGTTTTATTCCATTTAAAGAAATACTTCAGTTTATTTTTACATCAAATGAATATGATAAGTTTCTAGAGTATTCTTCAGAAATATCTATCTCATTGTATTCAGATGATTTAGGTGTAACTAATCCAATAGACAAATCTAGAGGAAAACACAAGTTGTGGGTTTTATATTTTCAGTTGTTAAACATTCATCAATGTTGTTTAAGTAAATCTTTCTCGATAGTCCCTTAGCAATAACTGGTTCTAAATCTGTTAAGGTAAAAAGCTTTATGAAATCTTTTCTTCTTGACTTGGTACAATCTCTAAATAAACTACCATTGATTGATTGCTCAACTTTAACTAATGCTTACGGTAAAAAATTCATTGTAAAGTTAAAACACTTTATTGAAGATTCATTAACTTGCAATGCAATTGCTGGTTTTAAAGAGGGTTTTAGCAAGAAAGTTGTGAGGTGCTGTAGAGTGTGTGATTCGACCAGGTCAGAAATGATAGTTTATAATAAACATTCTCAGTGTAAAGTAAGGAGTTTAGAGGAACACAAGATGAGAGTCAAAGAACTAGATAATCCTAGTCTTCCCAGAGTTGAACGTTTAAAATGGTCAAAACTATATGGCGTTCAATCTAACATTATTTTATCTGAAATTAAAGAATTTGATGCGACAAAGCAAGTTCTTTTTGATCCAATGCATGATTTGTTAGAAGATGTAAAACCTTTACAGATAGAACTTTTATTGAATCATGGGTTTTTGAAAGGTTTTTTTACAATAGATAGCTTGAACGATTTTGTAAAATCGTTTCAATACCCAAAAGACAGTGAAAAGCCACCAGCAATAGTAGATTTGGTTATTAAGGGGAAATTTGGCAGTGCTCAAGTTCTTTCTATTTGTCGTATTTTACCAATTTTTTAAAGAAGTATCACTATTGATTGTCATTTCTTGTGTCTTATGAAGCTGCTGTGTGTTCTTCAAATGTGTCTCTCTCCAGTTACCACTGAGGCTTACTTCATCTCTTTAGAGAAGCAATTGCAGCCCATTATACTCTTTATGAACTTATATCCAGATAAGTTTATACCAAAGCTTCATTTTCTTATTCATTATCCTCAGCAATCCAGACAATTTAGTCCACTACAATACCACATGTGTATGGCTTTTGAGAGGAAACACCAAGTAATAAAAAAAATTAGGCATTTTAACTTCAAAAATATGCCTTATAGTGCTATGAAGAGTATGGTTTTAAACACTGTTGCATCTTTTTATAATTCTTTTGGAGAAATTAGTTATGGAGTTCTTTTTGAATTAAATCAAGTTACTTTAAAAAAAAACATTGTTACCTGCATTCAGATTATGGTATTAAATATTGTCCTGAATCGCCTTTATGGTTTCATGATGGTTTTTAATTTTCTGCTTATATTATTAAAGAAATACAAGTAAAAGTAGAAAAAACAGTATTTATTACCTCACAGCTTCAGTGCCTTACTTACAATGTGTTACGAGGTTTTTTTACTGCTGTTGAGGACAACAAAGTTTCTTTTAAAACTATTGCAGCTGAAGGCTTAGCATTTTGTTTTAAAGAAGGGGATATTTTCTATGTTGTACCCCCAGCATTGCCAGCCTTTATCATATAATTGCATTGAAAGAAATCTAATTTTATATAAAGTTTATATTATTTGCAATAAATGGTTGATTTAGCCTAACTTGTTTTATTTATTTTGTCTTTAATAGTCTTTAGTAGTTGTAAATGTTTTATTTTGTCGATTTTCACAAGATGAAACTAAATGTTTTTTGTTATTCTTTTTATGTATTTAATATTGACATTAATAGTAAATTTTTAGACTAACAGAATCCCTTTTGATGGTGAAATTAAACAAACTCTCATTGATTTTTTTCAACTTCACATAAAACTATTTCTGAGCAGCAAGTTTTCTATTGAAGATAAGATGATATCTAGAGAGCTAATGTCTTGTTTATTTGCTTTTTGTTGTTCGCATGTGCCTAATCATAGTAATATTAAAAATGGAATATTGTTACGAAAAATATTTTTTGCAAAGTTAAAGTCTGCTTGCATTTTTTTAAATCCTTCTTACAGCCATAAATGGGTAAGAATCGCGTCTTCAATACTATAATATTTTTTTTAATTAAAATTTGTAATATTTATTATTTTAATATACTTTTTTAATCTCCTTCCTTTTCCATCGTTTTTTTATTTTACTTCAGATTTTCAAATTTGCTGCTGAAAACATAAATTGTTTGATTCAATTTATTTAATTTTCTAATTTTCTATTAGGATTTTTTGTTCAAAAAGTTGCCTAATAATTATCGACAAAGACAATTTAGTGAATGTCATAGTTTAAAGGTAAAGCGATTTACTCATTTTTCTGTTGTAAATAGTTCCATTTATAATAGCAGCCGAGTTGTAAATCCAATTTTGTCCGAATCAGTTGCAGATAAAAAACAGCTATTACAAAATGTTGTTGAAAGATTTTTTTGTGTTTATTAACTTTTGTATAAAAATGATTTCTAATTCTAATATCAGAAATTATAGTCTATTTAAGTAAACTTAGATGCAAAAAATTTAGAAATATTATAATTAATATTAAGTGTCAGTTCGTTACTTTATTTCATTAAATAGCTATAAAATAATGTATATCACTTTTTTTATTCACCTTGAATGAATTTAATAAGAAAAAGTCATCGCTTTCAACACTGTCTATTCTAAACAGACATACGAGACTTATAGTGTATTTCTAAAAAGAGTTGCATGGATTTATGCTGGAAGAATCGATTCGTTTGTACCCTACTTTTAAAGACTCGTCTCTTAAGATTCAAAAGATGTTGGTTTGGATTTCACCTGATTCGCAAACCCATACTGAAAGTTTAATGCTGCTCCAGAAATCACTTATTTCTAAGAAGACAATTGATAAGTTGTTTATGAAAGTTGATGTAAGTTTTATTTTTTTTTTTTATTTGGTGTTAAGCCAGCCCTATAAAAATAAAGTTAACATTGATTCAAATCCATTTAATGTATTAATAAGTTGTTTTTTTATGGTTGCAATACTTATTTTGTATTTAGAATATTTTAGTGTGATTCAATACATGAATACTTAAGAGTGCCAAGCATGTATGGTCTACAAGTTATCTATAATCAAACGGAATATGGAGTAAGAAGTTGTAGAGGTGTCGAGATGGATGTTCAGCCCTTGATCAGTACATGTGAAATGGTGGTTGTTTTGATGGCTGTTTATTATTTGCTAGATTTGACATATCCTTCTTGTTTTGGGCAGTTTCTGGGTTGTTTGCAAGATATTTGCGATTTGGACAATCGGCTTTACTATCTAAAAAATGCATTTTTATTTTGCAATCTTTTCACAACAAAGTGAAGTATTCTTGAATTAATAAATGTTAATACTACTGTGATCAAAAAGTTAGGTGAATTTTTAATTTAAACTTCCCGCCTTATTCGAATCGTCCAATCTTTTTTATTTTTAAGTTGGTAGGAATGTCATTAACATTTGCGCCAAATTACATGTCAAACTCATAATTATTTTTTTTTGTTTACGCTTGTTTCCCAAGTACCAAAAGTGCATTCGGCGATTTTTACGATGTCTAATTTTGTTGAGCAAAGAAGTGCTATTAAATTTTGTTTGCGGAATGTTATTTCTACTGCTGAAACGTATCGAATGTTGCAAAAGGCCTTCGGTGAAGAGACTATGTCTCAAAAAAATGTTTACAAGTGGTACAAAGACTTCAAAGAAGGCCTAGAACGTGTTGATGACTTGGAACGCTCCGGACGACCATCAACTTCGATTGATGATCGCCACATCAACAAAATCAAAGAATTGGTGCTTGCAAATCGTCGGTTAACCATTCGAGACCTTGTTGACATGGTTGGAATATCATTTGGGTCGGTGCAAGCGATTTTGAAGGATCATTTGGGCCTCAGAAGACTCAAATCACGTTTGGTGCCGAAATTTCTCAATTTCTTTGAAAAAGAGCGTCGCGTTAAAACGTGTGAAGCAATGCTTTCTGACTATCAAGACGTTTACAAACAAATTATTACTGGCGATGAGACTTGGGTCTACGCATACGACCCTGAAACAACCGACCAATCGAGTAAATACCGTGAAAAAGGCGAGCCGAGACCGAAGCAACCACGTCAAAGTCGCTCAAAAATGAAGGTCATGTTGACTGTTTTCTTTGATTATTGTGGTGTCGTGCACTACGAATTCCTTCCAACTGGCCAAACTGTCAACAAGGAATATTATTTAAGCGTTATGCGACGTTTGCGTGAAGCTATTCGCAAAAAGAGACCGGAATTATGGGCCAATAACTCTTGGATTTTGCACCACGATAATGCGCTTTCGCACACAGCACTGGTTCTTTGTGAGTTTTTCGCCAAAAACTCTACCCATGTTGCTCCACAACCACCGTATTCGCCTGACTTAGCACCGTGTGACTTCTGGCTGTTCCCAAAGCTCAAGAGACCACTCCGGGGAAATCGTTTTGAGTCCATCGAAGAGATCCAACGTGAATCGGCACGCGCATTGAAGGCTATCCCTACCGAGGACTTTTCGGCATGCTTCGAAGACTGGAAAAAACGTTAACAAAAGTGCATTGGGGCCGGGGGGGGGAATTATTTTGAGGGGGACGAACAGATTTGGAAGAATAAATAAAGATTTTTCATTTTATAAAAAAAATTCACCTTACTTTTTGATCACAGTAGTAAGTTAATTTCTTCAATTATATTGTAATCAATTTTCACGATAATAAAACATAATTTAAAATAAATATATTAGGAAATTAAACTGCATAAGTTTGTTTTATTTTTTAATTTAACTTTTATAAGCATAAAAAATGTTTAGGGTTAGTTTGTTTATTTAGCAGTTTCTGCTATTAATCATGCGTTTCAAAAAACCTACTTTAAAATAAATAGTTATAATTTGACATAACGGGTAACATAACGGATAAATACCCGTTATATCAGGTTTTAAACATAATGGTAAAATGCGCGTTATATAACTGGAGTTTTCCTCTCACATAACGGTCATTGACGTTATGTAACCGTTATGTTTAAGGCTATGAAAAAACATAACGCTAAAACCGTTATGTTATTTTCATACATATTAAGTACCGTGATCGGGTGACTATGAACAGCGGGGTGAAAATGAACACCAGTAGTAGTTTTACTAAATGGTGAAGCAGCACATAAAATATAGCCAAAAATTGAGATTTTTTTACTCACTTGCCTTAAAAATAATAATGTGTTGAAGATAATTTTCAGCTGCCCTCAAAATTATCTTTTCCCGCCTTTTCTCAATCGCAAATAAACATTGCAAGTTACGTGGTTAGGGCAATTAACTCACTTATCAAGTAATATCTTAAGAACCCCAAATTTAAACGTCATTAAAGTTCGCTCGCATCACATTCAGATACATAATGTTTTGATAAAATAATTATTTAAGGTATAGCTTGCCTGTATCCGATTAAAAGCTCATTTTGAAATGATATTTTTTCAATGCGGAATTAGGCTTTTCTTTGTTAACTTTAGGAACTATGCCTCGAAGTTACAAATGAAAGGAAAACAGTCGAAGTTATAAAACAAGTTACACAAAAAAAGACATAGAAACAGCTGTAATTAAAGTAAAAAAACATGGATTTACCATAAGGAAGGCTTAAAAAATGTACAATATTCCATTAGGAACATTACATAAAAAAGTAAAGCTTGGGAATAAAGTTCCGAAAAAGCATGGCGGACAAACCAGACTTGATAGTAAAACCAAAAATCTATTTGTCTAAGCAATTATTCATATGACTGACTGGAAAGTATCATTTGAATCGTTGGAAATAAGACTTTTAGTCAAAAATTATTGTGATAAGGTAAAGATAAATGACGCTCAATTCAAAAATAATATGCCTGGGATAGATCGATTTCAGTCTTCCATGAAGAGACATTTTTTAACAAATAGGTTGCAGACAATGTGAAAGATAGTAGAGCCGTGGTAAATGAAGAAACCCTTAACAAATATTTTGATAATTTGTACCTAGAGTTAAAGGATATACCTCCAGAAAATATTTACAACTATGATGAGACCAATATAACAGACGATCCAGGGTCCAAATCCTTTATTGTTCGTCGTGGCCATGGGAACCGTGTTGAAAAAAAACAAGAATATTCAAAGCAGTCGACAAGTTTAATGTTTTCTGGCAATGCTGTCGGAGAGTTTTTGTCGCCCATGGTTGTTTATAAAGCAAAGAATTTTTACCAGGGTTGGACTCAAGGTGGACCACCTGGAACTGTTTATGACATCACCCCTAAAGGGTGGTTTGATAGTAGAACATTTACTAGATAATTTATGGAAATATACTTAGCTGTTGCTATTTTAAAAGTCGGAACAACATTAATTGGGAATAATCTTGGTTCACATTTTTCTCCTGATGTTATTGAAGCCACGATTCAACATAACGTCAAGTTTATAACAATGCCCCAAAATGCAACTCATCTCTGTCAACCACTAGATGTTGCTGTATTTAGAGGATTAAAGCGGTTGTGGAGGAGTATTCTTTTGAAGTGGAGAGAAGAAAGTCGTATCAAAGGAGCAATCCCAAAGGAACATCTACCTACGCTTTTAAATAAATTGAATAACACTTTGCGGCCAGAAGCTTTGATTAGCAGATTTCGAGCAACGGGGATCTACCCTATGGACAAAACAGAGGTTATAAAATGCCTCGGATTAGGCGCAAATCCACCTGCAAAACGCAAACTACGTGGTCCAAAGGTGGAACCAAGTAAAGGAAGTAATTGTTTAGAAAAGTCAAAGCCATCAGGTTCAAAAGAGCTTAACAGCAACACAGATAGTAATTGGTACTGTGCTTTTGTAACAAAACGTGGGTAGATTTGAGCAATGATGTATGGATTCAATGCGACAATTGCAGTAAACCATATCACCTCCAGTGTTAAGGCCTCATTTATGATAAAGATTATTTTTATGAGCTCAATATTAAAAATATCAACTTTGTATGCAGCATGTGTGAATCATTTGAGAAATTGAAGGATAGTGACAGTTGATGTCCTATTTTATGTAGGATAGCTTTGCAAATATTGTGATACATGTAGATATATTAAAAAAACTAAGTTTTAAAAGTAGTATGTTAATTTTTTAACATGAACTGAATTTAAAAAAACATAGTTCTTTATAAAATAAACTTTCTGTTATCTTTTTGATCTATAACAGTATTTTCCCTCATTGTATTATTGTAATAAAGCCTTAATTTAGGATATGAAAACGATAAAAAGGAAAACGAGGAAAACTCCCGTTATATTTTTTAAAAATATAACGGTTTTTTTACTTACTGTGAAGTTAGATACTACAAAAGTTTGATGTAACACATAAGGATGATTTGGTTAACAGTAGAAAGCACAGAAGATCTTGGTTTTTAAATTTAACACAATTGTGTTTCTAATTTAAAAATAAAAATGGAAAAAAATTCTGTTTACTTAAAGGTATAATTTTTAATAAAAATAATTTTTTGTTCAATTTTTTATATTTATTATAAATATATAGTATTATCCTTAACCTTAAAAATAAAGGTTCTAGTTATGCTATTTCATTTTTTAGGCAAATAAGAAAAGCTGCTTCCTTTCACTACTTTGGTAGATATGATCACATAAGGTAAACCTCAAAATCTAATGTTTACCTTTTGAATAATAAACTAACCCAAGGTAATAAAACAGAATACGGAAATCAACAAGTTTTATAATCATAAACTATAATCAAATTGAAAGGCAGCAGGCTCATCAAAAAACAAATTTATTTTTTTAATATTTATTATTATTTTATAAATTTGTGGTTGGGCAATTTCCTCGAATTAGACTTAGACGAATTAGCTATCGAAAACTGTGGGGTAAACTTGAAAGCAGAAGTTTCTAAAACGAACCCAACCTCACTAGCAGATTTAAAAAAAGTCATAATATAAGCGTGATAACATAACATAACGCCTGAATATTATGAGTTTCTTGTTATCTAAGTGCCGCAAAAAATTAACACAAATCACTAAAATATATTTTCCACGTTTTTGTTTTTTTATTTTTGAATGTTAGCGTATACAAAAAATGGTGTTTAGCTATAAAAATGCTACAAAAATGGTGTTTTGCTAGAAATAATGGGTGATATAATTTAACCTTTGCTGTACTTCTAAATCTTTTATTTTTAAACTATAATCTGAGCAGATCATTTTTTAAAAAATTCAATACTTTTTTATAAATTTACAAAAACTTTTCATCAAAATTTTTTTTTAACTCTCAGATAACAAAAAT
Organism: Hydra vulgaris; assembly: GCF_038396675.1. Taxonomy (NCBI): domain Eukaryota; kingdom Metazoa; phylum Cnidaria; class Hydrozoa; order Anthoathecata; family Hydridae; genus Hydra; species Hydra vulgaris. The sequence goes on from NC_088924.1 coordinate 6,801,111, forward strand.
TACATTATAGATTACGTTAAATGTTTCTTTTATCATTTTATGTTTTGTTTTATCATTTTAGTTTTTCATTTTTTGTTTAATTTTATTTGTATAGTTGTTTTTTATCAAATAAAATGAATTAGTGAAGGTTAAACTTTTGTCTGCTTTTTTCCTAATAAGTTGCTTATTTCTTCTCAAAAGAAGAAATAAGCAACTTATTAGGAAAAAGGGTTTTTTTTATTAATAAATATTAAATCTTTTAAGCTTGTCTAATAAAAAATAAATTCTAAATTATGTAAAGGAATAATACAACTACTTTCAGACTTTCCGAATAATTCTATCTAAATGGTAAATAATTCAACCAACTACGCGATACAACCATGATACAACCAAAAAACAACCAAATGATGTATAATACACCCTTTTTTTTTGTAAAGCGTAATAATCCATTTTTATTGTAAAGTGTAAGAAAATTGGTCATGGCAAAATGATTCATTGACATAAAAGGGGTCCTTGCATTTACAAATAAAATTGAGTCTTCAACTTGATCCCAAACAGGGATACTATGTAGTTTCATCCAACTAAAAAGTTTTAACTCTTGGTATTGGGACTAATAACAGGTCAAAAAGTTACTTAATTACGTAATTTGTACTGATTTATCATTGTAAGATGCATTAGATAAATAAGATTAACATATAGAAATTCGTTTATCTTTGTGAGAAACAGAAATATATGATCAAGCTGGGCAAATTTTGATTTTGGCCTCACAATCATTTCTCCCTTTCTTAAACTAGAAAACATTTTTTTGGACGACGTTATTGAAAGTGCAGCAATTCTTTTACTTTTTAAACTTTAAATTTAAGGATTAACCTCTTTTGTAGTAGCAACCAAAATACGTTATAACCTTAATGTAATTTAACGGTCAAAACTTTTATTTTCGCGAGTTTGGATGTGCGCGCATTTTTGAACATTGTGTAAAGAAAAGAAGAGAACACATTTTATTGGAGCATTTTCAATAAATGGTAAAATGACTAAAAAATTTTTACATATAATAGTTTTTATATTTTCAGTTCTATATATATACTCAAAATTTAAGTATTACATATAAAATTTTTATAAAAACTAAACAAAAACCTCTAAAACGAGGAGATTTCATGTTTTTTTCTAAAATCCCCCAGAGCCTTATTTCTTGCTTTAAAATCCGGAGATCTCCGGGCAAATCCAAAGATAAAGGAATCCTAAATGTAAATAATATACAATAGTACAATAGAAATTGGTAGGTTAATAAAAATATATATTTTTACTTTTTTGAAAAAAGTAAACAAATAGGCAACAACTATTTCGCTTCAATTGTCTTACTTTACTTTTATTACCTTAATCGTTACTCTAAACAAATATTTACATACTATTTACTTGAATAATGTATTATCTTAAGTTTTTAGATTCTAAAATTTTAAAATTAAAAATCATGTTTTTTTATATTTGGAACACAAAGAACCTAAGAAAAAAAATAATATAACGGATAATATAACCGATAAATATAACGGATAGAGTTAATTATTTAAAATCAATCGATCAAGCGTACTAAAAATTATGACGCAAACAAGAAAATATAACACCAATATTACGGATAGGCTTGAGTCATTTCAAAGTTATCCGTTATAATGGCGTTAATTTTTTTAAACCGTTCATACCGTTTTACATAAAAACATTAACACTAAAGATTAAATGGGTAGGAAGTACCTTGGAGCTATTTAAATAACTAAACAAATCATCGTTTTTGCAAAGAATTCTTATTTATTTAATACTTGTTCACTGCTAAATAAATCCTAATATTAAAACTTAGTGTTTTGGATTTCTTTTACTTATATCAAATCAACTCAGCTAAAAGTGATTCTGAAATCTATTTTGACATCATTTCAGATTATTGTGAGTAATTCCACTTTATTTATGCCTACTTAAAAACTTTCATCCTGACAACAGCCACTAGCAACAGTAGCAGTAACAGTAAGTTAATTGCTCTCTCATTCTATTTACCTTGATTTGAGTTTTTTTATTTTTCGGATTTTGTTAAGCAAGTGTTAATTTAGTAAGCCAGCATAGTTTTTTTTATTTTATTTTAGGTGCCCCAAGAAGTCCTAACGGTCTTGTCACAGAGCACCGCGGAAGTGCATTTAACCAGGAAGTTCACGCCTCCTTCCTTACCGTGACGCGAAAATATGCCCAAAGCTCGTTTCGAACCTGGATCTCCTGCATATAAAGGAAGCGTTCTAACCACTGCGCCACGGCCGCACAAAGATCGTGTAATCTAAATGATATCGGCCGCACAAAGATCGTGTAATCTAAATGATAAAAGAATGTAATAAAAGTATGTATGTTGTTGATAAAAGTATGTAGGTTGCTTAAGACGTATGGTTCAACAGAAAGTTGCTTAAGACGTGTGGTACAACAGGAAGTATTATGTATCAAATTTTAGTGATATTACCAAAACTTTTTTTTTATATTGTGTTGTACAAGTTTTTAGTTTTGTTTTCAAAGAGTACTCCATATAATAGAAAGCAAAGCTAGAAAAAACTTTGAAAGAAAAAGATAATTTTTATGCACCCAGTGAAAGAAAACAGGAAATCTAAAGGAAATAGTTGAGCACGTAAATCCAAAACCTCATACTCATGCTTCTGTTAGTGATATTAAAGTTTTTTAAATAAAAGCTGAGGATTATAATCATAAGGAAAACTATAACAATATGATTCAATTTTATGCTTTAAAGAAAGTTTTAGATATAATTGGGAGTGTTCCATGTAAGTTTTGGTACTAGGCTACGTAACTGGAGTAAAGATCGACATTATGGTAATCGGTTAACTTAAAAGGAAAGATTAACTGAATGCGCAGTTTAAAAAAGACGAAACTATTTTAGTATGGCGATTCGACAGGCTAAAACTAATAGTTCTTTAACTGAAAATAAAAAGGTGTACAAATTGAAAAAAATTATTCACGCTTTTTTTAATTTTATTTTACCCATGCACTAATTTTCCTTATCAGTCTCATCGCGATATATTATATCCTGTTGGCTCTAAATTAATGTAATCAAAAGAAAGAAACTTTGTTGGTAAATATTTACCAGTATGGACATATAATATCATTAAGAAAGGGTTTTAGTAATTAAGTGATAGGAAACTTTTGTAGGCTCTAAATTAATGTAATCAAAAGAAAGAAACTTTGTTGGTAAAAATTTACCAGTATGGACATATAATATCATTAAGAAAGGGTTTTAGTATTTAAGTGATGGGAAACTTTTGAAAAAATACGTTCACGGTCAAACACTGTATTCAAATGAAAGACCCAACAATTTTATATGATTCAGGTGCCCAATAATCATTTCTATAAATAAAACTTCATTCGAATTGGTAGTAAAGTCAACTGTGTTATAATTTAATGACATTTTGAGAATAACACTTCACTTCAACGATGAAGGTGGCGTAAAAACCACGGTATTATCTTTTTTCAAGGAATTAAAATATGACATTACCAATAAAAACAAAAAACTCAAAATTCTTTAGAAAATAAAGTTGATGATTGCAATTAAAGGCCATTAATAGAGGTCGCTAACACCAAAATCGTAAAACTTTTAAACCCTACTAATCTGGTTTTGATATTTTTTTGGATAGAAAATGTTTATGGTTGTTTTTTAGCTTTCGCTCTTTCTGTGCAAAAAAATGTATTCCAATTATAATTGAAATGGCTCTCTGAACTGACATTGTTGATGGACAAAAGCAACACCCATTAATCCACTTTGCATGAATCACAACTTTAAACATTGACTTTTTATTATCTTGCTACACAAATCTCTCTCTCTCTCTCTCTCTCTCTATATATATATATATATGCATATATATATATATATATATATATTAGGGTTGGCCACAATATCAAACAAATTTTCAAAAGGTAATTCTGCTACTAGCTGCATTGAATATTGTTCCTTTTACTCTAAAAAAACATTTTTTGTTATGAAAATATTCTTGTAGCACATCTCTACGTACTGCCGCATTTCATTTTTAATGTGAATTTGAAATCTAAATAAAAAACATAAATCATCCATTATATCTGTTCCGTTATTTAATTTATTTGGTTAAACACAAACAAATATTAGCGTTTTTTGTAAACAAACAGAATATGCTCTGTTTTTTATAATGCAAAATTTTCAAATCAGACTTAATATTGCTTATACAAAAAGTACTAAGAGTTTAACAAAGATGCCTGAGTATCTTTTTAATAAGATATTCATACTTTAATCGTTTTCTTGTAAAACAAAACAAAACAAAAATCTTTTGTTCTGATACTTATAGATTTTTAATTTACAACATAATAACTTTATTTAGTGGTTTTCATACAATAAATAGGCACCTGTAAGAGTTGCGGTATTTGTTGAATTGTGTTCAAAAGTATGTGTAATTTAAATTAAAACTCATTATGTTTATCTTATATTTATTTTTTTATAAATTGTAGGCCAAGATTAAATTATTTAAAGTTGTATTTACTTTTATCTATATAGATTATTAAAAGAAATAGGAGATACGTTAGTTTTGCATTTGTACAAAAAAGTTTGTTAAAAATATTCAGCTAATAAATATAAATTGTTTTTATTTCAAATATGAGAGGATTGGCATCAGCAAATTTATCTTTAAAGTTGATTAGACAAAAAACATGCTTCTGCTGACGATAAAGTATTAACAGTTTAGATTTATAGGTATTACCCCAGGAAGTTTTTGCATAATTAACATGGCTATGTATAAAGGCAAATATAGTTGTGTTAAAATGTATTTATATAAAGTATTTCTTGCTTTATACAATATTCTTATACTTTTAGCAACTCTGTTGCACAAAATTTCTTTGTAATTATTTCAGCTAAGGTTTTTATCAATATAGACACCTAAAAAGTTATTATATAATTGTCTTTATATTTGCATTTTGTCTATAAAAAGATAGGACATTTTATTAGATTTTTTTTTTTTTTTTGAAGTTGGATAAAAAAAGTATCTATTTCGTTTTATCAAGATTAAGCGACAACTTACTCCATTTAAACTAGACAAAAACTTTTAACATAAGGTTCATCTTTTGAAACAATTTTGTTATACATTTAATGACCATTGCTAGTCCATATTTGTTAAATAAATTTATAAATCTAAATAAACATTATTATATATATAATATTATATAATTAATTACACTATAAGTTAATATTTGATAATTATAATAAAGAGTTGAGTTTTAAGAATAAAAATTATGTTATTCTAAAAGGTCGTTCGCAAATTACGTCATGCTTTTAGGGCTGGAGTCATAGAATTTGTGACAATCTGACATAGAGGGGCCGGGGAAGGCGATGGTTGAATAGAAAAAGTTGCGACGTTACGGATGAATTGATCGAGTTTTTTAAGTTTTTACAGCATTAAAATTAGGCAAAGCTTGAATAGAAAACTGTATTATCACTGCAGTGGCATCACTGAAGACGATAATTTACAAATTTTTAACTTTTCTTTTTCCATTCATTAAATGAAAAAGTAAAGAAGAAAATGAAAAAGTAATAAATAAACGGATAATTATTAATTCTATAAAGTAAAAAAACAAATTAAAAAAATTTGGAAAGCGAAACAAAAAGATAAAGAAAATAAAAACATATCGCTCCTAAACTTTGTCTTAGCATTCATTAATTAAAAAGTCAATTCGAAAAAAAAGAATTTAAAAAAGAATAAAAGCCATTTCTCTAACAAAAGAAAATAAAAAAATGTAAAAAAATTTGTATTTACTTTTGTATTTTTTGATTTGCATAGTGTAAGAAAACAATTGTTTATTTGCTATAGTTTTAAGAAATAATTTTTAGTACTTTCGAAAGTGACTTGTCAGCTTTTTCTAACGTTTTCATCAGTTAGTGTTTCAATAGTGGCAAAAGGAGAATATACAAACTTAATAAAATCTGTTTTAAAATTTATTTTTTGAAAAGAAGAGAGAATGTAAGGTTATGTTAAAAATTATGTCCATTTCGAGAACTGTTTTCCCTGATGATTAACCCGAAAGATCCTGACTCTGATGTCATCTTTCGGGTGAATCTGATGAAGATTTTATTAAATAAGAGTCAGAATCAGAATATGATACTTCAGAATGGGATATTGGTACTTCAGATGGTAATGAACAACAGCAAGAATCGCAGTTATCACTAAAACACATTAACAGTTACTGCAACCACCACAAGCAAGATACCAACCGCAGCAACAAAAATAAAGGAAATGTTATTTGGAAAATTAAAAAGATGACAAATAATATTTAGATGACAAAATGTTAAGCAAATAAAATTTTTATTTTAAAACAGTGAAGAAGAAGATGATAATAACGGCCTCTCAGATGAGCCAATACTATATGTAAGAATTCTAACTGAAGAACTTCTTCAAAAGATTATTGATAAATCTAACAAATAAGCCTCACAAATAAAATTGGCATTTTTTATTTGATGAGAATTGTGAAGCTCACGTCAACAAGCATGTACTGGAGCAATGAGTTGTATTTTTAAAAAGTTGCTGCAGTGATGACATTAAAACCAATTTGAAAATATTGAAAATAAAAAGTTATTTTTTCAATGTAACGATGACATACAGCGTCCAGAAAACTCTACCGACAAGCTTTACAAGATAAGACCAATCATTAAAATGTTGATGAATCTTTGATTAACCTGAAACATGGCAAAATTCAGTGTATTGATGAACAGGTTGTTCCTTTAAAGGGAAGTTAAAACAGTAAAAATCTCATAAGTATTGATGAACGGATTGTTCCTTTTAAGGGAAGTTAAAACAGTAAAAATCTCATAAGCCAAAAAAATTGGGTTATAAGTTTTATGCTTTAGCTAGTGATGATGGACTAGTTCATAATTTTGAGAAACATTTTGGTTCAATTGATGTTTTCAAAGGACAGTCTGAATTAAAAGCATTTGGAAATACTATGATGCAATTGTTAGTTAATGTACCAAGGCATAAATGGCACAAGCTGTTTTTTGACAATTGCTACACTGGGTTAGAACTGGTGAAAACACTTTAACACCAAAGCATAGCATGCACTGGAACAGTGCGTACAAACAGGTTCCAAAATATTAGGATGCCTATTGAAAGCGAATTAAAAAAAGAAGTTAGAGGATCGACGGTCATAAGGGTTACCATAGTTAATAACGTTGAGCCTGAGAGATCAGGAGAGTTGTTCAAGTCAAACAACCACCTGTTGCAGCTACATATAACACATATATGGGTGGGTTAGACCGTTTTGTTGGCAAATTGAGTCTGCACAAGATCCATATTCGATCCCAATAGTGGTATCACAAACTCATTTGGCATTTCTTTGATTTGATTGAAGCGTGGATACTCTATTGTAGGGACATAAAAAAGTCACAAGCTTTACAAAAAGATATCCATCAATTGCGCATATTTAAGCTGAATGTTGCAAAATGCAGTCGCAGAAGGTGATTTTCACGGTCAACAGTCATTTTCCTATTTTTCTTGACAAAAAAGGACGTTGTAAAAATCCAAGCTGCACAGGAATAACAAAAGGTTTTTGCAACAAGTGTAAAGCTCATTTATGCTTTACACCTAATTCAAATTGTTTTTTGAAAGTTTCATGAGTAATCAATAACAACTGAATTCTGTAATGAATGTTGTTATTTTGTTTTTATTTACAGCTTGTTGAAAAAATTTGAAAAGAATTGAAAAAAAGGGTAGGTTAGTAAAAAATTTCTTACTTTGAAATTTTTTGACTTTCTTGTTTTAATGGAGAGCTGTAACTAAATGTTAAGAAAATTTGATTTTTGATTACAATTGAAGGGCTTATTGTGAAACAATGACAAGCCACACTTTTTTCAAAAATGAGTTATTATCATTTTCTTTATAATCATAAATAGTATACGCAATAGCCAAAAAGATATTAAGGCATAACTCTTAAAATTGGAGCTATAATTATAAAATCATCTTACTGCAAAATGTGTTAATTAGGATATTTTGAGGTTATACAATGACATGCCATATAAAATGGCGCCGAAACGCCAACACGTTAAAACAGTTTCCGCAGATTTAAAAATTTTTTTTAGTGATAATAGTGCTTCAAGTAGTGATTTGATTGATAGTGATGCCATAAAGACTATGTCCCTGATGACATAAAAAATATAGCTTCAAATCATAAGGTAAACATATATTTTTATTTTGTGGCTTGTTATTATATTGCACTTAATATTATAATACAAGCAAACTAGTTCCATTTTGTGGCTTGTTATATTATTGTATATTTATTTTAGAGTAACACCCCAAACAAATCTGTTGATGCTACAGATTCTGTTGAATATCCTAAATTAACAGCCTACATGCGAGTTAGAATCGAAACACCGGAACCTAATCCTAAGAGTCGCTGGAGACAAAAAAATGAAAGCACTTATTCAAGAATAAAAAGAAAAACACAACGAAATCTGGGTCACGAATATTTTTGTGATAAAACAAAAAAGTTAGTTCCGGCTAGAATTTAAGGATCACCTTGTGGTTGTAAAAATAAACGTAGGGAAAAATTAGGGGGTGCTGAAATAAAAAATTTTGATGAATTTTGGAATTTATGGGATTTACAGAAAAGTTATTAGAGACATAAACAAAGAAAAAATAAGTCTAGTAGAAATTACAACGCAAATTATTATATTAATGTTAATGGCCAGAGCATTAAAGTATGTAAAAATAAATTCTTAAATGTTCATGGAACAATTAAAAGGCAGATTGAACAATATTGTTTCAAAAAGATAAAAGGGAATTCCATAACAAAGGCAGATAAAAGAGGAAAACATGCTAACAGACCCAATAAAGTGAGTGAAGAAAAAAAAGCAGGTGTTGGAAACCATATAAATTTAATTCATTAAATCAAAGTCATTATAGTAGAAATGAAAATTTACACAAAAAATACTTGAACTGCGATATGACCATATCAAGTCTTTATTCGGATTATTACCTTCCCTGGTGTATACAACAAAATATTGAACCAGTTTTAGAGCATACTTATAGAAAATGTTTTTGTTCAGAATACAATATTGGTTTTAAATTACCAAAATCGGACAACTGCAAAACTTGTGATCAACTTAATATTAAAATAGAGCCAGAAAGAATAGTTGCCAACAATCAAGAGTTGATTCAATTACAAAATGAACTTAGACTCAATAATGCAAAGGCCCTAGCTATGTAAGAAAAACTTAAATTGGAAACGGCAGTTTCAAAAAACGACAATAGAAAATTAGTAATAACTTTCGATTTACAAAAGGCTCTGCCACTTCCAAAATTAACGACTGGTCCAGAATTTTATTGTAGAAAAATATGTATAATTCGGGCATACATGATTGCATAGCGGGAAAGGGTCACATGTTTCTTTGGACAGAAAATATAGCAAAAAAGGGAAGTGATAAAGTAGCATCCATTCTTTTAAAGTATTTAAGCACAATAACTGAAGTAGATGACTTAATAATCTTTACTGATAATTGTCCCGGACAAAACAAAAATTGGCTTCTGATGGCTCTCTGGTTACAGTTGATAAAACAGAAAAAATTTAAAAGTATAACTCATAATTTTCTTATTAGTGGCCATACTTATCTCCCTTCGGATAGAGACTTTGCTCTTATAGAAAAACGTCATAGAAAATATGCACCACAAATTTATTCTCCAGGAGAATGGCACGATATTATTAGCAAACCAAACAGAAAAACGCCTTTTGAAGTAACAGATATGAGGCAAACAGATTTTTTAAATTTTGCCCCTATTCTTATAAACTTTAAAAGAACTACACATACAAACATAATTTTTTAATACATTCCTATGCCTCCAAGAGGCATTGGAATGTATTAAAAAATACGAACTAGCCACAACAACGCGATTTGTAGTGTATTATGCAAATAACAATTTTGGTCAGACACGTAAGATAATACTCAGGTGTTCTTACTTTCAAGTTATTTTCAGAATTTTAAACTATTTAACTTGCACTCAGTAACTAATCGAATGTTTTTATTTTTTAGATTCAATTACAGAGAGTCGTAATGTATTATAGGAAGATCTTTCTATTTCTTATTCAGGAACTCCTTATATTGTTGTTTCTTCTAAAGTGTTAGAGTGTCACAATGGGTTTGACAGAAATATTTAAAAAAAGAGTAATTACAAAAAAAAATAAAAAAATATGTGATGTAAGTTGATCTTTTTTTTATTTGTTTTTAATAAATTTATTACTCATTTTTGCTATAAATATGTTCTTTATAATATTACAAGAACATAATATTTTTTTATTTATATAAATTATTTATTTACAAGATATGTAAAAGATAATTTTATAGGTTTTTGAAACATTTTTAGATAATTTCATTTGTTAACTTGTTAACTAAACTAATTTTAGAAGAGTGATCATTGCTTTCAAAAAAACAATATAATTCTACAAGATAGTAAAAAGTTTATGTGCTGCGCCAAAATAACTATGAGAGAAATAATTCACTTTCCTGAATTTAAGGCATATGAATAAGTTAACTATTTAAACCCTAAAAAGAAAAGCAAAAAGTTTCAAATCTTTTATTGTTACATTTAGATATCACAAAAAACTGTATGGCGAAAAAATAATGCCTTAACTTTTAAGACAAAAACTAAAAACTTCAACCTTAAATGAATTACAATATAGTCGAACCATTGTAGTTATCATTGATGATTTGTCCTCTCATGATAAACATCTAGTTGGACAGGTATATATTGACTCTAAATTGAAAAATAATAACAGAAAAAAAATAATCAAAATAATAATTGTATATGTTGCATATCCTTTTTATTTTTTGCTAAACCATTTTAGGCTAAATTAATTTCTCAAACAATTGATCCGCAAATTTTTCAAAAAATAGAAGAGTATGTCAAGAAAGAAATATATAACAAGAGAAATGAAACGCCTTCTTCGACTTGCTGTCAAAGAAATTTTTTAAAATGAAAACCTTCCTCCTCCAAGAAATAGGAGATTTTATCCATGTGCTAGTACTATAAGATCGCATATTGTTAAAATGAGACAAAAGTTAAGGTAAATTTTTTTCAGATGTCTCTAAGCAACCATTATACCTCATTATAAAGGTATAATGAGTATAACTCATAATAAGTAAAGAGTAAAGGTATAATGAGTTATACTCATTATACCTTTACTCTTTACTTGTTTTTGTATTTTAGCAACAATTTATAATCTTCCAAACCAATCAATCTTCTTTTCTCTTATCTCATGTTTATTTTATTTCATTTCATGCTTGATTCCACTTGCATAATGATATAACTGTCATAATCTATGCTTCACTGTCATAATTCATCACAAATTTAAACGTCGTCTTGAAACTATATATTTTGTTAACTAATAAATACTAAAACCTCCAAGTTTTAACTACATTTCTTTTTTTTTTTTACATTTATAGTGCTAATTTTGTGTATGATAATTTTATAGGTATTCCATAATTGATCAAGAATGTCTCTTGAAAAAGCGCGATGAATGGAAAATAAGTGATCCATTCATTAAAGTCTTACTTCGACCAAAATGCGAAGTGACAGCAAATTAAAATTTTGAAAAAAATTCTACATTTCTATTTGTATATCAGTCGCAGTGGCAAAAAGACCTTCTTTTGAGGTATGGAAATAAAATAATACTTCTTGATGCTACTTACAGAACTACAAGATATTCCCTACCCTTATTTTTTTTAACTGTAAATACTAACATTTATTGATTACCAAGTAGTAGCCACTTTATATGATTACCAAGTAGTAGCCACTTTTGTCACTGAAAATGAAACGAAAATGCTATCACTGAAGCATTAACTATCATAAAAGATCGGAATTCATCCTTTCAGCCTTCTTTTTGTATGACAGAATATTGCAATGAAATAATTGAGTCATTAGAAACTGTTTTTCCAGGTAAAATGCTTAGTGTCTGTAACTTTGATTACTGTCTATTGAATTAGTTTGGAGTTTTTTTTATTTTTTTTAGATTGTCATGTAATCATATGTGATTTCCACAGAGTGCAGGCATGGGATTGATGGCTTTCCAAAAAAACAAACGATTGTTCCGATTTTAAAAGAATCATAATTTCAATAATGCGACGTATTGCAAGAGCGCAAAATAATAATGAGTTAGAGGCAGCAATTGAAAAGCTTAATACTTCAAATTTTTGGTTGGATGGTAAACTTCATAAATTTAAGAAGTATATAACTAATTATTGGTTATGCAACAAAGAAGTAAGTTTATTTCAATTTCTATTTGATATTTAAAGCTTAATTCATAACATGGTTTATTAAAACCATGTCATAATTATTATAATCATTTGTTGTGCCATATTAATTGAGTTATCATGCATGCTTATTTTATAATACTTCTGAATATTTAAAACTGCTCAAAGGATTTTGCTGCCGAATATTTATGAACTGCAAAATGTTTATTACATTCTTTTGACATTCAATTTAGTATTAAAATTTGTTAATTATAAATGTGAAACATTTTTTTGCATTTAATTAAGAGATGGATACGGGCCTATCGCCAGGATCGTTTATGAGTCAATCTAAATACCAACAATGGTCTTGAAAGACAAAATGAAACTTTTAAGTACACCTATCTTCAGCGCCATAAAAAACTCATCTATTACTGGAATGTTAACCTTATTATTTGAAGAACTTTTTGCTGATAAATTTGAACAGTTAGTATATACTTTCATTTTATATATTTATTATCATCTTTAGTAAATGTTTTTAAATTTTTCAATGAATTTCTCTGTAAATGATTCTATAGCACAATAGGAAAAAATTTGTAAAAATTGTAATAAGAAAGATTCTAATAAAAAAATTATAACAATAAAAAATTATAATAAGAAAGATAAAAATTTTTGAAAGTTTGCTAAAATCATTCAATTATTAAAATACAGGTTTAGACCATAGCATTAGGGTGTGTCAATTTTTCCCTCTTTTTTTGAAATTGTAAAAAGAGTATTTTCTTTTAAACGTAGGAAAAAAAATAACTTTTTATTTTTATTTTGATTCATTACTAACAAGGCTGCAAGCAACCACTATTAAGTTAGGAATTACTAAAAAAAAAGAATAAAGTTATAGACCAAGGAAAATGGTTGACAGAAGACTTGAAAAGTTGAAGGTTGTATGAGTCAGAAAAACATGAAAATAGGAAAAAGTTCCAAAGAGTTAAAGTGTGGGGAAAAAAACTAGACGAAAAACATTTTTTGGAGCAAGCAGGGACCGATACAGTAAACGAGAGAGACTTTACTGAGTGACGAGTCAAGCGAGATTGAGTTTGTTAGCGGAAATAGAGATGATAGCTCCTTTGAGCAAAAAGAGATCCAACTTTACGACGATGGGAAAGAGGCTCAAGATTAGCAGATAGAACAGATTTAACTATGTTTACAATGCGTTTTTGGCAGGGTTGGCATTAAAAAACCCACCCAAAAAAACCCGGTTTTTTTGTATTTTTTTAAAATAATATTTTATTTAAAGGATTCTCTTTGCTTGGTTTTTTTCTGTGATTTATTTATTTCAGAAAACATTTAAACATAATTATGACTATTTAAAAGGTAATTATTATTGAAAAGAGGATATGGATTTGATCAGAATATAGTATTTAATAAGAATCAAAATTTTTAAAAGACATGATTTTTTTGAAATATTTCTGAAAAAATAGTTTTAGTATTTTTTACAATATACTTTCAGTGATCTCAGTGGCTTTCATCAACCATATCAAAGTCAGGTCTGTGTTCTATCTTACAAATTACTCAAGAAACTTTTATTCAAACAGTATTATTATTTGTGTAGCATTAAGTATATTTAACTTGCATATTTCGATGCAATGTGTATTTTTTAGAAAAAAATCTTTATAAGAATGCCATTCGGAAGTGGAAGGAAGAAAGGATGGGAGTGGAAGGAGGTCAGTGAGATAGAAGGGGACAAAAATAGTGTTTAGAGTGACCATTGTTCAGAGAAGATTAGTGGAAAAATTGAAAGAGCTCGTATTCATTTGGAAAAGTGTAAAAAGAGAAAGGACACTGATGAACAAGAACCAAAACCTGGAGGCTCAATGAGCAACATTAGCCTCTTGTCAAATGAGTCAGATACTTCAATTTCCGAAGAATCTATTATGTCCAGCTCCACACCAGCAAAAAGGTTTAAAAGTAGTAACTTAAATAACTTTGTAGTTAGAACATCAAACGATCAGAAAGATGCCATGGACAAGCAAGTTGACCGGTTTTTTTTCAGCTCTAACATGTCTTTTAATTCAGTGGAAAATTGTGAGTTTCAGAAACTTTGCTCTCTTCTTCGTCCTGGGTATGTCCCACCAAGCATAAAGAAATTGGGTGGAGATCTATTAAATAAAGTCTATGATGGTCTGTCAGCTGGTATAAAGAACGAACTAGAAACCAAAGACACGTTGGCAATTTGTCAAGATGGATGGTTTAGTATTCAGAATGACCCAATAATTGCTCACTCATTTTATGATGGAAAAAAGAGTTATCTGTACAACATAGTTGACTCAGGATTAGAAAAAAAAACTGCAGAATACTGCTTCAAAATCATCAATGAAGCTATAGTTAGCATAAAAAATGAATATAATAAGTTTGTATTTGCTGTCTGCACTGACAATGAAGTTAAGATGAAAAAAATGAAAGAGCTGATCAAACAAGAGTATCCTGATATGTTAACATATGGCTGTAATGCACACTATATGAATTTGCTACAGAAAGACATTTGCAATTCTTTTTCAACAATTCTAAAACAGGTTGAGGAAGTTCAGAAATATTTTAGAAATGTGCATGTGGCCCATTATGGTTTGTTAAAGGAAAAAGATGGATGTATGCCTCAGCTGCCAAATGAAACACGCTGAAACTCTCAAGTTGCCTGCATTGAGACATGCCAGAAAAATTTTAACTTCTACGTACAGATCTATGGAGAGAAGATGGAAGATTTTCCAGCCAATATTAGAAGAATAATTGAGAACATAGCCATCAAACGTGAGGCAAGTCGTCTTCTTAGTCAAATGAAAAAATTGGGGATTGCCTTAGACAAGATGCAGAGTGATTCTTGTCATCTCTCTGACGCAGTTCATATCTGGTATTCATTGATAAAGGATGAAGAGCTATCCATATACTATGATGCAATAAAGAAGAGATTTCAAGATGCTGTACAACTCTTTCATATTTTGGCCTATAAAACTGACCATCGCTATGTAGATGATTACAAAAGCTATATTAATAATGATAATGAAAACAGTGCAGAACAATGGTTAGAGGACAGGAACCCTGATTTCTTGGGTTTACTATACAAGTTTTACTTGAAGGACAGAAAGGTGTTCCCCAAGCAAATGTCCTCAGAATCACTGAAGGTTATCTCTCCATCAGAATGGTGGAACATCATGAAAGGAAAGGTTACTAGATCTCAAATCAGGGATAAAGAGGTTTCTGCCAATTTTAGCAGCTTTCTCTACACTCCTGTCTTGCTAGTTCAGCCTCAATTGAGAGATGGTTTTCAACCTTTGGATTTGTCTGGTCGAAGATCAGGAATCGTCTTGGTGCAGATAAGGCAATGAAACTTGTGAAGATTTACAAATCATTTCACAATAGCTCAGCAGCTGACAGCAGTTCCTGTGATGATATCGAATCTGATCAATAAGTATGTAAGAAGTAGGAAAAATTGTTTTTAACTTCAGTATAACCATCTAAATTCTGAAAAAAAATCTATTTATATTATTTGAGTGTAATTTATATTTGTTTTAGTTTATTCTTGATGATTCCAGAGGAAGTGTTTAACTTGAAATCTGTCAAAAACATCTGAAAAGCTGACAAGAATCGAAAATTATTGTAATAATCAAACAAAGTAAAATTATGTAAGGAGAATTTTACTTACAGTTCTTCAATTTAAAAAATTTTCCTTGTAAAAGCTCTTTCCAATAAATAAATATAACTATTACTATGTGTTTTTAATTATTATTTTGTAAAAATTAAATGTTTAAAGATAGTTTGAAAGCAAAATAGGTATTATGTCTTTCATTTTCTAAGCAAAAAAAGATATTTTTAAAAAAACCCAGTGGGCTGGATTTTTTTTAAAAAACCCGGGTTTTTTCTAACCCTGGATTTTGGACCTTGTCTAGAAGAGAAAAGCATCATTATAAATAAGAGGTATGTAAAGGCAGAGAATGAAATGAAAAAAATTAGAAAATACTGAGCACAATGAAGAGAAGCAACCTTAGCAAATGCTAATTTAGCAATCGATTGTATTTATGGTTTCTATGAAAGGTCAGTAGCAAACAATAATCCAAGGAGACTTAAAAAAGAAGACTCATTGAGAAGGTTGCCAAACATTAATATAAGAGTGTCGACAGTATTGCAATAGTTGTTTGCAGTAAATAACTGAGTTTAGTTGGAGTTAAAGTTTACAAGCCACTGCAAGCCCCAATCTGTTACAGAAGTGAGATTAGATTCAAGATCAACTGCCCGTTCTAAGCGATCGAAAAGAGAAGACAGGAGTATAAAGTTCTGACATCAGCAAAAAGAGCTACTTTAAATGTAAGGTTGTTAAAGATAATTAATGATGATAAGAACAAAATTTAAAAAGAAAATTTTTTTAGCTTGGTTTTTTTATATTGCTGTTATCAAAAGGGACCTTAAAATTAAGGAAAGTATGTACATTAAGTAGGAAAAGCTAAATGAACAAACAAGTTAATTATGTCAGTGTGCTACTAACTCATAAGCGAAAAGTTTGTGGTTCAAAGCTACCTCTGGACAAGTTATGTGCCATTATTTAAAAAGGAAACGTGAACTTCCTTTTAAATGTACTTCTGTTGTGCTCTGTGTTAAGACTATAAGAAATTCTTTGGGCACCTAAAATAAAGTTAATGAGTTAATAAAAAATCAATTAATAAATTTAAAAAAGCCATCACTAATCTATTGGCCTTTCTTTTTTTAATGCTCTTTCGTTTGTTTTTGTAAGATTACTAATATAAAATATTTTAAATTGATTTTATACTTTAATTATAATGCAGAAAACTTTTATTTTGAAACTGATTATGCCTAGCATCTAGTAAAAACATGTATCTTTAAAAAAAAAAAAAAGTTTATATTATTACTGTGATTTACTAATATTATATTGTTACTGTATTAGCTTAAAGAATTTTATTTACTTTCTCTTAAGTTATTCAGAGTCTAATTACAAAATGAGTCATGGATATAAACGCTACAGTGTTGATGTACCTGAATACTTGTTTAGCCGACCACATCATTTTGTTAAACAGTGTTTAAAGAAACAATCTTTGGCTAATAGTTTTGATATAAATGGGGTAAAAATGGAAGGTCATGGAATATTTTCAATAAATAGTTATTCAAATAAACAGAAAAGTTACACTGTTTATTTTGGGGATGAAAATACCATGCCGAGTTGTACTTTTAAAGACTGGTTACGATCATGTTACCTATGTAAACACTTTTTTTTAAATATTTAGAAAATTTCCAGAAGCATGGTCATGGGATTCTTTATCATTGTTATACAAGCAACCTCCGTTTTTACATTTAGATATAATTAAAAATGATATGGTTTTAAATGATTCAAATGTATGTCAATCCAAACATGAAGATAAGAATAGTAATGATTATGTTAATAATGTTTATACTAAATTACCATCAAATCAATTGGGTAGAATTAAAAGAAAAAAACCTAAATCCTCTGAAGTGCGTGAAATGCTTAGCACTATTAAAAATTTAACATTTGATTTTGATGAAACATCGGAAGAAATTAATTATCTCCATGAAATGCTTTCAAATGTTTTAGGAAATCTATATCAAGCAAGAAATAAAGAAAAAGGCTTACCAGTTAGAACAACGCATTCACTCGATTATGTAACTAATAATCATACAAAAACAGTCGATCTGCCTATTATTAAAAAAAAAGTGTACATCGAGTAGGTAAGAAAATTGAATTGTTCAACTCAGCATCTAACATTAAAATTGATTACATTGCATCTGAAGCACAAATAAAAGAGTGTATCATTGATGAACAAATAACAGGAGATATTACATTTACAACCAACATAATGATTGCAAATGTATCATCTGAAAGCAACACCGAAAATGCAATTTCAAATGTTCCACTACTTTCAATTTATGATTTAGAAGATCTTTTAAATAACCGAATGTTATCTGATAGTGTAATACATTGTTTCCAAAACTTGATTAAAAACAGTCATCTATCATCAAATGGGCTTTAAGATCCAATATTAGGACAAAAATTATTTTTTAAGGTTCTAGGTTCGCAACCATTTGTTCAAGTTATTCATAATGGGAACAACCATTGACTTGCTCTTAGCACATATGGTTGTGAATATGGAGAAACAAATGTACCAGACAGTAACATTTTGTAAAGTAGGTTTTTCTGCAAATTTTAATAAATGTTACACACATAAATGTGTGTGTGTGCTAATGTTGATAAGAACAATATATATATATATATATATATATATATATATATATATATATATATATATATATATATATAAATATATATATATATATATATATACACATATATATATATATAAATAATATATATTTGTATATATATAATTTTTTATTATATATATAAATATATATACATATGTATATAAATATATACGTCTGTATGTATATATATATATATATATACATACATACATATATATATATATATATATATATATATATATATATATATATATATATATATATTTATGCGAACCGTTTAAATCGACACTTCGATTATGATAAAGCTGATAAAGGCGACATTTAATTAAAGGCGACAAAGTTGCGTCGACTTTATTTTTAAAGGTTTATTTTCATTAATTTTCTTTTCACAACTTAGCGCCAAAAGACTTCTTTTGATAAATTTAGTTACCGTGTTTCCAAAATAGGTCTTTTGGCTTTAATTGTATAAATATTTGGAAGAAACCAAAGAACTAAAGTTTCGATGCATATATTTATCAACGTAAGAAATATACCTGTTGAGACGACAGTTAAAATAAAGCAATTTTATTGGCCGTCTTTAGTGTATATATATATATAAATTTTTTTCTTAAATGAAACTATATTTATCATTAAAAATATTTTTTAGTTATCAAAAAGCTTAGAAGATATACAGTTAATGAAATTTTTTAGATATATATTTTTTTTTATGAACATATAAGCGTTTTTCTCTTCGCAGCGATAAATTATAGTCGAATGTCGACTTATGTTGGATTTATCTTGATTTTATTTAAATATATTTTGTCATGGTTTTTAAATAAACAAATGGTGCATAAATTATTTATATTATTTGGTAATAGTTATACTATACTATTCTTTTACTTAAACTATATATTACATATCAATTAAAACTATATTATACTAAATTATAGTTAAAGTTTTAGTTATTACAGTCTATGAATATTACAGGTATGATATAATAGTATACCTATAATGATTTGGTTTTTTGATTTTTTTATAATATAAAAAGATTAAAAAGGCACATAGGTTTAAACAAAAGTTAGTATAAATTATATCTACTTTTGTTTCAACCTTTTTGTGCTCATTTAATTTTTTCTTAAGTCTCTTTCAGTTAGTTTATTTTTGTTTTCAAAGTTATAAGTTGTCTTTCATTTTACAAGTTATCAATCGTCTGTTTTCTCAAATGGAACATACCAAAGACTTAAAGGTAGAGTTGTTTTAACTCTTTTTACTGTACTTTGTTTATTTCTAATGTTTACTCTTGTATTTATAACGTTTTTTAACTTTTAGTGTTTTAAATATCTAATTCCATGAGACTATTTTCTTAAATTTTTATATGAAATTAAAAAAAATGAACTGGAAGAAAATATTGGATTACTCAGTTCTTTTTTTGTAATCGTAAACATTGGACGATAATTCAATGTTTACAATTGTATAATTTTACAGAGATTAACTTCCAATATTTTCTCTTTCCTAATCTTACCCATAATTAATTTATGGTTTTTATATCAGAGTTTTCCATTTCCATAACTTGCTACATCTAAACTATATAATGCCTATACTTTATATATATAATACACACACACACGCACACACATACACACACACACACACACACACACACACACACACACATACATAAATATTCAAATGTTTACACACATTTATGTATATTCAAATAATTATAAGTATTTATTATAGGATAATTTTTTTGATCCGCATTTGGAAGAAGCTAGCACAGAAGTATTTTTGTTATATTTATGCACTGCAAACTCTTTTACAAATATAAAATAAATCTTTAGAATATTGTTAAAAATAATGACTTTGCTGTGTGCTTCTGTTATAGTCAACTACATTTAGTCATGAAGAACCGAAGTTAGAGAATCAAGTTAGGCACTTAGTGGATGTTAATGTTGCTTAAGTTTTGTGTTTTATACAAAAGAACGGAATTAATTAATTTTATTTTGCTATTTTTATTTTTAATACTATAATTTACAAATGCTTTGTTTTAGAATTGCTTCTTAAAAATATTTCAATCAATATTTAGTTTATTTATCTTTACTGCGTTCTGCTTTTTTTATGTGCTAACTATTATAATGTATTTAACTTATATATATTTCATTACAATGAAATATATATAAGTTAAATATATATATATATTTCAAGACGATGCTCTAATCTGGACCAATATCCAGTTTTAGGAAAACGACCGTATACTTCATCAATATGTAAAGTAAATTGTAAGTATGTATGTATAAAAGTATCCATTATGTATATGTTTATATATATATATATATATATATATATATATATATATATATATATATATATATATATATATAAACATATACATATATATATATATATATATATATATATATATATATATATATATATATATATATATATATATATATATTATATATATATATATATATATATATATATATATATATATATACAGCTATGCTCAAATGTATGGAGCACCTATTTGTTTAAATATATTTGTGTTTAAAAGATGAGATATACATGATGAATTTTTTTTTAAATGGTATTTTATTTGTTTTTTACGTTTAAGCATTAGTAAATCATTTAATGCATGTTGAATTTGCTTGTCTGGGCATGATTAGACTTGTCTTAACTTGTCTACATACTCACTTAGTATAAATTCTGTCGAATTAAGATATTCATTTCATTCTTATCTTAAACGTAACTATTGTCAGCCGCTCATTATCTATTGTTTAAAAGTAGTGATTTTTTTTATCGTTCTTTATTTATTTTCATTATGAGTAAAACACGCGAACTTTCTGTGAGTGAAAGAAGCCAAATTGTGATACTCCATAAACAAGGACATTCCCAAGTGGAAATTTCAAAAATTATGAAATGGTCAAGGAAAGCAGTGCAAAATGCTATAAATAGATTTAGTGAAACTGGTTCATACGAAAATAGACCAAAAACGGGAAGAAAACGTATACTTTCTCCTAGAAACCATCGTTTCCTCAACAGGATTTCACTTCGAAATCGGACCAAATCTTCTAAAGACTTGGTTAGCGATCTGTGGGAGCACAGAAAAATTCAAATTTCTGCTCCAAGTGTTAGAAGATACTTAAAAGAAGGTAATTTACATGGAAGAAGGGCTCGCCGAAAACCATTGCTGACTGAGCACCATAAGAAACTTCGTTTAGAATGGGCTAAACAGCACCAAAATTGGTCATCAGAAGATTGGGCCAAAATTATTTGGTCAGACGAATCAAATATAGAGGTAAGGCATCATTATGACTTACGGTGTAACCAAAAAATAAAAATAAAAAATCATTTCGAAATTATTCCTTTAAGTACCTGAAATTTTACATGTTGAAATTTATAATATCAAATTTGTATTCCTTTACTTTTTTGACGTAGATTTTCGGGCAACCTGGAGGCACCTTTGTAAGACGACGACCAGGCGAAGCATTTGAGCCGGAATGTATCATCCCTACAGTCAAATTTGGCGGTGGTGGCACAATGATCTGGGGTTGCATGGCCTCCAGTGGCGTAGGTGAAATATTTTTATGTGAGGGTAGGATAAATGCAGAGCGCTACATTACCATGCTAAATGAAGTTTTGGAGCCATCAATATTGAAATTATTTGACGAAGATGTCCCTCAATATTATTTTCAACAAGATAACGCTCCTTGCCACAAGGCAAAAAAAAGTTTGGACTGGTTTTCAACAAATGAAGTTCCCCTCATTACGTGGCCCCCCCAGTCTCCAGATTTGTCACCCATAGAAAATTTGTGGTCTATTTTGAAGAGGAAGTTGTCAATTTACAGATGTAAATCCAAAGAAGAATTTAAAGCGAAAATTCTGGATGAATGGGAAAAAATACCAGCGAATGTATGTAAGGATCTTGTGGACAGCATGCCCAAAAGACTACGTGCGGTGATCAAGGCAAAGGGAGGTGCTACAAAATATTAATTATATTAAATAATATTGTTGAATTGAAATAATTTGTATCAAATAAACACATTCACATTTACTATTTGTTCATTACTTTTGAATTTTAAATAAAATATAGGGGTGCTCCATACATTTGAGCATAGCTGTATATATATATATATATATATATATATATATATATATATATATATATATATATATATATATATATATATATATATATATATATATATATATATATGTAAGTGTGTGTGTATATATATATATATATATATATATATATATATATATATATATATATATATATAAATACACGAATATATATATATATGATATTTAATTATGTTTTTTAAAATATCTTTTGGCTTATGTTGTTTTTAACTTTTTTTTTAGAGTAAGTTTAGTTTTTTTTTAGAGTAACTTTTTTTTTAGAGTAAGTTTAGTGATATAGATTTTGAATTGAACACAGCCCTACCCAATCAGGTTGTTTTGAAACTTTATTTTAATTCATATATTTAATATTTTTTTGACAAATATATAATAATACTGTTTTTCCTATTTCAGATTAAAGTGGAAAATGATTCTTTACTTTGTTTGGATTCAGACAACAGTGTAATAGATTCAGAAAATAATTATAGTGATAAATCCTTTGAAGAAATTCTAAATACTATAGTAGATATATTTGTTAACATCTGTTCATTCTAATTTTGTGTTTAATTATTATTTGTAGCTAACAAAATTTTAAAATGTTTTTGCTTTTATTTTTCAATATATTAAAGAATATTTAAGATTTTTTTTGTCTTGTTTTTAAAATTAATTTTTTTTTATGTTTATAATTAATTAATTATTTACATATTCAAGAAAAAAGACAAAAAGAAGCCCCGTCGGTTTTGCGTGTTTTGCAAAATATACTCTTTTTATCTTAAGCGTCATATCAAAACAAAGCATAAATCCGAAGTTGAAGTTGTTCAGGCATTAGCACTCCCCAAAAAAGAACAGCGGTTTGCTTTTCAAAAGTTCAAAAGACTCGGTATATATGAAGTTAATCAGGCTGAAGCCAGGAAAGAGAAACCTCAATATGAACGAGAACGCATTGCTGAAGTGGATAATGATAGTTTTTGTAGTCATTGTTTAATGTTTGCTTCAAGAAGGTACTGGTATAACCACGTTAAATAGTGTCAAAAAAACTCTTGTAAATCAATTGTTCCTATACCTATTGGACTTCTACAGTTACCCAATGGTGTAGAAATTGGTGAAGATTTCGAACAAACATTCTAGCCAAGTTTAAAAATGACAATATAGGTCATATATGTCGTACAGATCCAATGATATTGAGCATTGGTAGTATGTTTTTTCATGAGGAAAGGAGAAAATTTGGAAAAACAATTGGTGTTAGAAAATCAGTACGAACAGATATGAGACGTTTAGCAAATCTATATGTTATCTTTATGCAGCAAAAGAAAGTAACTACAACTTATAAGAATCTTTATGATATGTTTACTCGAGAAAATTTCAACGTATTAAGAGTAGCAATAGATCAATACACTACTGTAGACAGTTCAACCATAAAAGCTGGATTAAAACAAAATTTGTATTACTTACTTAAGCTTTTAGCAAAAACTTTAAAAGCTGTGTTTCTCACTCAAAGTAAAGGTAATCTATCCCAAGAAATCGATAAGTTTGTTAGTATTTTAGAGATGTGGGAAGATTTTATTTTCGGAGACGCAACATATCAGCTAAATAAAAATAAAAACATAAAGTTAAGGAAACCTTCTGAATTACCAGATGATCATGATATATTTGTATTCAGAAGCCATATTTGAAAAAGAATGAAGGAACTTACAGCTGAATCTTTCGAATTCTTTTATACATCTAGTTATGTAGAATTTAGGGACTGTGCATGTGCAAGATTAACAATGTTGAATGGTAGGAGTGGTATGGCTCGAAATTATTCTTATTATATACATCTTTTTAGTTTAATATTTATATATGTATATGTATAATTTGTGTAAATTTCCTAAATTTTTTTACAGGTGGAGAGCCTGCTAGGTTGCTAATCGATGAGTTTGATCAAGCTGTCAATGAATCTTGGATCGATAAACAGCGACTCTCTGATTTGGATGATTTAGAACAATCATTAGAAGATCACCTTAAAATAACCTACATGTGCGGTAAAGGGAACAACCGTTTAGTACCTATACTTACTCCTCCAGATACTATGCCTTCATTAAAAAAGTTAGCTGATCCCATTGTTCGCAAAGAAGTTGACATTTTACAAAGTAATGCTTTCTTGTTTGCAAGTACAAAACAATCAGAAGGTCACACTTCTGGGTGGCATTCTGTTCATAATATAATTAGTGTTCTTAGTTTAATAAAGCCTGAAAATATTAAAGCAACTTCCAATCGCCATAGAGTTAGCACACTTTTTTCAACCCTAGATTTACCAAAAAAAGATAGGGAATTGTTTTATAAATATATGGGACATTCTGCTGCATTAAATGAAGGCACTTATCAAGTACCTCCAGCTTTAATAGAAATTACAAAAATTGGAAAACATCTCCTTGACTTTGATTGTTGTATGTTGATAGTTTAAATAAAATTTATTATAAATTATGATAAAATTTTACATGAAAAACACTTTAAACTTTTTAATTGGAAGTTTTGAGTTATAATAGGTTTTACCTATGTAAAATTAATTTTAAATTTAACAACTTTAAAACTAAGTTGCTAAACTGTTATATCTATTATTTATTGTTATTTTTAGCAAAATCAGCTCGTAATGAAACACATCCTGCGTGTAAAAACAATGAAAATCCAAAAGTTATCTCAATTAGTAAGTTTATTGATATTTCATTTGATTAAATTGTATTTTAATCAGTTTACTTACTCATAGTTTAAGACAACTTTTACATAGTTTGATATAAATGGTTATTGAAAATGATAATTTACTTTTTTTGAATTTTAGCAAGTACACGAAAAGACATGGCAAAAAATGTTGTTTTTGAAAGTTAGTTGCTTAGATTATTTTAAGATTAAGTATTTACTAAACTAACTTTTAATTTACCTAATATTTTTTTAGTTCATCTGATATATTCAAAGTTTCTATTGTAAACTGCTTAAGTAAACTTACAAAAATCTTTTTTTACTATTTTTACTTCTACACACAAACTTGAAAATTTCTTTAGATACTGAAGCAAATCAGAAAAGAAAGTTTTTTCAAGTTATTATAAGGAATTCACATTATAACATTTTAAAGTGGTAGTCTGCCATTGATAGTCCTAAAACCACCACTTCTATTTAACGTGCTATTACATTAATGTAAACAATATCCGTGTGTTAATCGAATTTTTTTTATCTTTTCTCTTTTATTTTCTTTAGTCAAAATTTATCCTTTTAGAAAAACACGAAATCTTGATTATTCAGATGCTTTTGATATTGAATCTAATGAGATTATTACAGAACCTAATGATGAACAAGAATATAATTCAGGTATGTTTTAAATTCCACGATGCAAAAGGTTTCTTTAATGAACTTTATCTGTTTTTGGTTTAAAGTTGTTTATGGAAAAAAATTTCTAGTTCTTTACTTTATAATGTCTACTCTGTTCTCCTGTCTTGACAAAGAATATTATACTAAAACACAAACATTTTATCCCAATAAATATTTAGTTGTCAGGCCCTATCATTCATGGACTCCAAAAATGGAAAAAATTTTACTCGAGAGATTCTCTAAAGAAATTATTAGTGACACAATGCCTGGTAAGTTCACTAAATTACATATTACGTAATTAATTTTCAGCTAACGAATTAGTAAAATCCGAAATATTATTCGCATAAATAATTCGCATAAAGTTCTCAGTCCGTTTACACAATTTTATTTTACATCGACAATTTAAATTGCAAATCTTTTGTTTTTTAACCTGTAAGATAGTCCAATATTCTGGGTAACAAAGTTACAATGTTATCTAGTTTTATCTACTTTTATTTCTCACAAATATTTCAATATTGTGTAGAGTTTCTCCATATGCTAACAAGCCTGGATAAAACTTGGTTTTTTGATTTATTATTTCGCGTATCTAACTAAAATATGTTTCTTTATTTTAAAGTGCTTGTTGTTTAGATAAAAAATCTCTTTGTGAATTTATTGCTATCAGTGGAATCGATTTACCGTATAAAACCGTAAGAACCAAACTTCCGAATGAACGCATTAAAATTAGAAAGTGTATTAAGCGAAAACTTGTTGGAAATAAACTTAAACTCTTAAAGTTGATTTTTGTTTATTGTAATTATTAGGACCAAACTATATATTAAGTCAGTCATTTTTGTCTCCACTTGAACGCCCTGCATCTTTGGCTATAGTCAATACTAAAATACGTGGATTATAAGAATACTAACTCTATAATTATACAAAAGGCAATTTATACAAATTACACTCTTTCAAAATGATTGTGAAAGTTTTTACATGTTTGCTAACCTAAGAGTTTTTATAAAACTACATGGGTCTAAGCATTGCAGGGTTAAAAACAAGTTCCTAACTTCCAGTTCAATCAAACTCTATTCCCACTTCGAGCTGTTCGGTGGGAAATTGGCTGGCGAATAGCTGGCTATAATCGTAACAATAAAGACAGCGATTTGGCCACGAGTATCACTAGCAAGTTAGCGAAAATATACTAGGTTGTCCCATAGATTCGCGGGCACTTGAAGCTAATATTTTCAAACATAATTTTTTTTATGACGTTTGACTCAAATCAATTAATGAATGATATTATTTTGTAGTATTTTTATTCCTCTTTAAAATGGTGTATCGCTTTTTGTAATTGTGATTTAAAAATGTGTCTTTTTAGTTCTAAAATGACGGACGAAAAATATGAGATTCGCGTACTTTTGCGTCACTATTGGAAAAAAGGACTGAATTCAAGAGATGCAGCAACTGAAATTTGCAATGTGGAAGGCGAGGGAATGGTCAAGAAAACCGCAGCGGCCAAATGGTTCAAGCGCTTTAACAACGGCGAAACCAGCCTTGCAGATCTACCCACGTCAGGCCGTCCATCGACAGTAAACAATGAGGCGCTGCGCGAGCTGGTGGAGCAGTAACCACAAACTAGCACCCGCAGATTGTCGGCAGAGCTCGGCCCTTCCAAGTCCACCATCGATCGCCACCTCCATCAAATCGGACTCGTCAATAGGCGCTGCCGAGAAGGTTCCTCACGAATTGACGCTTGCGCAGCAAAAACGACGCGTCGACACCTGCACCCATCTGCTCTAAAACCCCAAGGCCCTTCGTTTCTGGCGTTGAGTTGTTACTGGAGATGAAAAGTGGGTCTTCTTCCGTAACGCCAATAAGGCGAACGTTTGGATCCAGCCCGGCCAACCCGCTCTACAAGTCGCCAAACAGGATCGGTTCGTTCACAAGGTCATGTTGTGTGTTTGGTGGAATTTCGAGGGGATAATTTACTTTGAGCTTGTTCCAAATGGTCTTGCAGTGAACGCCGCACTCTACACTGAACAACTGGATCGTGTTTACGCCGCTCTCTCGGCTCGTTATCCTGCCTTGGTCAATCGAAAGCGCGCGCTCCTGCTAC
This sequence comes from Hydra vulgaris, assembly GCF_038396675.1. Lineage (NCBI taxonomy): Eukaryota > Metazoa > Cnidaria > Hydrozoa > Anthoathecata > Hydridae > Hydra > Hydra vulgaris. The sequence continues at coordinate 6,829,163 of NC_088924.1, forward strand.
ACGACAACGCTCCAGCACACACCGCCGTTCGCACCAAGGAAAAAATTTCGGAGTTGCCTGGAATTGAAGTTCTTCCTCATCCTGCATACAGTGCGGACCTTGCGCCATCCGACTACCACCTGTTCCGTTCGATGGCTCACTTTCTTCGCGGTAGGACCTTCGATTCTTTGGAGGAGGTCGAAAATGGGTGTAGAGAGTTTTTCGCCTCCAAACCGGCGGAATGGTATCGTCGCGGAATTGAGCAATTGGCGCAAAGATGGACGAAAGCTGTAGAAAGCAATGGAATTTACTTTGAAGAATAATTGTTAATAAATATTAAGTTACAATGAAATAAAGTTTTGTCGCAAAGTGCCCGCGAACTTATGGGACACCCTAGTATCTATATTTGTAAAGATAAAGACAGCATTTTGGCTACGAGTATAGCTACCTTAATAAGTAAAGACCCACTGGCTATTGTATTATTCTCATAATTATAATAGACTTAACACTAAAAATCGAATTTTTCAAGATGTTAAAAAAAAATTGTTTTAATATAAGCTAGTTACTCGCAAGCTCATTTCCCACCCGGTGAATAGTTATTTATGATAATTTTTATCATAAATATCTTCATGATAATTTTAAGTTCAAAAAACCACTTCTAAACTCATCTCGAATGCATTTTTGTTATTGCAGTTTAGTAAATAACTTTAAGTTAAAGATTAATAATCTATGATAAAGTTCATATTTGAAAAAAGCTTTCATTTCGTACATATTTTAAATCTAAAAAAATCACGACCTGGTTACTAATTACCATAGTATAAATAAATTCTTATATTATGTAAAAAAAAATAATAAAAAGTATAAAAAAACTATTTTCATTAAAGGCGACATTTATTACGGAGATATACGCTTTGTCGACATTATAAGCATTCTAGTGATAACTTCTAAAAAATTTAATGCTTTTAAATTAAAGACGACAGTTGTAATTCAATGCGAAAATTTACATAGAAAACATGGTTAAATGTTTGATATAGTAGGTACGTGCGTATCTTCGATTTACGGCACCGATTTTAAAGATAAAATCTGTGACCATTTTTTCACCGCGTGCTCGAAGTAGGTGTAGTAAGGATGGATTTTTGTCGTTTTTTTTTTAGAATTTTATATTGACTCAGATAATATTTTAAAAGTAGAGTGTTGTAAGTTTATTGCAGTTTTTTTTTTATTGTAGTTACTAACGTTTTTAGTAATTTAATTGCTATTGAAAACTTCGTTCCTGTTCTGGAAGTGGATTGACATTGAAGGAATGATGGGTTTTTTTTCTAACTTTCCAGTCAATTTTATATATCTATTTTCTATGTACTTGCCAAATTTCATTAAAAAATAATGACACGCTTATACTCTATTTTTGCACGCAGTAAAGGTACCAAATATTCTTCTGTTATAGAGGTTGTGGGGGAGGGGGGGGGGTAAGGGCGATTCACGATTATGAGCATTTTGTATATTTGAACTTTTTTATTAATTAAAAAGTTGTTTTTTTTTTGAAAAATGAAACTTTATTAAAAATATTGGTGATTTTTTTAAAGTATTCAAAACATGATTTACACACACACACTATGCTATTTCTTTGTTTATATATATTTTATTTAAGATTCAATTGATTTTTTTTTCTGTTGCATATTGTATAGCTTTTTTTATTTAAAAAAAAGTGTAATAATAATTAAAGCTGTTTCAATAAAATAATTATTATGATTATTAAACTTTTTTTTAGAGCATTATGACTAAAAAGAATCATCTATTTTATGGTGAAGCCAAAAATTAATTAGCTTGTAACTTTACAATGCCAACTCATTTAAATGTTGAATGTAGAAATGGACATATATTAAATATATTCATATCCAACAATGAATCATTTAAAACAACTGTTGAAATAGTCAATAAACTTTTTAATTTCAAAATATGTAAAAGTCAGATCGTGCAACCAGTAAATAGACCCAAATTCTATGCTCGTAATTATTCAAGGGATTCTGAACAATTTATTAATATCTGCAATATGCTCTTTGCATACCAAAAATCAATATCTGCTGTGCCACAACCATTGCATTCAACCACAAACTCAAGTAACATTGTTTCGTGTTCTTCTATTTTACCTTCTCAACACATCAGTGCATTATCTGTATCAAATAGTAATCATCTCCTTTACCTGGTCCCACTTTAATAACCTCTTCTCATGAACCACTACTACCCAGGTTGAGAGCTGATCATTTAAGTCCTAGGAAAAAAGTTTTATGAAAGAGGTTAACCATTTTGGCAAATGAAATGGCAAATAAAAAAAAAAGCATAAAGAGGATCTAAAAGAGTTAAGAGAAAAGGCAAAGGCCCGACCATACTAACTTAAATATCTAAATCAGGTTATTGCTCGCAAAGAAAAGACAATCCTTAATCTTCGAAAAAAATTGAAGGAAAAATATTTGAATTTACAGTTAAAGAAACTTCAAAATCACATTTTTATTTTAAAACAGCGGTTGACATTTACCCAAAGCAACTTATCTTATCAAAAGGCTATGTTAAGCCAACAACTTGCTCACAAAAATTCTGAAATTCTTGTACTGCAAAATGACATACTGATTTTACAGGAAAAAGTGGAGCAAATGCAACAAACAACACAAAACACCAAAACTGAAATATGGTACTCAGCATATATTAGAGCACTTATATATGACATGCTTGTGTGCCAAGTTCCTACACATAGTGTTCCAACTCTGCTCAGTAAAATTGGAGAACACACTGGCAATCAATTTAGTCACATTCCACATCGCACAACTGTGGAACAAATGATGCATGAGCTAGGTGTAATTTCAGACTTACTGACTGCTGAGCTTTCTCAACAAAAAATCTGACACTTGGTTTTGATGCAACAACACAGGAGGGTGTTCATGTAAATGTTGTGCACTTAACAACAGAATCAGTATGCATGGTTGTAGCTATTGATCAACTTCCTGGAGGTACAGCTTACGACTATCAGAGTCACATAACAAAATCTGTTGATAATCTTGCCAAGTTATATAGTGATTTCTACCAGCTACAATTCACTGATGTGCGAAGTACTATTATTGGAAACATAACTAACACGATGAGTGACAGAGTAGCAACAAACCATGCGACAGTTACTAAGTTAAACCTTGTTTGGCAGAAATCATTAAATGAAGTAAACTGTCTCCTTCACCCCTTGGACACAATGACCAGTTCATGCAAATCTTCATTCAAAGCATTAGAGACTTCTAAAGGAAAACTTTTTGGAAGAGACTGCATTGCAGCAAATATTGTTTTACAGCTGAACAAACTTCGCTATAAGGATGGAAAAGGTAGATCTATAATCTTAATCCCACTTTTTCACTTTAACACAACAATTTTGTGAATTATGATATATAAATCTAAAATATTTTTTTATTAGCATATAAATGCTTCTTATTTCACATGCTCCTTATGCTCTTTAAAACAATTACTTTATGTTATTTAAAGGTGACCCAAAGGGTTTTGTAGCCTTTTTGGACCAACATAAGCTGCCCAGAGGACTGCTACCACGCTACAGAGGTAACAGACTACACATTCTTTTTCACACATGTGGTATTTTGATTCATCACTATGAAATATTGAAAACATTTCTGTTTTGTGGCTTAGCGTTATGCAGAGGTCTGAGATATAGTTTGTACCAAGATTTTACATCTGAAACAGGTGAATCTTTTATATGATTGTTTCCTTTCTTGGACACATTCAGATATTAAATTGATAGGAAAGGGTGCAATATTAAAGGCTATGGGATGAACCTTTAAAACCAGTAGTAATGATACTAAGAGCAATAGTTAATGGATTATAGATTATTAGAGACTAATATTACGGTTTATTTATAAATTTTTTGTTTCAGGTATCCGTGAGTTATGTACTCTAGCTTTAACTGGAAAGCTACTGACTGGTCCTTGGATGACAAAATTTTATATCCAGCCAGGTCAGGGACTTGACTACATATCTGGCATTCAGGTAGTCAAAAATGTTCGGAATACTCTTATAAAAAGGATCCTCTAAATCTAATTAAACAAAAAACTGATTTTTTCGGAAATATTATTAAAGATCCTGTTTTTGATTCAATAATCAGCTTTTGCCCAGTAACTGATGAAATGAGTAAAACATTAGCTGAATGTCTAAAAGCTGTTGTTAGTGTCATTGACAGGCAATACAAGCGGCAGTTTAACATGAGTTCTAATGATCAAATTATGAACCAGACTAAATCAGCAAGGCTTCACAACATTGACTCAGAAGAACTTATGGGTATGTTTAGTGCTGCAAAGCAAAAAGCTCCAAATGCCACGCTTTGCTTTCTTTCTTCAAAACTTCGTGCTTGTAAAAATAAAACAACTGCTCTACTCTCCAAAAAACCTACTGATATTCAAAACAAATTAACATTATGGGCTATTTCTAATGCCAGAAAAAACTCGATTTGCAAATGCACAATCTCATAAAGAAATGACGTCAGAACTTATAAAGCGTATGGCTGACAAAATTGAAAATAAAAAATTCAAAGAACAGAGAAAAATAGAAAAAATTTTAAAAAATTGTATGCCTAATCAGATAAAAGAAATATTTCCTGACCTAGAAAATAATAAGGCTTCTAATATTGAAGAAATTCTTATTGGAGCTGCTATTGGAAAATGTGTTTGCCACTTGTGGTTTGATAATGCCACTAACAGCCAAGATGTATGTTATGGCAGACTTCTTAGCATTAAAAAGGAGAACAGTGGTATATACATAGTTTCTTATTGGAAACCAAATGAGAATAGGATGATGATGCTGTTAATTATGAAATTAGCAAATATCAACTATCTGCAGACATCATTAGTGGTAATATGGTAATATCATAAAAAAATGATGTGCAAATTGATTATAATAAGGTATGTGTTATTGTAAATCATAATATGGTTTATATACTTGCATTAATAATTTTTATTTACAGATATTAGGTAAGTGCCTTGGTTAGCAATATTTTTAAAATGCCTAATGTGTATATTATGCCCCCTCACCCTCTTTTTTTTGTTGTTGTTGATAAGATTATGAAAAGATTTATAATTCTTTTATTGATTATATTTATATATCAGATCTTAATTTAGGTAGTCGGGTAGTTACCAACATCCAACAACCAGGATTGACTTGGTTGTAACATGCTATGGGAAACCATAACTCATTTACTATTGGCTTTGAGCCAATCACCTAGCTTTTGATATACTATTTCAACTTAAAAAGATGACCTTTTGCATGCATGGACACCAAGATGTTAGTGTTATGTAGTTTAAATCAATCAGTATAGAAATCAGTTTTTTTGATTATTATTTTTATACATATCTTTTCTTTTTCAGGCGACAAATCGAAGAATTCAATTTGTTCCATTGATATTTCTGTTTTAATGACATAATGTATATAATTTATACTTATAAGATTAAATTATGCAGTAATAACATATTTGTATCATTTTAGATAATAATTTATTTTTCAGGACTTATGCCTTCTCTATTAATAATGGTTGTGCTAGGGTGATCTATAGATTTATTTGAAAATCTGTTTTTTTTTTTTTAGATATTCTCGAAGGATCGACTTTTTCTATCTTTGGATGTCAGTGCTAGATTTGCTTCAAAACTAAGCTATTTTCATAGCCACAATTCTGTTAAAAACATTAATAAGCATATGGAAAACAATTAATTTAGTTTAAATTTTATATTATGAAGTATATTTTAAAACAAATAAATCTTTTTTTTATTGGGGTGGGCGTATTATTCGATGTTAATCGAGGCGATACACAAAGAATACTGAAGCGCTTTTTCTAAATACAAGTCTTCATCTCTCTAAATACTAGTTAACATGAAATGTTATCGCTAATTGTCAAAGTAATTAAACAATTTTTATTATAGTATTTTTTAGTATCTATCATGGATTAAGTGGAAAATTATGTGGCTTGAGTAATAACAATGGTACGGTTGGGAAAACAGGCCTTGTTTTTCCCCAAAACTATTGCTCTTACACAAATCACATCCTTTTCCGACTTTTTCTTTAAGTCATATTTTTCGCTCGCAAAAAATAGATATAATTAAAGAGGTTATTATTTTCTCTCAGTTACTGTTTATCTTCTGTTTATATTCTAGTATGTACATATATAATAACGCAACGAATGAACTACGCGTTTTAATATACATGCCTATATATGAAAAGTAAAGTGTAATATAATAAGTATTATCTTTAAAAAAAAAGTTATAAAATAAATTAATTTATGAATAAAATTTTTAATCTTTTAAAAATTGATTTATTTTATATTATTTATAATTTTTTTAATTTGTTAATAGAAATAATTTTTTTTAATCAAGCAATTTTAATTTGTTTGTTTGTTATAACTTGAATAAAATATAAGCGAGGCATAGTTATGCGCTAAAAACTAAACAATGAAGTTCTATTATAAAACTACCGTAAGCCGAACGCTAATTTTTTAAGTTGGTTGCAGTTTTCTTAAGCATTCCTTATAATGAATTTTTGTCATTTAAATGGGCATAACTTTTAGTAGAATCATTTGTTTTTTATGAAATTTTCACCATTGTAATACTGAATTAAAGCTCTTTACAATGATGTATAATAATTGAATATTTGAATAGTTTAAAAATTTTGCACACGTACCTAGATATAGACCGCTAAACTGCAAGTATAATGCATAAATTATCCAAATTATGCAATTTAATTGAAAAAAAAAAAAAAGTCGACTTAGAGTAGCATTTTAAACACTGTCGACTTTATCTGGTATCTAGCAGTATATATATATATATATATATATATATATATATATATATATATATATATATATATGTATATATATACATATACATATATATATACATATACATATATATATAAATATGTATATATGTATATATATGTATATATATGTATATATATATATATATATATATATATATATATATATATATATATATATTATTTCACAGGAAGTTGGGAATTGTTATAATTAATTATGTAATAATATTATTAATTATAACATTACATTCCCAACTTCCTGTGAAATAATTTCTCTATAATTTGAAAATGTTCTTTATATTTAGACGTTCTTCCTAATGAACCTACTGATGGTGAAACACGGTGTTAAAGTAATCAAAAATTAGATAAGTAATTTTACTAATTTATATATATATATATATATATATATATATATATATATATATATATATATATATATATATATATATATATGTATATGTATATATGTGTGTGTGTGTAAGTTGTTTTAAAGACCGAAAAAAGTTTGAAATCAATTCAAGGAGTACGAAAAAGTACAAACGAAACCCTTTTTTTGGTCAATATGGCAAAAATGGGCGCTTACAAAGCATAATTTTGAGAACATTATTTGATTTTTCACCAAAAAACAAACAAAAATTATTGTTAAACTACAGTTTAACCAAATTGAGATTAGAAATGAATCCTTACTCACCCACTTCTCTTGTTGTATATATAAATTTGAAAATTATTAATACTTTATAATTTGAATTTTTTAATTTTATTTTAGAAACAAAAGTAACATGGTGAGTTTTGATACAATGGTATAAAGTGAAGAATCTCTATTTGTGATGGTCAAAAGTGCTTCTAAAAAACGGTTATTTTCATAACCACATATTATTAAAAACATAATGTCATAGAAATTAATTTACGTTTTAAATATACTATGACAATTGAGAATATACTGTCACCCTATTTATTTTTATAATTAATCAGGGCTGTTTCAAGGTGATGGGGACAAATAGAATATTATAATAATGGGCTATACCAGCAACAGATTTTGTCGGTCATGTAAATTTATTAAACGTTTTTCCCAATGAAAAACTCAAACATCAAATTTAAAATAAATTTAAAAAATTTTAGGGCGCACAGTAAATTGCCTACACCAAGCTAGGACAAATAATATTTTCTTGCAGTTTGATTGCTAAGAATGCAATCAAAAATATTTTTGTCAATTATTGATTAGTTATGCATTTTGTTGATTTGAGGGAATTATAGTATTAAAAAAGTTAATTATGTAATAAAAATAATTACTTAATTTCAACACCTCATAAACTATATAATTAAAATTTGTGATAATAAAAAAAATATTACTAATTTAAATAACTAAAATGTAGCTGTTAATGTAAAGCAAAAAAATATATATATTTCAAGCAATCATTATTTTCATCGTCCAATGAATCATTATTATATCCGACATTACAGACTATAAGTAATCTTCATTATCGCACATAGTTTTATTGCCATTCTGATGTGGAGGGACAAGTGAATTCAAAGCTTCAAACGGTAAAACTTAAGGGTTTAACTATTCAGATTTTTTAATTGTCCTAAAGCGTCGGCAGTTTAATTAGACTAAACAGTGGCATTCGGAGTAGTATTATTTTTTGTGATGCGGTAAGTTTTATAGATTATAAACCGGAGGCGCTTTCGAATGCAATATATAGTTAGGTAATCGCGAAGCTGTAATTTTTATAGAACGAAATCGCTATGGCTTTTCTGCAAACTGTTAAATCATTGACGCTAGTGCTTAATTTGGACAGGTTATTTCTAAATTAAGTTAACTCTTTAGAACTTTGTTTAAAACAACATACAATCTCGCATAACATTAGGAACTAGAACCCTAATTATTAGAGTACTTGTAAAGTCGTAGCATTGCAGACCTTAGAGAGATAAAATAAAAAAACAAATTATCCTAGGTCCATAATTTGCATTAAAACAAAATCTGAAAAATATATATTTATGATTAAATTTCATGCGTAAATAACTCCTTCAAAACCTTCTATTATTTAAATTCAACTTATGTGATAATTTAGAGGTCAGATCGTTTGATGGAATTGTCTTGGTCAGCAAAATATCTTTAAAGACCGGATAATAATTAAGTCGACAACAATCTTAACCCTAGCCAGATAGGAAAATTTCATTAAAAAAGACAGTGACAATTTAATTTTTTTGAAAATAAAATAATGCATTAAGTTAAAATCGTCAAATGCGAAAAAAAAAAAGAAAAAAATTATTGTTTATAAAAAACAACTTAATCAAATTGAAAAGCTCACTATCCTTCTTCTTACAATCTTTATATAAAGTCACAGACAAATCGTACAACTGCATTTATTAAAGGTCTTTTCATAATCATCAATTGACCACATAAACTGAGTAGAAGTTGATGTGAATTTAAATTTTTGACGAATACTACAAGTGCCGAAATACTATAAAATGTATAGCTTTCAAATATGCTAGAAGTTATAGAAAGTATATTTAAATTGTTTGAAAACCAAACAATTTAAATATACTTTCTATAACTTCTAGCATATTTGAAAGTTATACATTTTATAGTATTTCGGCACTTGTAGTATTCGTCAAAAATTTAAATTCACATTAAACTTTTATTTTAATTTTGAGATAACGGAAAATCATACTTTTCCATATGTTAATTAACTTCAACGAATTATAATGGTACTATATAAGGAACTTCAACGTTTTCAAAATTTTAAATTATTTAATTCATGTGCTATATATGAATACTGTAGCATTGAACACGAAGTATTTTAATTCCAGCACATATACTGTTCATTTCGCCAAAAATTCTCACATCACATTTAGAACTTACAAAGCTAATTGAAGATAAAGATAAAACAAGTTGTTTTTCATTACCTTCTTTTGAGATATACGCTGATGTAGGTTGATGATTAATTTCTGTTTTATTTTAAGCTGAAAATGATTTACATAACATTGTTTAAAAAAGTCTTTAAGTTAATAAATAAAATACTGAAATACTAAAATATAATGAATAAAATACTAATATATTACATTATTTTCTACAAAAATAATGAAACTCAAATTACATGCAAATATTGTATTTTTAATGCTTCACTTTGCTAATCATAAATTGAATATACTTTGTTAAAAACAATAAATTATTAAACTTTTTAATCCTCAACCCTTCACCACCTCGAAGGTGGTGAAGGGTTAGAAAAAAAGATTAGAAGGGTTCTAATGGCCTTCTAATCTTTGATTTTTAAGTTAACAAAAATAAGTTAATTTCAACATTAAAAAAATAAGAAAAGTATATGGGGTAAGTATAAAAATCAGATTAGAATTAAAATTTTTTTGAGGATTTCATTTCTAAACTTTAGAAATCTAAACCTCAAAAAAATTTCACTTCTTAATTGATTTTTTGGCTTACCCAATATATACTTTTCTTATTTTATTTTAAAGTGGAAATTGACTTATTTTTGAATCTAAACGCAATAATATTTTATGATACAATTACTTTAATAGCATTTTTTTTAAACATTAATCAAGAATTCAAAATAAATTTCCTTTTATCCTTTAATCAATAAATGGTATTCTGTCAAACTCTGGTACTGATTCATCATCGCTTAACTGACCTTTGCGAGGCAGATCATTAAAATACTGCTGGGCCTTAGGCATGCAAAAAGGTTTTAAAACTTGAAGGTCACCATAGTTTGCACAGCTGATCCGCAGTCTCTCATTGCACAAGCATGTAAGGGGTTTTGTGATAGTCACTTCTTTTATGAGACAACTCTTTCAAAAGGTCCATTTCAACTGAGTCTGTATTGTAACATAATAGGGAATACTTGGGAGAAACTAATCTCACGAATAGTTGGTATGGGACATTTGGCTTAGTAAAATGGTTTCATAAATCAAAAAAATTTAGGAACATGTTCAACTCCAACTTGATAACTTCAAATGGTGAAGGTTTCTTATGACACGTACGAAATTCTTCCATCTAATTTATTGGTAGTTATGCTCGAACCTTTAGGTTAACTAATATATTATCACGGTCACAATCCATGTAGCTGTGGCCCCATATCGGGAAAGATAGTATAATTTGTTGAAATCGTTTCTTAATCACTACATTAAAGTGTAAAAAACTTATAATAGTCTAATTCTTATTTTGCCCAGCACATGAGTCACAAAAAAGCTGCAAATGTGATACATCTTTTGATAAATGTATTCAAAATAGTGCTCCAGCATGCTAGCTAAATCGTCTACTTTTTACGGTAAGTTTCATCGAAACAAAATAAGTAAGCATTATTTGATCCTAAGCAGTGTATATTAAATGTGTACATAAAAAGCTGTCTACGATAATAAAGATCATTTGAAGAAACATTAAGACAATTCATATTTTTAGCAAAGTAAAATGCAAGAGTTGCATGGCCAGTTTTTGCATTACAGCGCACTTCTTTCTTTTTGGCATAAAACACCTCTGCTTCTTGACGAGTTTTGTTAAATTTTTCTACAAATATTTTCCAGGTACAAAAAAAAAAAAAGTAGAAAATTAGATAATATCCAATAATATTCTTAAATAATCAAACATTATTAAAGCACCTATAGTTTTCTAGACAAACTTTATTTTGTGGGAAGCACTCCATGTACATATCGTACATTTTTAATAAATTAAGATTCTCTGTCTATAATTTGGTACTCTCTGTCTTTAAATTATTCTCCTCTTCTAAACTGATTTAGTACTGTTGGCTGGCTGACTTAACTGATAACATTGATGCATTTGTGATATTAATAGTGTAAGCTTGAATATTTTAAGAATTCATATGATCTTTTTTAATGCAATGGGAGACTATTGAGTTAGAATGAATATTTTTATTTAGAATTGTTTTGTTTAAGCTGAAACCCCTTTCTACAAAAGCTTGACCATGACTAACCGCTAAAATCAATTTGATAATATAAGAAAGTTCATTATGTTTGGCTATATCCAGTTGATAAAAATAAAAGATATCTAAAAAAACTATGAGTGGTTTTTTTTATCAAAGCTAAGAAATTTTTCTATATTTAATTTCATGTCATTTATCACTTTGTGCTGCAGATATAATTTTTAAAATGCCAAGATAATGTAACAACCTTTTCAGTTTATTTTGATTAGATTCAATTGTTAATGTTTTGAGTTCGATTGGTTCAAAACAACTTGCATTTGCTATGATTGCAGTTTAGCGGGATGCATTTTAGCAAACTTTCCATGGTTTTGTGAGAAATAAAACACATTTACTTCTAAACTGTTTTATATTGTTAAAGGGATCCCAAACTCCCAACACATATTGTGTTCATATTAAAGACAATGTTAAAAAAAGGTTTAAGTTAAGTTTTTTTGATTGAAAATAAATAATAAATGCATACCAAGAAAAACTTATCTTGTCATTTTAGTCAAAGCGCTGTATTATATATTCTGAATCTTACTTATTTTCGTTTAAATAATGGGAACTATTTTTAAACTTCTCTGGTCATTTTTACGTTATAACATTTTTTGTTCTCTCGTCGAAAAGAAGTATTTATTAACAATTACTTTCATTAACTGGCAGTATATATAAGAGATATTTGATGAGCTGTTAAATTTTTTTATTATAAAATTTTTTTAATTACGCTGATTTAATTTAAATTGCTAAATTTGCTAAATTGGATACGGATGAAAAGGAAATACCATTAAACTTTGCATTTGATAACAAAACTTTTAAAATGTCGGCAACTCCATACCAATTACAACCTGCTAAGGTTACAAAATAAAAGTACAAGAATACACTAAACAATATAGTTGACAGTAGTGTCAGATATGAAAACTTGTTAAAGAATACATGAGGTCCTGATTTTGCCATATTAGTACAACCAATAACAGCATAAATCTGCATTATAAATTTTGATTTTAAGTTTACTATTCAATATTTTAGAAACATCAAATTAAAAACATGAAGTACGTTTATTTTTGCCTGTTTTTAAAAATTAACATTTAACAAAAATACAGAAAAATTATTATTAATTAATGTAATTATTAACAAAATAATTAATGGCATTAATTCAAGGCAGATGGTAATTTAAACTATCAAAATGTCGTAACGCGTATTAAAAAATATTTATACGTAAAATATTTATTACGGTATAACCCAATTTATGTGTCGTATTTGGCATTTGTCTCTTAACATGGAAAATTTACTTATAACTGTTTAGAAAGACAGAGATTTTTAATTTTTTAGCAGGTTTTTTTACATTATTAGGACATAATTTTTACAATTTTTTATGTAAAATAAACTGCAATAGATTTAACACACGTTATTGTACGCTACAATAAAAATAATTTAAATGCATACTTTATAAATACAAAATAGAGTATGTGTAAATGGTGGCAGAAAATCTTTTTATAAAGTGTTAAAGTAACACTTTATAAAAAGATTTTCTGCCACCATTTACACATACTCTATTTTGTGCAGCACTTTTGGTACTTAAATTTTGATTTTCTGCTTTTATTTTGAGACATGGGAAAGGAGGGGGGGGACAGTAAAAGAGAAAATTCAGTTTGCTTTTAAAATTATAATAATTGATTCAGATTTAACTAAAAAGAAAAAAGACTTAAAATGAAAAAATAAAAATGTTTGTGGTAATCAAAAGTTCTCCTTAACAACCCTCTTATGGTAATTAAAAGTTCTCCTAAATCAATTATTCCTAAATACTTCTAAATCAATCATTTTAATAAATAATATTACGACTCTACTTTTTGTTAAATGGTAGTTTATTTGAACCATATTAAATACGATTCAAATAAATGATTTAGCTAGTTTCAATTTTTATAAGTTTTTTTGTTAAGTATCGAGCGTTTAATTATAAAACTATAATATTTTTAATTACAGTTGAACTGTATACAAAATTCTTAAAATTTTTATCTTCAATTAAATTATTTATTATTATTCAGTTATGACTCTGGTTTCATTTATTTAAACTTGAAAAGTTTAATTGGTTCAATTCTTCATAACTGTATTTAAAAAAATTTTCATTATGTATTTTTATTTCTTTTTTAATTTGTCATTGATTTATAATTTTTTAATTAAACAGTTAATTTGCAATTTTGAATACTTCTGTAACCAATTTTTTTTTATTTGCAGTTATTAAGATTAAAATTGGTTTTACTGAAATTAAAAACATTAGCATTGTACTTAGCATTGGTTGTAGAAAGTATATATGTTATTGTTTGCACTTACTTTTTCTCTAAACTATTTATATTTTCTTATTAAAGTAGCTCTACTATTGCAAAATATTTACCCAATTGACTAAGTTGGTAAACTTTTAAAGATAATATGGGCCCAAAAAGAAATTTACATAAATTTCGTGGCAAGTTTGAAAAATTTTTGTTTACTAACTTCAAACTACCTTGCGAAACAAACAATCAGTGTTGGGTAGGGCATATACTTTTTTGTTTTATTTTGAACAGTGAGTTGTTTATTGAAACTGTCAAACAAGTCAAAGAGTATTTTTGCTTCAGCATTAGCTAAAATAATATTCAGACCCTTGTTAATAAGGCAAAGAAATGGGTTTGCAACTTTAAAAGACTCTAAACATTTTATTTCATTTTGCAACGAGACCTAATCACAGAGGTCTCATTGCAAATGAGACATATGTTATTAGGTCTTTAGTTTATTCATATTATTTCTCACTTTCCTTTTCCAAAGACTGTAATGCTGAACAACATGAAATGGCTATAATAACAAGCTATTTTTTTTCGGCTTTAGTTTATTCAGACTATTTCTCACTTTCCTTTGACAAAAGTCTATTATTTCAAATATATCAAACACAATGACAGACTGAGTTGCAGCAAATCATCTTACCAATACCAAAACTTGTGCAACATGGAGTAAGAATTTAAATGAGCTGAACTGCCATTTGCACCCACTTGATACAATAGCTCACGGTGCATAGGAATATACCCTATGACCTTGCAACACATCCCCAGAGATTTTATTTTTGATTATCATTAGAAAACATTTCCTTATTCAAAAAATGTAAACGACAACTTTTTTTAGTGGGGGCCTGGGGAGAAAACACACATTTTAGGGCAGTGCCCAGGAATTTTGTTGTTCAAGATAGGTAGCTAATAAGCATGGGGCATACTCAAATTTTTAGTACGTTGATACTGGTAGCAAATGAGGATGACTTGCAAAAAATGGTAATTGAAGCTAAACCAACCCCTCCCCGATCCCTAACTGCCCCCTTACTAGAACTACGTCTCCTTTAATTGTAAATTTTTTTTTTGTTCTATCATAAAGTAGATCAAAATTCATCGACAGATTTCAAATTTCATCAAAAAATCTCTTTTCGTTTAAGATTTATAATAATGCAAAGCCTAAAATTACCCCCTGAAATAACCTTAAATGGTCTCAACTTTTAAACAAAAAAATTTTTTTTTTGATGTAATTTGAAATCTGTCGATGAACTTTGATCTAGTTTAATATAAAACAAGCAAAAAGTTGAAAAGTGTTTTTTGGAACCATACCCTAGGGGGATTTGGGGAATCTTCTCGAACACCACTAAATCATGCCCATGCCCCATATTTAGATTTTCAGAAATATTTGTGATAGATTTATCAATTTTATTTTTTAAAGTTTTTAAAAATTTTTGTTTAACATTAAAATTTACAGACGGATAAGTAATTTTTATTACTTTCTATTTACATTTTTATTAAAATAAAAACAAAGCAAAGCAACCTTTAATTATTAACAATTAGTAAAAGTTAGCAGTTGCTAATTGTTAACAGTTGCATAATAACTCTTTGCACGCGTTGATATACGAACTGAAAGCATGTTTTTAGCCATTATATTGACATGTGTTTATAGGCATTATATTGACATTTGATTGATATAACCAATGTATCATGCCAATATGATCAATCCATATCAGAAGTTTTTATTTGAAGCATTCATTTAAAATGCCTAAACATGCAAACGAACATAGCGATTTTGTAAAAAAATTTTATAAAAGTTGAAAAGTGTTTTTTGGAAGTATTTTTTAGCCCTGGGGAGAGCTATAAGGGGTCGAGAAGGGTTTGCTACAATTATTTATTGCAGTAAAAAAAAAAACTCTGATTTTTATGGTTACATTATGATTGATATTTTACATTTCAAAGTCATACTAAACGTTTGTTCATAGGAGATTTAACACTTTACTTTTTACAAACTACATTCCTGCAAATAGAAAGCTACTTTAAAAGTGCTTGTAGTTGTAAGCAACAACCGCGTTTTTCAGCGCCTCTATATAGTTTGGGCTGTGCTCTCCAACTTTTCTCATTCGCCAAAACTGATTGAAATCCTGATGAATGGATTCGAGAGCTTGTTCAGTCCAGTAACCTAAGCCTATAGAACAGTAGAAGTACAAAAGAAATGCAAGTTTATTTAATAAATATTCGTCGTAAATTATGCAAATTTTACGATTCAACTATTGAAATAGAGTATTTAATTACTAAGATTATAAATTATTTTTAATCAAATTTAAAAGTTATTTATCATATCAAAGACTCCACCTTTCATGTTGATAAATTCAATAACATGTTGCTCAATTATGTGTACCTTCAAAGGAATTGTAGCCCTTAGATTTCTACAGCTTGTAGAGAACTCCTCTAGATCTTTAACATACGTGGAGCTTAATGATTTTCCAAAACAACTCTCTAAACAAAATCTCTAAGTACCTTAATATATTTGGCAGCGGAAACTCCAAGACTAAACTCTTGAAAAAACAGTTTAAAGCTGTCTATGTTTTTAAGCAATTTATGCCTTCCAAACGATGCTGCCCTTGGTAGGACACTCTGCAGATGTTAATTTTAGACAGATATTGATTAACAAACTGTAATCCAAACTCCTTGTTTTCAAATAAATTTTTTTCAATATCTTTTAAATTTTGTCTACAACACCTAGCAGTATATGTAGTCCGGGAATATTTACAAGTTCTAGTATTTTTTTGTTTTTGTTGCCTGTTAATAAAGGGGAGTTAACAACATTAGTGTATTTTTTAGATTTTTTAGATTTTAGATTTTTTTAAATTTTTTTTAAATCAGCCATCCATTGGTCGTACAATGTACACAAAGACTCTAGAGTATAATGATCAGCTTTTTGAAAGTCAGGAGATGACGTCATGCAATACGGACAAGGGTGTTTTGATGTTGCAGTTTGTTTTCCAACCATTTGAAGCAAAATCTTTAGATCTTCAGATACTGTGTAATCAAAGAATGAAATGTTTAGCTTATCCAATATTAACCGCAAGTTATGGTATTTTTCGTTCAATGAAGGCAAAATAGCCAATATAGTTTTGTGGACGCTTGAATCTTTAAAATCTTTGCACGCATATCCGTCACTCTTGCTCAGTTTCTCTGGAATTTTATTATTTTTTAACTCTGGTTTTAGGGTTATTGACAGTGTAACTTTTAGGAATCCCTGCCCTCCATCTACACCTAATTTGATAACAACATCATTTGTTTTTCTTGACTTCAGTGATGAAGTACCATTGCTACGAGTTCTTCAATGTCATTGCAATACACAATAGGAGTATCTTTTTCTACCAACTATACATTCATAAAAAATCAAAATGAATAATACAAATTGCAACCTAGCTATAAAATAATTTTTTTGGAAATAGTTTACTTACCTCTTCGCTTTCTTTTAATTTTAATAGCAATGGGAGTTTATCACAATTGAATAAATTTCCAATTATTTCGTTGTTCTCAATCAGATTAATATTGAAACCGGATTCCACACTTTTTCGTCCTGCCTCACTTCTTAGAAATCGTGCAACTTCAATCATGTTGCGATTACTTATAAATCATAATAAAGTTATTACAAAAATTGGCTTTAAACTCATAACAATTTTATTTTTAAAAGAATTTTTAAGCAACAAAAATTTACCTGGAATGTAGTTTTAATTGAAGGTTGTTCAATTTATCTAAAGAAAAGAAAGGTTTCTTAACCTCAGTCTTTCCGAAAGAGACAGTGAGTTGCTTCGGACCAAAGGTTTTCAAAACTAAGGTGTTCTCTGAGTCATTTGTGCTGAAATCTTTGATAGAGCTAGACAGAACTTTTCCTTGCGTTGTTGGGGATGTTGATTTTACAATGGCAGTCAAATTCTTTTGTCTTTCTAATTTCGTACAGGGATGTGGAATTCCCTGTCCCACTTGGGCATAACAATGTTGACAAACTAGTCTTTCTGCAGGTTTATTTGAAACATCTTCAGCGCCTTGATAAACAAGCTTTCCCGAAACACAATCAACCATTGGGGCCAATATTTTTTCCATTTTTGATTTGCGCCCATTTTCACGAATAAAGCACTCACATTTTTACCCTCTAATAACTCTGGTATTCAGGTCTAAATTTTATAGCACTTGTATGACAACTATAATAACTAAAATAGCGAAACTAAATTTTAAATGAAGTAAATTAAACATCAATATATTTATAATTACCTTCATAACACGGCCACATAATGAAGTAAAGATCAGTCCCTGCAAGCTTTTTTCTACATTTTGAGCAAAGCATGGTAGGAAAGTCAGGATTATCCGCTGAATTATCTTTCCAGAATATAGTTTTGATAAGGTTTGAGTAGTCATTTTTCTTTTTATTTAGATTTAAGTAAGTTGTTTCAGGGTTATTTATTGGTCTTAAATCCGTGCCTTTCCTGAAGCAGCAAATGCAAAATTTTTTTACAAAATCACTGTTCTTTTGCATGTTTAGGCATTTTAAATGAATGCTTCAAATAAAAACTTCTGATATGGATTGATCATATTGGCATGATACATTGGTTATATCAATTAAATGTCAATATAATGCCTATAAACACATGTCAATATAATGGCTAAAAACATGCTTTCAGTTCGTATATCAACGCGTGCAAAGAGTTATTATGCAACTGTTAACAATTAGCAACTGCTAACTTTTACTAATTGTTAATAATTAAAGGTTGCTTTGCTTTGTTTTTATTTTAATAAAAATGTAAATAGAAAGTAATAAAAATTACTTATCCGTCTGTAAATTTTAATGTTAAACAAAAATTTTTAAAAACTTTAAAAAATAAAATTGATAAATCTATCACAAATATTTCTGAAAATCTAAATATGGGGCATGGGCATGATTTAGTGGTGTTCGAGAAGATTCCCCAAATCCCCCTAGGGTATGGTTCCAAAAAACACTTTTCAACTTTTTGCTTGTTTTATATTAAACTAGATCAAAGTTCATCGACAGATTTCAAATTACATCAAAAAAAAATTTTTTTTGTTTAAAAGTTGAGACCATTCAAGGTTATTTCAGGGGGTAATTTTAGGCTTTGCATTATTATAAATCTTAAACGAAAAGAGATTTTTTGATGAAATTTGAAATCTGTCGATGAATTTTGATCTACTTTATGATAGAACAAAAAAAAAAATTTACAATTAAAGGAGACGTAGTTCTAGTAAGGGGGCAGTTAGGGATCGGGGAGGGGTTGGTTTAGCTTCAATTACCATTTTTTGCAAGTCATCCTCATTTGCTACCAGTATAAACATACTAAAAATTTGAGTATGCCCCATGCTTATTAGCTACCTATCTTGAACAACAAAATTCCTGGGCACTGCCCTAAAATGTGTGTTTTCTCCCCAGGCCCCCACTAAAAAAAGTTGTCGTTTACATTTTTTGAATAAGGAAATGTTTTTTAATGATAATCAAAAATAAAATCTCTGGGGATGTGTTGCAAGGTCTTAGAGTATGTTCCTATGCACCGTGAGCTATTTCATATCGTTCAGTATTACAGTCTTTTGAAAAGGAAAGTTGCCTATTATTAAGACACGACTGTATAGCAGTTAAAATTTTATTGGCAATGAACAAAATGATATTTAAAAATGGCAAAGGTGACCCGGAATTTTTTAGACAATAACAAACTGCCACGAGGTATAGTTCCAAGATATCGAGGCAATCGTTTTCATATACTTTTCCATACTTGTTTCATTTTTATGAAACACTACAATGCTTTTAAGCAATTTCTGACCGTTGGAACAGTATGTGCGTGCTAGCAATATTTGGAAAACTTCTCACTGGAGCCTGGATAAAAAAATTTTATGTACCAGCTGAAAAAGCAAGTTTTGATCATATTGCAGGTATCTCAGTAGTTAAAAATGTTTTGCAAACAAATAAAAATTGAAAATCTTATCCAGGTGTACGGATAAACGGTAAAAAGGATTGTTTCGGAAATCCTCTTGAATCAAATGTTTTAGAACCATTTCCAAAATTTATGCTCCATCAATGAGCAGGTTATGAACATGATTTTGGCTTGTTTTATTGTGGTGGAATTTTGACCCGTCAATATGAGTGATATTTCTTACTTTCTATTACGGAGACATTTAAGGAGGAGACTAGATAGTCTTGACCAAACATCTAGGGAAAATATAGTTAAGAGGTCAATGCAAGCAGCTTGTAAAAAAAGATTAAAAAATCGACTGAAACACACTGCATTACAAGCGGAGATTTTAAAAAGACAGACATGCAAAAGACAAAATTTAGATGAAAAAGAAAAAAGAAAGCTGGTAGGAGAGCTGCGTATTCTATCTTTTAATGATATGAAAATTTATAAAGTACTTATCTATTAAACAACTTGATGACTTATATGATGTAATGTATGAAAGAATTGTTGGGAGAGAACTCTGCCATGAATGGTTTGATACAGATCTGTCATGTATGATGGGCGAGTAGAAAAAGTAAATAAGAGAAAAGAAGACAGAATTTATATCATTTCTTACTGGAAAAAGGATGAATCTTAATCAGAAGCTGTTTACCATGTCATAAAAAAAGTCCTGCTTGCTGCTGATGTTATTGCAGAAGAGTTGATTTTTTAATAATTTAGCTATTTTTATTATGTGGTTTAATGTTAATTATGTGATAGTAGAAACCAAACTTATTTTTTAGGGTAAGCTGTGTTACAACATTTCTTTAAGTGAATATGTAACAATTTATAATAATATTAATTATGTGATGTAGTTATTATAAATATATGTATAAAAGTTATCAAAATACGTATAAATTAATTACTGCAAGTGGTGTGACTTGCAAAACGAGTACAGCAAGTGTTGTGACTTGAAAAAAACGTACAGTAAGTGATGTGACTTGCAAAAAAAGTACCGCAAGTGGCGTGACTTGCAATTTTATTGATAGACGGCTCTCGCTTACGTTCTTGTCGTGTCTATCGTTAAAAATGATTATTATTTTGCTTCATTGACGGAATTTAAAATTTTAACCATTTTACTAAAAGCCAAGACAAAAATTAATAATTGGTTTAGTTCAAAATAATTTAATTTAAAAATGTTATTTTTAGGTTAGGAAGAGGGGAGATTTAAACGTTCTTTTTACAGAAAGAATGGATCCTCTGATGCATCTTGTTATTTTGTTAATGTTATTTTGTTTTATTTTATATAATAGCAATTTAAATCTTTTTCTTAATTGCATATAAAAATTTAATTCTACTTTTAGGTTGAATAGATGTGGTGGCACACCCTATTTCACTGAATCAATGTGTGTATCGCTAGTAGTAGTAAAATCAAGTTTTTGTATTAGATACTAAATTTAATTTTTTTAATAAAAAAAAAAATTTCATAGAAAAGATTTTTTCAATTTAGTGTGTGTTAACACCCTTACACCCACTGACACCCTTTGACCCACCCTAAGTCTCATATTTGGCAGCCGTCTGGAAGCAAATAATAACTACTTCTAAAAAATAAAATGAAAATCAACTATTTTACCAAAAAAACTTTTTTGTAAATAAAATTTGCATTTAATTGCGGTGTAGGTGTTGGTACCCCCTCTAGCCTCCCGGATACGTCCGGTGGCTAGAAACCAACATAAATTTGTAGCCCACTCTAATACCTATCTTTTGATACCAAGTTATAGGCGTTTAAAAAGAATTGACAAATTTATAACAATTTTAATTGAGAAAGTATTTTTTTGACCACAGTTTCTTCAACAAATCCTTTTTTTATCTCATGACTTTTTAGTGCTTGGATACCCAACTTTGAAAGTTCAATTACTGTATGGAAAAGTATGCATTTAGCCTGGCTGTTATAATTAGCCAAAAATCAAACTTAGGATAACTGTGCTTGTTTAACTGTTCTTCTTTGAAATAAGTTTTTTTTCTTGATTTTACTGATTTTTACAATTCTAAAAACGCAACTACAAAATTCTATAAAATAAATTATATACATGATATGGAGTATTTTTTAATTGTCTCAGTCAACTGTAAAAAATAAAACTCAGTATTACTTCATCCAACATTAAGTTTATATTTACTGGTGATAGGTATCTATCTTGTTTTTCTAATTTATGTAAACAACGAAAAGTCTATTTTACACTATTGTGAAATGTTTACACAAATAATATAGTTATATAATTATAAAATAATCTAAATATTTGTATAAACTTTTGCAAAATATAACATTTCGCTGATACTAGTCAGCAAAATAATATCTTTTTATTGTTATAAAATTTATTAAAAAATCCAATAAAAACTTAATTATGAACTTACACAGTTGCTTGAACGGGAACGTTCAAACAAAATTAGTCTAATTACTCTTAAAAAAAGTCAAAGCTAGCGGAATTGTATTAAAATGAGACACTTTGTAAACTATTTAATCTAAAACACTTTGTGAACTATGAGAAATTAATTAAATCTTTATTAATATATAAATCTATAAAATTTGTATTTATTATTGTAAGATTGATTAGGGTAAATAAAAAAATTATTACTCGTTCTTGCTAACAACTTTGGTTATCGTAAGTGCATTAACGGACGGCCATTTTTGCTCAATTGCATTAAATTTTCTATTGAAACACAAAATACGGCAAATGAAAATCTTGACCCAATTTTGAGCCATCGTCTGCCAACCGTTATGATCATGACTTAAAACTGTTTATCTTTTTTTTCAGTGTTTCAATTAATCAGTGTTTCAATTAATTGGAGTAAAATGGACGCTGACAGAGATAAACGAAGAGGCGTGGATTTATCTGAACGATGAACGACATATGGTAAGACTTACTCATGCAGATGATTTACCACAGCTACTCAAATGCAGCAAACCCATTTTTTGCTGATATATTTGGGCATACTGTAAGACGCAGATTATGTGAAAATGGATTAAAGGCTCATGCACCAGCAAAGAAACCCATACTGAATGAATTATTAAGAACTGTACGATGTCAATGGGTACAGGATCACTTACACTGGACATTTGAATATTGGACTAGAATTGCATTCAGTGATGAGAGTAGCTTCTTCTTAAGTAGTAATAGTATTCAGTATGTGCGTCGTCATATGAGTGAACAAGTATGATGACAAGTAGGGGAAACTGCATGATCTGGGGAGACTTCACAGTGGATGATTACATACCTCTGTACAGAGTACAAGGTGGTACATTGAATTCTAAGCGCTATATTCACCTACTACAAGATGCCCTTCAACCATATGTACCTACAATAATGGCCATATATTACTCCATTCGTGGTCCTTTTTCAGCAGGACAATGCTCCTGCGCATGCATCGAGAGCAACAAAAGAATATCTGGAGCACCACACTGAAGGCGTCTTCCCTTGGCCTAGCACAAACCCAGTTATGAACCCAATCGAGAATGTGTGGGGCCATATGGAGCAGATTCTCAAAAGAGATTATGAGCAACTAGCTGATTTTGATCAAATCTTCGCTACATTAGAAGAAATTAGGGTGGATGTCATGAGAGATGCGAATGACAGGAGGAAAATGATTGACTCCTTGACTAATCGTATTTGTCTTGCATGATGTTTCAGGTGGCTATACGAAATTTTAGTGTACTCGTTTGTTAGTTTAACTTGGTTTTCTCCTCTTAGTTATGGATAAGTTATGCAATAAAAAATACAGAAAATGTAACGATTAAATTACGAGACGAAAAGATAAAAAGTAACCAAAATTACTGCTGTGTACAATTCACTGCTCGCGAATGTATTATCATTATTATATTATTATATTTATCTAATACAATATTATCTATATATATACTATCTATCTATATACTATCTATATATTATTATATTATCATATTTTATCTAATACAATATTATCTATCTATATACTATCTATAATAAAAAAAATATTTTATTATATCGGGAAAAAACAGGTGTAAGCATTGCGGAATGGCTGCTTCGATTGGAGATAATGAGGTGTGTACTAATAATGATAAAAAACATGAATATGAAAAATGTGATGGATGCATCGCTGCTGGCCGTTCAGCCAGCGCTAAAAAATGTCGAATCTGCAACCAATCTTCTGAAGCAAAGGTCGTTAACTGTTCTGAACATTACTCCAATACCATCAATTACATTCATAAAAAGATTGGATATCGACCCACTATGTGTGAAGATAGTTGCTCAGAATGTCCGCAATGTCTTACACTCGACGACGAAGTTAAGGCAACTGGTGTTGTCAGAATGCTGTCAGCTCAAGAATACGACGACTGCACCTTTGATGAGTACATCAACGACGTCAACGAAAATTTGCAAAGAAAAGAACAATATGAAGAGCAACGAGGTGCAAAATTTCAAAGGAAATATGAATAAAGTACATCATGTTATTGCTAATACTAACTTTTCCAATTTAGTGTTTGATGATACACCTTTACATATAATAAAACAAAATTACTATACAAACTTTGTTGATGAATTCTTAAAGTATAAAATTACTTCTTACAATATGCTTTTACATTTTCTAAGAAAGGATAAGAATTTCGCAAGACTTCATTCACAATTACCTCCTAACAACACTAATAATATAATAAGTAAACTTTATACAAGAACACAATCAACTCTTACAGTTTTACCTTTTCATAATATAATGAGTCGACATATAATAGATGAAGATAAATTAATTACAAGATTAACCGGATTAATAATATACTTATTTAAATTTATATCAAATGCTAATGATTATTCTCCAATGTATTTTTTTGATTCTATATTTAATATATTAACATTAAAAGATTTTAAAAAAGTAACTCTGTTTCTAGTAGGTGAAAGTAATGCAGGCAAATCTTTTATTACTAATTTATTGAGTTCGGTGTATCATAAACATGAAATTGGCGGTATTTTAGGCCCAAGTAATGATAAGTTATCTGAATTTTGGTTACAATCTTGTGTTTTTACAAATATAAAAAATGGCGAGGAGTTAATTTTAACAACTAGTTCTATCGCTCAAGAATTAAAAAAACTTTTTGAAGGTAACCCATCATTACTTGGAAACATAAAATACAAAGATAACATGAGTGTACCTCGTACTCCAATACTAATAACAGCAAATGGAAAAAGTATTTCTGATGTGTGGATGTTTGTTTCTAGTGAACAAGAGGCAATAAAAAATAGATGTTATATAGTTAAGGACTGCATTGACGAAGATTATAAAGGAGAAGCACTTTTCATTAATAATGAAGAGTCGCAAGAAAATAATGGCACAATTATATCAAATATATCTAAAAAGGGAAGAGTTAAAAAAAGTCGAATTACAAAACGAAAACGACAGTCTGGAGGGTTACTCAGACGAAGAATGCACAGCACTTAACGAATTATAAATTGTACTATAAATATAACTAATGTAAATTAATAAAAATATATATTTGATATAAAATTTACAATGGATTTACTTTTATTCGTTTTTTAACCATTGGATAACACTTAGGAACATAATAATTCCACGTAGCGTTTTGAACAACTGGGGTATTTCCATTGCTTACGACTGTAAAATAAAATATAGTTTTTTTATTGTCTTTATTATGATCAGGATCGTTACACATCAAAGTATTTTTTGCAACGTCTTGATAAGCTCAGTAAATGGATTCAGGATAACCTTCTCGTTTATGTATTAAACATTCAATTTCGTGTATAATAGTAACATTAAATGTAACATTAATTGGAATATTATTATTATCTCCACCTTTAAGCTGATTTACATAAAATATAATAGGCTTCATTAAATTATTTTCACAATATGTTTGCACTTGACTTGTAGGGTTAGGGGAAATTTTTTAATTTTCAAATCCATCAACTTGATTAAACTTTTTAAAACATCTTCTTTGTGGAGGTAGACCTGGTGAATAGTTATCTTCATCGTTGTTAATCATATGTTGCATACTTTCCATTTCATAATTTAATTACCATATTTCAAAATCTCTAATCAACATTTCACCTCTTTTATTTTCCAACACATTATATTGGTCTATTACTAAATCAGCTATTTTTCTTCTTTCTGAGTAAGGAAATATATTTACATATGCACAGTGGGCCAGATGGTGGAAAAAAGTATTTAAAAACCATTCTCAAAAATGACATTATTATATACCATTTTATAGCTTAAACATCTGGCTTTTATAAAATGTATATATGTCTGCATAACTATCATGTCGTTTGCATTTTTAACTGTTTTTAAAAAAGTTATTTTTTAATTTTTTAATTTATTTAATAATATTTTTCGTGTTACTAATAAGCAAAAAAAATTTATTAATATTTAGAGCGTCATTTTTTTATTGCATAATTTAATAAAACTAAGTATTATCTATCAAATGGTTTATTGCAAAGTTATTTTGCACGTAATTTATATCAAGTAAATTGATTTCTTATGATTGCGTATTTAAAGTACTTTTCTTAGTGAAAACTTCACTTAACTAACAAAATACTTTTGCGCTCCAAGGTCCTCTAGAAATTTGAGACTTGAAATATCTTGTCTAATATGTACATAATCGATATATATTTTACCTATTGTCGACGGATGTCGACTGCGTCTCTATACATAATTTTTATGAGTTGCATGTTTGGGACAGGGGGGCCAACATTCTGGTTTTTTTTGTGTTCCCAGGCTCTAATCATTGTAACTTTTCAGCAAAACATCTTTTTTATCACATTAAAATGAACAAGTAAATATGTGGAGCTTGTTTTATGTCTGGTTGTCCAAATGTCTCATGAATAATATATTTTTTGTATTTGTAGGATGAAAATGAAATATTTTGATATCTATGAATTGTTAGTGCACAAGCGTAATAATCTACAAATATCTGACTGTGGTGTTGAGGGAACACTTATTGAGGCAATGTATTTGGATTGTAACAAGAAGCAATTAAGAACTATACTAGCACATCTAAGAGGTAGGTGGCGCAAATCAGATAGCAACATGGCTCGATTTGAAAAAAAGAATGTAAAATGGCTGCAAAGCCATGTTCCTGAAGATATAAATATAACACCAATACCTATTGGAAGGCCAATTAAGGCAAACTTTGATGACTACTCTACTAAAACCAAAAAACATAAAGTTAGTCACTTAACTGAAATGTATTCTGCTTCTGCATTGCAATTTGCTTTAGAAATTAAAAGGAGATAAGAAAATCCAATTGAAAAAACCTCAAA
Source organism: Hydra vulgaris (assembly GCF_038396675.1). NCBI lineage: Eukaryota > Metazoa > Cnidaria > Hydrozoa > Anthoathecata > Hydridae > Hydra > Hydra vulgaris. The sequence goes on from NC_088924.1 coordinate 6,856,447, forward strand.
AAAAGATTTTAGAATGTCTAAAGATGACGCTCTTTGTCTTCTTTTAGATGCTAAATTAACAAAAGCTTCCTACCAAATTATTAGAAATCAAGCAGTTGAAAAGGAATTTGATATATATCCGCCATATAATGATGTTCGAGATGCAAAGTTGTTATGCTATCCTGCAGATATATCTGTCTCAGATTTTTTAGCTGAAATAAAACTGCAAGCTTTGGTGGATCATACATCAAATAGAATATGCCAGGCACAGTATGATGTCCTTAGCACTGAAGGCACTCCAGATAGTCTTTCTCTGAGATACAAAATAGGCTTTGATGGTGCCACAGGACAGTCCATATATAAACAAATATCGCAAGAAACAGTAACAAGAAATTTAAACGATGAGCAGGCACTTTTTATTACTTGCCTAGTACCATTGGACTTGTGTGGCTTTTTAAATGGAAAACATTACCCAGCTTGGCGAAACCCACGACCATCATCAACAATGTACTGTAGACCTCTGCGTTTTAAATTTGAAAAAGAAACGGCAGCAGTTTCTAAATCAGAGGAGGATCTCATTAGGCTTGAGATTTCAAACTTGAAAGATACTGAAGTTGATATAAATAACAAAAAAATCAAAATACATCATATAATACAAATTACTATGATTGATGGAAAAGTTCACACTGCTCTTTCAGATGTTACAAATTCTAGTCAATGCTGTACTATATATGGGGCAAGTCCCAAAGTAATGAATGATATTAAAAAAATGATTTTGAAAAACGATATGACTGGCAGTTATTCATATGGTTTATCATCCTTACATGCTTGGATACGTTTTTTTGAATGTTTATTACATATTGGATATAAAATGACTTTGAAAAAGTGGCAGGCAAGAACAGTAGAAGATAAATCTAAAGTAAAGGCTCTGAAACAACAAATTCAAAATAGATTTAAAGATGAAATGGGCTTGATAGTTGATGTTCCGAAATCTAGTGGTAGTGGAACATCAAATGATGGAAATACGGCTCGAAGAGCATTTCAAAACGCAGAAAAGTTTGCAGAAATTTTAAATATTGATGTTGAACTGGTTCTAAATTTGCATAATATATTGGCAACAATTTCATGTGGTTTAGACATTGCCACTGAAAAATTTGAGGCTTTCTGTTTAAAAACAGCTCGTTTTTACGTTCATCATTTTCCTCGGTACTATATGCCACAATCTCTGCACAAAATTTTAATTCATGGACTTTCAAAACTATCATGAACATTTTGCAAGAAAATCATCTCGTGTGGAAACGAACCAAGATTTGTTAAATCGACTGCTGTGTACATCCGATCCATTTATTGCATCTCTGAGAAAGACAACAGGAAGTAACACCAAAACGAAAAACTTACCACCATGAGTTATTGACTTATTGATGTCATCCACAGATTATATTAGTTTATAGATGTGTTTTTTGTATTTTTTGTATTTAATGTAAATAATTTTGGAAATGTGTGTACTAATATTAAAGTGTGACTGTAAATTAAAACAAATAGTTATGCTCAATTATATTAGAATCATCAAATTATTTTAATTTGCAAAACAAGTTTAGATACATTTGGCTAAAAATAACACTTTGGAACTAAGCATATATATGTGTTTCTATGCTATCGGGGTTGCTATGGCAACCACCAAAAAACCATGCTTACTTAAATTATAATCATCCAATTACTTTATATACAAATTTTTGAGGCCTATGGATGAAAGGAAAAAAAGTTATGACTTTTTTCCAAAATTGGGATTCTGGCCCACTGTGCGTCTGTAATAGTAGGAAAATTGGAAACGGTGTTATTAAAATTACTAATTTGTACAAGAGCACATCTTAAGAAAGCGAGTCTTTTTTTTGAATTTTAAAATCTAGTGACATGGTGTTGGTCATATTTTGATCTACTTGCATAACAAAGGGATTGATTTGTTGAGTTAAACTATTGATCTCTTTGTAAAAGTAAAGTATAAGGTATAGGATTGTTCCAACAGGTTGATACATTTTTAAAATGATATTTTTTAATGAAATTATTAAAACTTTAGCATTACCCATTGGTATGTATTCTGAAGAAGCTCAAGAAGCGCGCAATAAAGACTTTCAAAACTATCGTGAATATTTTGCAAGAAAATCATCTCGTGTGAAAACGAACCAAGATTTGTTAAATCGACTGCTGTGTACATCCGATCCATTTATTGCATCTCTGAGAAAGACAGCAGGAAGTAACACCAAAACGAAAAACTTACCACCATGAGTTATTGACTTATTGATGTCATCCACAGATTATATTAGTTTATAGATGTGTCTTTTGTATTTTTTGTATTTAATCTTAATAGTTTTGGAAATGTGTGTACTAATATTAAAGTGTGACTGTAAATTAAAACAAATAGTTATGCTCAATTATATTAGAATCATCAAATTATTTTAATTTGCAAAACAAGTTTAGATACATTTGGCTAAAAATAACACTTTGGAACTAAGCATAAATATGTGTTTCTATGCAATCGGGGTTGTTATGGCAACCACCAAAAAACCATGCTTACTTAAAATATAATCATCCAATTACTTTATATACAAATTTTTGAGGTCTATGGATGAAAGGAAAAAAAGTTATGACTTTTTTCTAAAAAAATGGGATTCTGGCCCACTGTGATATGGTGAAATTGCATAGGTTATGTAATAACCTATGTAATTTCACCATATGTAAATATACCCAACATAATCGAAACGAGGAAAGGTTAATAAAAGTACCTCCGAAGACGAATCCCATGATAAGACTTTATCCCAAGGTTTATCATCATCGTTATACCATACCTCTTTATTACTTTTTAATTCGGTTGCAATTCTCCAAGGTGAAATAAAATGCATTTCATGATTCCATTCATAAAAGGCAAAGGTATCTCTTCCCGGGGTTTTTGTTATCCAACAGGGATCTCGTCTTGAAACTATTTTTGCAGTAGCAGCGCATAACCCAGAAGCTAAACTTCTCGTTGGTGGTTTGGTATAAGTCATACCATCTAAACCATAGGTTTGATTAACCCAACCTTGTGCATCATCAGCCCCTTGAAATATAGTTAAATTTAAAGGCGAATTATCACCACCACCAAAAAATACATTTTCCCAATCTTAAGTTTCTTTTTGTAATTCAAGTGCGTTTGTAGGAGGTGTTTGTAAAAATGCTCTTCCGGTATCAAATTTAACTTTTGCATTTAATGGTCTCCATTTGTGCACACCATCCATTAATCTTCTAACTTGTTCATCAGAATGAATACATAAACTTTCCCAAGGTATATAATATGGATCTGCATCTGTATTATTACATTCCACTTGATATACTGTTGAAATAGTTTGCTTTTGTTAAGAATGGTGATCATGATCATGAATATTGGTATTTTCAGCTCTTAAAGGAACACCACTTTTATTTTTAACTACTGCGGAACCTTGATCACTACCCACAGACGAACGACTTGATATACCAGGTATAGAAGGCATACTATCACTTACAGGTGAATCAAATAATGGCTGAGAATTTTCGTTAGGAGTATGTTCTCTTGGTCTTTTATGTGCACAGTTCCTGTTGGTGTAGTTGGACTATCTTCACTGTGACGTCCTTTGTATGACTTGTAAACACTTTTAGATAATTTATATAAAGCATATATTTCATCAGGTGTTGGCATTTTATAAAACGACATTTAAGTACTAACTTTTATTTTTATATCCTATATTCCTGTTCTGTATAATACTACACCGAACTACTCACAGCAATATACAATAGACGCAAGACCCTACCCAAAAGACCTCCTCTCTGGTCTATGTTATGGTCTTATGGTCCTGTTGACAGGACCATAAGACCATAACATAGACCAGAATTACAAGAACCTTGGAACCCTTATGCTTTATTTCTTATCGATTATATTTGGTCGTTGTTGTTGACAAGTGAACGATGTAGTTGTCAGTAGACTTTTAATCGCAAGAACCAAGAACATTTAAAAATTTCTTAAAGACGTATGTATCATAAACTTTAATGTATTATTACTTGTACATTCCCATATAAATATGAGTTTCTTGTTATATCATCGAACAAAACGGCATTTATTTAAAGCGGATATCACCAGTTTCTAAAGTTATTTAAAAACGGCCATCTTTAATTCTCAAAAATATGATTTTAAGTAAGCTTTATGTAACTTTCTCATAGAACAAGACGACGTTTGTTTTAAGTGGATGTCACTACTAGTTCTTAAGTTATGACCATTTAAAAACTTTTAAGATTGTTGATGGCAGCCATCTTGAAATTTTAGAACATTGATTTCAGTCCATTTTATGCAACTTTTCTCTTAGATTAAATCGACGTTGATTTGAAGCGGATTTCACTACTGGTTCTACATTTATGACCATTTTAATACATTCAAAATGTCCAATCGCTGATATTTTGAATAATTCATCTGTAAAACGTGTCCAGATGTATAACAAGTTTGTGTCTCGCTATTTTTTTGTAGATTATACCGTCCACTATCACTATGCAAAGTTACACGCTGGTGTCCAGAAGTAAAATATTTTATGATAGCCAGCTGCACTTAAAATACGCTAATGTAAAAATAACTAATAGTTATTTTTACATTAGCGTATTAATAATAACGTAATACCAATATGTTAACTTAGTGTATTAATGACTATTAAAATCAATATAGAATCAATAGGTAAATATAGTAACAAAAACATAAAATATATAGCAACAAAAAGTAAATATAGCATTAAATTTATTATACCATTTATTTTTAGTAATTAAATTTAATGATTATACTGGTTTGCAAAACTTCATTTCAACCATTTTTCTGCTGTAAAAGGTACGCATATTATTTTATTAGGCGAATAGAAAAAGGAATGCTTTTTTTGATTTAAATTATGCATGTAATGATTTTGTAAATATTTACTGTGAAATAATTTCTGTATTTATTGAATTTAAGATAAAAATGCTATTAGAAATATATTTATGAGTATCAAGTTTTTGTTAGTTTTCTTTTCATTAATAAAGGAGTTATAGGTCCGACAAAGAAATCATTGATATTTCGAGGAGCAATCAACACTTTTTAAAATGCTAACTATAAATTGTCTAACGATACAAACATGTTTAGAAACGGACATGTAATTTTTGTTTTCATTAACAGCGGCGAGTTATATAAGAGAACTGTAGAAAAAGTCAATAAGTTTAACACTTGCACAAATCATATCTTGTGTAGTGAAAGTCGCAAAGCAATAGAAACATAATTTTGAAAAGGACTACAAATTTTTTGTTGATTTTTGCAATGAGCTGATTACATGCAGTACATTAAACTCAACTTCGACACAAGCAGCCCTGTCTTGTCCAAGTAATTTACCTTCAGTTGAACACGAAAGTCTTTTATCCGAGAGACACTATGAACTTTTACATACAGCCAGTTGTAGTAATCATGTTCAAGATAGCGATACTTGTAGACAAAAAAGGACAACTAGAAAAAAATCTATCGAAGAGTCGGGTATAAAATTTGGCTAGTCAATTAGCTACCTCTTCCAAGAAATAGAGAAAAAATATAGCTAAACTTAAACCTAAATTAAACATCATGATATTTAATTTAGATTTAACTATCGTATTATTATACTTTACAAATTCGCAGTCATAGAGCTACAATAAAGAAATTAAAATTTAATGAAAAACAAAAGTTGCATCAAATAAAAGTTAGGCATAACACATAATAGGGCAAAGGAAAAAGTGTTTGTTTGTTTGGAAAACAATTTGCTTCAAAAAAAGGAGAGCGCAACCACACTTTTAAACATACATGAAGAAGCAAAGACATATTTATTACAGATGAAAATGATTATTTATAACATGTTAATATGTAATGTCTTAACAGGTAACATTTTTATTCTTATTCAGAAAATCGGACAATGTATGGGTTTGGTTTTCTCTGATAATCCACACCGCAATACCGTTGAACAAATGGCTCCAAAGCTTGGCAGAATTTCAAACCTGCAGGCAGCTGAATGGGCAATCAACAATAGTCAACTTATTCTTTAGTTTGATGGTACAACACAAGAAGGTGGTCATATTAACAGTATTCACTTGACGTCAAAGGATCAATGCCTAATTGTTGCTTGATTATGAAAACGATGTATGTTTCGCATCAATCATATGACTTTTGTTTATTCTCATTTTTATTTCTGCAGCTATAACGAATCTCATAATTTACAATTGGAACATTAAAGTGTAAAAGTTTACAAGTAACTCTTCGAACAGTATTTTGTCGTGCAACCGCAATCAAACAGGCGTGTGTGCATGCAGTATTAGGAAAACTTCTTACTGGACCCTGAATAAAAAAGTTTTAGGTTACATCAGAGCAAGCAACATTTGATAATGTTGCTGGTATCCAGGTTGTGAAAAATGTTATAAAAACAACTCAAACTTGCAAATCCAATCCAGCTGGTTTGTTTTCCAGAAAGACAGTTTTAAAAAAAAATTTTGGCCGCTAGGGCCAAATATTTTAGAGTCAGTAACAAGTTTATGTTCCGTTGATAAAGAGCTTCTTAAAATGACTTCGGCCTGTCTTATTGCAGTGGAAAATGTTTTAAATAGACAATATAGTAGATATTTTTTACTTACTGTGACGGAGACATTTAAAGAGAAAACAGCTAGAGCAGGGCTTCACAATATAGATAGTGAGGAAATAATGGGTATGTTTAGTGATGCAAAAGTACGACCTCCTAATGCAACAATTTACTATATATCTTGCAAACTAAGTTCAAAAAAGAAAAGGACTGTCGACTATCTAGACACTTTAGATCTAAGTTAAAGAGAAAGATTGTTAAATGTTTAATTAATGTAGCTCGTAAGAGAAAGATACGCTCTCCCATAAATCGATATAATATGAACTACTCTCTTATGACCATAAATGCACCACTTCTGTATCTATAAATCTAGTGGAATATGTTTGTTATTTCTTTGCTATTGTACTTTAAATATTTCATCAGATATTTCAAAAATTGAAACATACTTTCGATTTTTATTAATATAGTACTAAAACATCATCAACATATCTACCATAATTTTTACATTCATCTCCCATATTTGGTGCTTGACTGGCATGAATTTATTCTTGTCTGGCATGAATTTATTCTTGTCTTGGTATGAATTTATTTCCAATTCCCTAATTTTTTTTTTAAATTTATTATTCATATTTTCAAAACAGTAATTGCATTTTATTCAGGTCATGTTGGAAGGGAGAGGAGAAACACGCCCCTCTAATAGAAACACCACTTATATATGTAAGGTCTTGTATAATTTTATATTATATACTAATTTAACTCATTTTAATAAAGAAATAAATATTTGTGAAATCAAGTCGTTTTTGATACTAGGGTGTATCAAACACCACCACCACACCAACCTCCTTTGCTAACGCACACCTCTCATATGTTTCGGTGGTTTAGCATAAATTTAAAACAACTTTTTTTGTATATTTATGTTGCTAATGTCTTAAATAAAACTTTTAGGTGGTTTGAGTTTGACGCAAAGTTGAAGCTCACTCTTACACATATCTTTTGACACCAAGATATTTGTCTTTCGATAAGAATTGACAATGTTATGACAATTTAAGTGAAGTAAATCAATATTATGACCTAGGGTTGTTCGCCGTAAACAAAAACTAACGAAAGTTTCGCATTTTTATCTTCTGTATTGTTATGCCAGTATTTATATATATTTATATTTATCAAGTTTACTACTTATATTCTCATATACAAAAACTTATTTGGTTTCAGTTGTTTTCAGTTGTTTAGCCGTTAACAGTTCAGTTGTTTAGCCGTTAAAAGCCGTTTTCAGTTGTTTATTATGATCTTGTCTATCCTCACATGACCTTGAAAATTATAAACGATGCTGAAGAAACCCTCGACCCCCCAGCATTAACTCCATTCAGGACACCTACCAAGAATCCTATTTCAAAAGCAGTTTTTTAAAAAAAGTAAAAAAAGTTATCATACACAACAAAAAACGTTTCATCAACGCCATTATGCTCTTCTTCTTCACATTCAACACCAATATCTTCAGGAATCAAAAGAAAAACAATGGAAACTCCGGAAGAATTATCCGAAAGTGACACTCAACAAAAATTGATGTAAAAATGTTTAACTTTTTATTGAGAAAATTTAAATTTATTGTGAAATATATTAGTCTAAATAAAACTAATTTCTCGGTACAATATAAAAGTAATCTACTTTTTTATTTTAAGCTAGCCATATCTGTCGTAAAAATATTAGTATTTCTCGTTAAACTTAGATATTCCTTGTTTCGTTTTTAACCGTTTCATTTCGGAAAAAGTTTAACCTTATTTTGTTTCGTGCCGGTTTTTTCAAAACAAGAGCCTATTGTCAACTTGTCCCGTATTAATCACGAAACAAGAAAGTTGTATTTCTTTTTGTACCGTATTTTGCGAAAAAAGATAAAAATTGTTTCGTTTCGTAACGGTTATATCAAAACAATATTTTTTTATCGTTTATTTCGTTTCGTCTTGTACCGTTTTCAGACGCAGAGCCTTATGTATTTGAAAAAAGAATCTTCATTTTAAATTATTGCGCCTCAAATCATGTTAGTTTAATTATCCACGAATATACGCTGTTATATAACATTAAAAATTTAAGAGTTTTAACATTTTTACGCACAATATATATATTACTGTGGACTTATTATTTGAAGGCGCGTTTCAACAATGACTTTCAAAGTAATATTAAAGATAATTAAAATTTATATTTATTGAAATGAATTCATTAAAAAAACAAAAATATTCTTCTATATAAAATGTTAGGGAAGGAAGGGGGACTTCATAATTTGAGAGGGGGAGAAGTAAAACGTAACGTTTTGTTGCTAGGGGAGAAGAATTGTGGGTGGCGGGGCGATCCAGAAATTTGAAAAAGTATGAACAACCTATTTTAGTCTCTTTTTGGGTTTCAATGAATTACTTGACTTTACAAGTTAAGCAAGCTTGTTGAAAGCATTTATCTTAAATTAAGAATTTAACTAAAACGAACAGGAAAAGTTTAATATTATAGAATGCCACATTGGTAAGACTACATTTGATAAATGCTTTACTTCTAAATTTTGAATGTCTTGAATTTAGATTAGAGCAATTTTTTAATTTTTATTTCGCCCAAAAAACGTAAACCTTATCGGCGCTAATACACTTTCGCACCTCCTTCAAATTTGCAGATTTTAAATGCAGATTATGAAAAATCGTTATTTAAAACGAAAAAAAATGGTATTCAATAACAAATTTCATTTAAGTAAAGGGATCTAACTCGATCTCGAAGTTTTGAAAAAATACACACAATAACGCTTATATTTGCTATCTTTTTTAACGTGACCAGTTTACTTTTTTGTTTGTAAAACTTTATTGTTTATTAAATAACCTGGTTTATATTGACATCACGCATTATAATAATGTTGCGCAAACATTATTGTTTTAATGTCATTAACTTCCTTATTCTATTATTAACTAGCAACCAGACAATCTCAAATGGCCTTATTATAAAAGGACAAAAATAGACTTCGACAAAGCACTAATTGCAACAATTTTAATTACAACTATCAAAAATGAATTGTCTATAAAAAATGTTTGTCTTTCTAGACAATCATTTTAAAAACGGACACTAAATGAACAATCTCGATTTTTTAATGAGGTATAGAAGATCTATTTAATATATAATTTGGACTTATAACGAGTAATTAAATTTTCACTGCAGCATCGTTTCAAAAACTGAAAACGAGCACAAAATTAAAAATACAATTTTTCTAACAGAAGTTCATTTTTTAATTTTTTGTCCAGCGTGTGCTGTTGATTAAAAAGTTAATGTCTATTTAAAAACCTCAAAATGGACTATTTTGTGCTCAATTGAAGTTCATTAATTACTCAGTTCAGTTGTTTTTCAATTCTCAGTGAATGTGCGTGAAAATTTATTTTTAAAATGCCCTCTCCAGTTTGGGATTACTTCAAAAAAGTTGAAGGTAAGTTTATCATTTAAAAAATTTTCCTTAGTCACTAAAATCTTTATCACCTTCAATAAAATTATTTTAAAAATATGTGATCAAGGAGTTGTCCTTTATAAAATGTGGATTAGTAAGTAGAAGATTCCAATAGGTGTTAAAATTTATTTAGGTTTGTGAATAAAACAATAGTGAAAAAGAAAAATGTTTTTTACTTTCATTTTTTCAAATTTCGGAAAATCAACTATTTGTGTAAACATTATTGTCATATTCCGTTTTTTTTATTTTTAAATTTGTCACCATAAAAGTCATTTTTACCATGAAATAAAATTCAAATATAATGTATCGTATATTTTCTTTTTTGTTTCTAAGGGATTTTTTGGGTAATTTGGATTTTATTGGCAAAAATCAATATTTCTGGTTTTATGAAATCAAGTAAATTTAGACAAAATCATAGACACCAAATAGACAAAAAATTATGCTTTGTAGACTTATGAAGTGAAAATTATTTTTTAACTGAGCAATCTTAGGACACCATCAAAAATTTGATAGACACAACAAGGACCAAAAATTAAACATTTGTTGTGTCCATTACAACATACAGAATTGTCTATGTCTGTGTTGTAAGTCTATCCATAGACTAGTCTGGTTACTATTATTAACTACGACGATTTTGCAATTAAAAAATGTATGCACGAAATATGCAATGTTTTATTTATACCAAAATTAGTTAGTTTTAATAAATGAATTTAATGTAAGTACTTATAAACTTCTAAAATAATTTTTTGCATTGATTTGGGATTTCGTCGTTTTTCATTAAATGTAATATCAACAATGGTTTCATGAAACAATCTTATCAAACTTGATAGATATCAACAACTTGTTCCCAAAAATGAAAAAAACCGTGACTAAATCTTTGCGCTCACATGAGCTCTTCCAAGTAATCAGGAATTTCTCGATTGGAAGAACCGAACAAGGCTTTGAACTTTGCTTTACTTCTCCTACATTGCCTCAAATGTGTTTGTTGTAACTCCAGTAATGGGGTCTACAAAGTAATACGTATGGTTGACTGTTCCATGCTGATAGCCGTGTGCTACCAAATTTCCATAAGCAGCACACATATCGCTCCATATCGCTATACCAGGCCTTATCCTTTGTCTAATGATAAGAGTGACAGCGTCTCGACGCTCAATAGGTATAAGAAACCCTTCTTTTGTGGTGATATACCTGCCAAAAATCCATTTTTCTTCAACAATTCTTTCGCGATTGTATTTCCTTCTTGTGAATAAGGTCTCGTCAATTTCAATAATTCTGCCGGCATCACCTTATTAAACTGGGTTGTTCAAGAACTAGTTAAAAGCTATGTCTCGACAAAACTGATTCCTATCTACAACCGTCGATTGACGAAAAATTTCTAACTCTTTTTTAATATCTTTCGACGACATTCCTCTACTTTTGCCTGCACAACGTGTCCACAAATAGATAATTCCAATTATCTGCTACAGTTCTGAATAAGATCGTTCAAAGAAACAACCAACCCGTATACTAATAGTTTTATACAATGTTTAAACGGACACCTCTTAGTTATTTTGTCAACATATCGATTGTATTGTTTTTCATTACATTGCAAGTTGCAACGAGGACAAGTAACATCTTGAGAAAGCAGACCAAACTCTAAACACCATTTAACGCACTTTTCTTTGTTCGTTTTAAATCGAACTTCAATATATATATATAAATTTAAACAATTTTAAAATGTATTCTACACAATAGACTGCTCAATGTTCTTAAAAGAACAGAGCAATTATATATTAATAAAAAATCATTTTTTTCTGACGAATTTTTGTTAATGAAACACAGTGTAAAATAAAAAAAAATTTTTATTAAGTGATTTTCTACTCATATATATCTACCTATATATATATATATATATATATATATATATATATATATATATATATATATATATATATATATATATATATATATATATATATATATATATATGTATATATATATATATATATATATATGTATATATATATATATATATATATATATATTTATATATATATATATATATATCAATCAATATATATTTACCAATATAAATGTATATATTTAAATGTATATATATATATACACATATATATATATATATATACATATATTAAGTTGAAATAGTTATATATATATATATATATATATATATATATATATATATATATATATATATATATATTATATATAACTCCTAACACTCTAAGGAGTTTACAAGTAAGTAAAAATGCAGTGTTTTAAAATTATTTACAAAAATTTATAATATAAAAAACATTATTAATACAAAGTTATTGGAAATATAAAAGAATAAACAAGATTAAGTTGAAAAAGTCGAAAATTTTCTAGCAAGTTTTTTAATGTGAGCTTTTCACTTTCGCAATTTTTAGAATATTAAGATAGGCCTCCAGTCACGGCTTACAGTTGCGCGATGATTAGGCCTTCAGTATAGATCGCTTTGATTTAAATAAATACCGTAAAGAGGTGACTGGCTAATTTATAATAAATAGTTTCAACTTTTAAAAACTACTTTCTACTTCTGCGACTTCTACCAAATTTAGGTTTATCACAAAAGTAAAGTTATTCTGTTTATTTATTACTTAGATTAATTGTAGTTTGCGGAACTATTGATATAATTTTTTCTTTGTTTATTAGAGTTTATAAAAATTGTTAAATTTATATGCTGCAAAATTGTGAGTTGGTTGAAACTGCTGTTAATATTTGAGTGGGTTGTGATGTTATAACTAATAGTAAATTTAAATAGGATGAGTTTTGTACAATATTTGCCAAATTTATAACTCTTCTAATTAAAATTTAATTTATGTAAAGTTTATGGGGTGGGTGGTAGATATATTTTTATTGGTTTAATTTTCAATTTTTGTTTTTAAAACAAAATATTAATTAATAATCATATTTATATCAAAGAAACCATGCCAAGATCATATAAACGTGTTGCTGGGAGTCGTGATTATATTCCACGCACCCAGGAAACATTAACCAAATGTTTAAAAGAAGTAAGAAGTGGTAATTTAACACAAACAGATGGTTGCTTGACCTTTAAAGTTCCCCTATCAACAATAAAGAATAAACTGAAGGGTATACTTAATAAAAAACTAGGCGGTTGCACAATATTTAGTGAAATTAAAAAAGAAATTTTTGCAAACTATGTTATAACTATGTCTTCTTTTAGATTCCCAGTTGACTGTTATGATTTACGAAATATTATGAAGTCTTATGTAGGCCGTAAAGGAATGTTATTAGGCAATTTGCAGGAAATATGCCTGGTGTTGAATGTGTAAAATCATTCCTTAAGTGAAATAAGCAGCTAAGTGTTAGATTTACAAGTAACATTAAAAGAAAGAGGGCAGAAGTAGGTACTGTTATTATTAATAACTGTTTTGATAATATCACTCCTGAACTGGCAGGGGTTCCTCCATCAAACATTTGGAATTACGATGAAACTAATTTAACCAATGACCCTGTAATAAACTAGTAATAAGCAGCAGGGATCAAAATATCCTGAGAGGATAATTAATTCAACCAAGTCTGCTACAACTTTGATGTATTGTGGTAATGCAGAAGGGTATATCCTTTCTCCATATATTGTTTATAAATTAGATTTGATGTGGACAACTTGGACAGAAAATGGATCAAAAGGAGCACGTTATAACTGCTCAAAGAGTGGATGGTTTGACTCCAGTTGTTTTACAGATTGGTTTGAATCTTTATTGTTACTTGTACTAAAAAACAATTCTAGAAAACATGTGCTAATTAGAGAAAATTTGTTGTCACATATAAAAACACATGTATCGTCTTTGAGTGAAGAAAACAATATCAGGTTTATTGCACTTCCTCCTAATTTCACACATTTAATGCAGTCATTGGATGTTGCATATTTTCGACCAATGAAAGCTCAGTGGAGAAAAATATTTTTAACTTGGAATGAAAAATGGCAAAGAACGTAAAGCTCTTTCCCTTCCAAAAGACCAGTTTCTAGCATTGCTTAAATGTCTCATGAAAAAAACTGAAGAACCTGGTTGTGAAAGTATGAAATCAGGCTTCAGAAAAACTGGATTATACCCAATTGATCAAAAACAGGTGCAAGATGGACTTCCTAAACGAACATTTACAATAAAGATGTCACAGTAGAAATCAGTTCTTTTGACAGTGATTCTTTCATTCAACATTTAGTTGAAGCTAGAGGTGATGATCATATGTCCCCTAATAAAAAGCGAGATAAAGTTTCTGTTGTCCCGAGAAAAAGTGTCCATCAAATGTGCATATTGACTACATCAAATCATCAATTGATGTAGGTAATATGCAAGCAGCTATAAATTCAAATAAGATAAGAAAAAAAAAGACAGTTGTAAAAAAACCAAGGTATCCACTCTCAAACAGCCAATAATTACAGATAATCTATTGAATAACTCTAGCACTGATAGTTTGATGATTGATGCATAGTATTTTGAGTTTTTAATAATATTAAGGCTTCTTTGTGATTTATATGTTGAATTAATTTGTAAGTTAGTTTCAAGCTGTTGTTTTTAAATTTTTTTTTGCCTTACCAACATATCACAAAATATCAACAAAAGAGGATCAAAGATATAATTTTTTTATTTTTTATTTTAATTATTTATTTCTTCGGCATCATGCACATCTAACGCAATTTAAATCAACATATTAATCATTTATAATTAAGTTTCAAAAAAAAAAAAGGTTTTAAATTTGGCCAAAGTCAAGGTGACTTTGGCCAAATTTTTCGGTGACTTTGGCCAAATTTTACGGTGGTTTTAATTAAAACTTTATACGTATTACTCACTTTTACACCGCGTCAAGGTCACTGCAACTTGTATGCAAATGGCGATAGTAATGAAGGCGCGTTTATAAATAATACTGTATCTGACGTTTATAAAGTTCACTAGGTTCTACAAAGCTCAGCAATAATATATAGTTATTAGATTATTGCGGTGAGTTATACAGGCGCTACAGGAGGTAGGGGAATTGCAGGAAAAATATCTTTAGAAGTAGAATGAAAAAATATATTATCAATTAAAGTACTTGTGTGATTAATAATTCTGGTCGAAAAAAATTTTAAAAGGAAGAAAGTTATTTGAAGCAATGGTGTTCAAATACTCAGAGAAAGAATTATCTGAGCTTGCTTTTACAAGATCGGTATTAAAATCACCCATTATAAAAAATGATTTAATTTTTTTTAACAGCAAGTTTTTCAAATAGAATAGCTACATTTTTTTTTTGTTATTCCCTTCCTCAAGGCCATGAAGGCCACTACAGATGAGGAGGCTACTCAATAGTGGTTATAACCTTTTCTCAACTCAAAACTCCGAAACACGAACCTCGACGAACAAGGCCGCTGCGCGGAGAACTAAGTTGAGCGCGGTACTACCAGGGACGTGGTGGGGATCGAACTCGGAACCTTTCGCCTCTGAAGCGAGCGCTTTACCACTACACCACTACAGCTAGATATGAAACAATAAATTCATTGGTATTCATGTTAGGATAGCGATAAACACAGCCTACTATGATAATAGACTTTTATGTTTCTAAACATATCCACTTTGATTAATTGGAGTTGTTGGGAGTAAATCAGATTTCAGCTTAGTTTCTGAAATTCCGATTACACTAAATTCACAATTTATTAGAGATAAAAGTGAGGTTGTTTCGTCGAAATGATTAACTAATGTAGGTACGTGCGTATCTAGCGTTTTACGGCACCGATTTGTAAGTAAAAAACTGCAACCGCATTTTTCAGAGAGTGCTCGAAGTCAGTGTAGTAAGGATGTATTTATTTGTCTTTTTTTTTTTAAATTTTATATCAGCTTAGACTTTATTTAAAAAGTATAATGTTTGATGTTGAAAAAATAAGGTTTTTTTTTTACAGGTAATAAATTTTTTTGTGATTTTATTTCTATTTAAAATTTTGTTCCTGTTCTGGAAGTGCATTGATATTGAAGACATGATGGTGCATATTTAAAATTTTCCTGTCAACTGTATAAATCAATTTTCAATGTGCCTGCCAAATTTAAAGTAAAAAAAAAAGAGGGCATTTACCCTATTTTTTCACCCAGTGGAGGTACCATTTCTAGCTCTTTTACTGTTACTGTTACACTTTTACTGTTACAGTTTACTATTTATGTTACTGTTACTTCTTTATAAAAATTATGTGTTTTTCTTTAAGTTACCAGTGATTTTTATTAGGTTTTAAAATTTCGTCTTCATTCTGGAGGTGCATAGATATTGAAGGTATGTTGGTGCATTTTTAAAATTTTATAGTCAACTGTATAAATCTATTTTCTAAGTCCCTGCCAAATTTCATTAAAAAATTTTAATGAGCACAAACTCTATCATTCCTCCCAGTGAAGGTATGTATTTCCACTTCCGTTACATAGGGTTAGCGGAGGGGGGAGGGGTTAACCGGTGAATATTCAGTATATTTCATTTTTTATTTATAATAATGAGATATTTTACCAGAAATTTCATTTAAAAGTTTTTTTTAATAGCCTTTAATTACTAAGAGTAAAGGTTAAAATAATTTTGATTCAATGCAAAATCCAACTAAATATAATTTATTATCATAATAATTATGCTGAAATAAAAATCTATTATGAATGATAAAAAAATTATCAATATTATTATAATATTGATAAGTTTTTAATATTGATGATTGTATTGATAATGAGTATACTATATTCATTATCAATATAATCATATATTATATCTAGATCTTTCAATAAATAACATCTATTAATTAAATATAGATAATATTTATCAGAAATCTAAGGTATCTAATAAATATAATTTGATTTAGAAATAAATAAAATGTATCAATTATATCCATTTATTGTAGATGAAAGAGGAGTAGGTACAAGTTATTGATTATATATATAATATTATATTATATATATTTATAATTTATATGTATATAAATATATATATATATATATATATATATATATAATATATATATATATATATATATGTATATATATATATTTATATATATATATATATATATATATATATATATATATATTTGATTTAGAATAAACTAAAATGTATCCATTTATAGTGGATGAAAGGGAACAACGTAAAGGTTATTGGCTAAATTAGTTAATTACCAGATAACTAGCTTTTTCCTTATTTCTTTTTATTATAAGACAATATATATTATATACAACAGCCTTTAATATATAATATACAATACTCAATAGAGCATATATGTACGTGTAGAACACATATATGTTTATAAAATATGATATGTATATAATAAATGCATATCATATTTTAGATAAGATAATTATTTTTCAAGCCTATTTTAATTTGTAAAAAAATGTATAATTTATCTCTTTGTTTAGATTACGATGCTCTTCGAAAAATAAGTCAGTAATCTTTATTAATTCTTAAAAAAACGATGCAATGATTTTGTTTTAGTGATTATTTTTTGGTATAATTTGTATTTCTTTTAGGAAATCTAGAAAAAAAATTAGAACAGTTTATGGGTAAATAAAATGTTATTTTCGTAAGTAAAAGTATATTTGTATCTTATAATTGGTTTTAAAAAAAGAAATTTAATTAACGCTTTTTTTTTTTAGAAATTTTTATAGCAACACAGCGAAAGCAGCGAATATCAGATATTAGTAAGCAAAATAAAATAAAATAAATTTTTGAGCTTCCACCGTTACTCAGTGTATTAATTTGTTTATATAATATGGTTTTTAGTCTTTAACGTTAATATTTTAACATTAGTAGTAATTTAAATACACTTTTATTTTGTAATCTTTAGTTGTTACTCTATCGTCCAATAAATTTTTTGTTTGTTGTTGTTATAATGTTGTTATAATATGTTGTTATAATATAATTTTTATTGACCACTAGTTGTAATGTAAAAACACTTTTTTTTTTTGATTCTTTAGTTGTTCGTTCATCATCCAATAAAGGTATGTTTCTGTTGTTATAATATGATTTTTAATCTTTATTTTACCAATAGTAATCTAAAAAAACTTTTATTTTGTAATCTTTAGTAGTTCGTTCATCGATTAATAAAGGTATTTTTTTGTTATTATACTTCCATTATTAATCTTTATTGACCACTAAGTTTAATTAAATTTAATGTTTATATTTTAGCTTTATCTTTTAAAATATATATTGATATTGTTTTTTAGGGCGAACATACAAAGACTATCTAATTTTTAGGTCCAGGCACCCTGGGCCTTACTTTAATAAATCTTATAAGAGTTGGGTCCAGTGTGGGGGGAAGGACAGTCCGTCTTTTAGATGGTCTGGTGCCTGGAACCAAAATAGAAAAAAGAAAGGAGATAAGGAGTGATGAAAGTGAAAATATAATTCATTCAAATCTTTAATTTGATTTATAATTGACATGAACCTTTAGTTTTATTGTTACTTTAAATTGTGTAGGAATATTATTAACATGATTTCTTTTAGTTTAAACTTCAACCAATAAACTTATTGATATATTATCAAGTCTAAATTTAATCTTTTTTCTTAGAAATATATATATATATATATATATATATATATATATATATATATACATATACATACATATATATATAAATACATATATATATATATATATATATATATACATATACATACATATATAAATACATATATATATATATATATATATATATATGTATATATACATATAAATACATATATATATATATATATATACATATATACATAT
This sequence comes from Hydra vulgaris, assembly GCF_038396675.1. Classification (NCBI taxonomy): domain Eukaryota; kingdom Metazoa; phylum Cnidaria; class Hydrozoa; order Anthoathecata; family Hydridae; genus Hydra; species Hydra vulgaris. Next base: position 6,875,246 of record NC_088924.1, read on the forward strand.
ATATACATATATATATATATATACATATATATACATATATATACATATATATATATATATACATATATATATATACATATAAATATATATATATATATATATATATATATATATATTATATATATATATATATATATTTAGTCTAAGAGTTTTATGTCGATAACCACAAAGTTCTATTAACTGAAAACAATTTCACTTAATTTTTTTTTAAATAAATTTTGGAAAAATAATTTATACGGATACAAAAACTGCAACGTTAAATATTTTATGGAAAGTGGTAGAAAAGGAGTCGGCACAAAAAAAAACTGTTAAACTTAATATATATTTATATAATATATACCAACATAATATAGACCAAGTATATTCATATATATTATATATAAATATACTTGGTCGTTAAATATATCTTCTTTCTCTCTAACCTTTGATTTTTTTACTGGCCACCTCTCCATTTGTTTTTATAATTTTTAAACAAACACTTACTCTAATAAAAAGTTATCTTCATTTTTCCTAAAGCTTTTACGGCTGCATGTGTTCCATTAAGTAACTGGATTATATTAGAATCCAGGAACAAAGTTACACAAGAAATTAAATTTAATAGAGATTTGCTAATTTTGCTCTAGTTGAGAGTAATAATAAACTCACTCGTGGCCTAGGACTACTGTTTCTTCTGTATGTTATTGTCCTATTGTAAATTATTTAATTTAGATTGGTTTAATAACTAATATAGTAAAGTATTATACCATTATATGTAGAAACTGTTTTGACTTCAAAATTTTAGCTCAACTATTGCGCGTGTTTTAAAGGTATTTTTGAATATTGATGTTTTTTTTTAATATTAATGATTTTGATTTTTTAATTAGTTTAGTTTAAAAACTGACCTAATTAAATAATAGTAATATGATTGCTGAATTTAATTTAGTGCATCATGGGACCTAAAAAGAAAACCTGTCTATTCTATGGTAAAGCTAAAAGTTATTTAGCTTGAAATTTTCCACTACCAGCTTATATCAATATTGGCTGTAGAAATGGACACGTGCTGCATATATTGGCAACCAACTATGATTCATATAAAGTAACTGTAGAAGTAATTGATAAGTATTTTAACGTCAAAATTTGTACTAATCAGATTGTGCAACTAGTTAGAACATCGAAAACCTTTTTAAACCACTTTTTTACATCTGCAACATGATCTTTGCAAATTAAATAACAACATCTGCTGTGGAACAAACATTGCAATCAATTGCAACCTCAATTCACATTGATACCTCTTCTCATGAACCACTATCCAGGTTGAGAGCTGACCATTTGAGTCCCAGAAAAAAGGTTATGAGAAAGAGATTAACCATTTTGGCATACGAAAAGGCAATTAAGAAGAGAAAGCATAAAGAGGATCTTAAAGATTTAAGAGATAAGGATAAGGCTACACCATGCAGTTGAAATATCTAAATCAAGTAATTACTCGTAAGGAAAAGATCATTTATAAACTCAGAAAAAAATTGAAAGAAAAGTTTTTAGATTTACAGTTAAAGAAACTTCAAAATCAAAATTTTTATTTGAAACAACAATTAACATTCACAGAAACCAAGTTTTCTTCTCAAAAGGCAGTACTATGCCAACAACTTGCTGACAAAAATTCTGAAATTCTTGTGCTACAAAATGACATACTGATTTTACAGAAAGAGTCGGAGGAAATTCAGCAAGTTACAAAAAATACCAAAAATAAAAAATGCTACTCGGCAGATATTAGGACACTTATATATGACATGCTTGTGTGCCAAGTTCCTACACATTGTGTGCCGTCTCTGCTCCGTAAAATTGGAAAACATACTAACTATCGATTTAGTCAAATTCCAAATCGTACAACTGTAGAACAAATGATGCGTGAGCTTGGTGTTCTTTCTGACTTACAGACGGCTGAGATAGCATTTGCAACAAAGGATCTTACACTTGGTTTTGATGCAACAACCCAGGAGGGTGTTCATGTCAATGCTGTGCACTTGACAACCGATTCTGTATGTATGGTTGTAGCTATTGATCAACTTCCTGGAGGTACAGCTTATGATTACCAGAGTCATATTACTAAGTCTGTTAATAATCTTGCTAAGTTATATAGTGACTTCTATTAACTCAAATACACTGACGTAAGAAGCACTATTATTGGTAAAATAACTAATACGATGAGTGATAGAGTTGCAACAAACCATGCAACAATCGAAAAGTTAAACCTTGCTTGGCAGAAAACATTAAATAAACTAAACTGTCACCTTCACCCCTTAGATACAATGACCAGCTCTTGCAAGACTTCACTGAAATCACTAGAGACTTCAAATGGGAAACTTTTTGGAAAGAAATGCATTGCAGCAAACATTGTTGTACAGCTGAACAAACTTGGCTACAAGGATTCCAAAGGTTCTTATATAATTTTAAAACCTTGTACTTAAAGTAGTTTTATGAGTTATTTATGAGTTTTTTTTTAGTTTTTTGAGTTAAAATTACAAGTTAAAATAAAATAAATATTTTAGTTGCTTGTCATGTTTTTATTAAACATTTTCCTAGCAATTGCCAAAACAAATTCCTTTATGTTAATTATAGGTGATCCAAAGGGTTTTGTAACCTTTTTGGACCAATACGAGTTGCCCAAAGGATTGCTACCACGCTACAGAGGGAACAGACTACATTTGCTTTTTCACACATGTGGTATTTTGATCCATCATTATGCCATATTGAAGGTATTTCTGTGTTCTGGCTTAACGTTATGTGGAGGTCTGCGAAATAGTTTGTTTCAAGACATTACATCTAAAACAGTTAGCTTTATTGTACAGGTTCAGTTTAGTTGATAAAATGGTACATAATATTATTGGTTATAGAATGCATCTTAAAAATAAATATTATTTGACACTTAAATAATATATACTCAAATAAATATTAATAGAATGTTATGAGCAAATTTTGTTATTTGTTAATTATTAACTTTTTTACCTTAGGTATCCGTGAGTTGAGTGTTTTAGCTTTAATTGGAAAGCTACTTTCTGGTCCTTGGATGACAAAATTTTATATTGCACCAGGTACAGGACTTGACTACATATCTGGCATTCAGGTAGTAAAAGATGTTCGCAGAACTCTTGTTGAGAGCAGCAAGAATTCCTTATCTCTACTTAAAAGAAAAATTGATTTCTTTGATAATGATATTGTAGATGCAGTTTTTGATTCAATAATCAGCTTTTGCCCAGTAACTGATGAAATGAGTATAGCATTAGCTAGCTATCTTAATGTTGTTAAAAATAAAACAACTACTCTGCTCTGCAAAAAGCCAACTGATATTCAAAACAAGTTGATATTATGGGCTATCTCTAATGCCAGAAAAAAGCGGTTTACGAATATGCAATGTTATAAAGACTTGAAGTTAGAACTGATAAAACGAATGGCAAAAAAAATTCAGAAAAGGGAGGACAAAGAACGAAATGTTTCCTGACCTAGAAAATAATGAGGCCTCAGATATTGAAGCTATTCTTATTGGAGCTGCTATTGGAAGAAGTATTTGCCACATGTGGTTCGATGAAGCCAATAACACCTAAGATGTATATTATGGCAGAATTGTTAGCATTAAAAAGAAGAACAGTGATCTAAATATGTTTTCTTATTGGAAACAAAATGAGGATAAAGATGATGATGCTGTTGAGTATGATATGAGCAAATACCAACTTTCTGCAGACATAATAAGTGGTGAAATGGTGATAACATAACGTAATCGTGTAATAATAAGGTATACGTTATATCTTATAAACTTGCATTAACAGATACTGTTTACAGATAGTAGGTTTTTTAGTTAAGAATTTTTTTTTAGAATAAATTTAAACTAGTTTAACTTTTGTCTGTTAAATGTTATAATTTTTGCAATAGAAAATAAAAGTGTTTAATTTTTTTACTTTGTTTTCTATTTTCTATTATTAATTAAGTTTATTCATATGTACATTTCCTGGTACTGGTTAAGGTCTAAATTAAGCATTCTTTATTGACCCCTAGTAGTGATGTGAAAACACTTTTATTTTGTAATCTTTAGTTGTTTGTTCATCGTCTAATAAAAGTATGTTTTTGTTGTTATAATATGATTTTATATCTTTATTGAGACAACAACTAGTAGTAATGTAGAAACACTTTTATTTTTTATTTTTTAGTTGTGTCTTTTTTTTTCCAATAAAGATATATTTTTTTATTATACTTTGATTTTTTGCAAGTGGTTTTTTCCAATAAAGATATATTTTTTTATTATACTTTGATTTTTTGCAAGTGGTTTGATTTTGAAAAATGAATCTTATAATGTAGTGAGATAACTTTTAATAGTATTTTATATCATTTTATCAAATTTTTTTATTGCTTTTTTAAAGGTGCCACAACTTAAATGATTTACAAAGAAGGTACCGCAAGTAGTGTGACTTGCAAAAAGGTACCACAAATAATGTGATTTGCAAAGAAGGTTGCACGAGTGGTGTGATTTGCAAAGAAGGTACCGCAAGTGGTGTGACTTAAAAAAAGGTACCACATATAATGTGATTTCCAAAGAAGGTATCGGAAGTGGGGTGATTTCTAATTCTGCTGTATCTTGTGTGGTGAAACATGCTTAAATAGTATTTTGTATCATTTTTAAATATTTATTAAATCTCATTTATAAATATTTTTATTGCTTCTTTAAAGGTACCACTATACGACTTGCAAAGAAGGTACCTTATACATTAGTTAATTGTTAGCCTGATTTTTTATTTTTTATTTATTTTATATATCTGATATTTTTTATCTTATCTATCATTGCAAGATTACCCAACATGATGAAAAACCACACGATTGCTTCGATGGATGTTGATCTTTTTCAGGTTAATATTAAACCGGTTAGATATATATATATATATATTTATTTAGAGATTGTTTATGTTTAATAATGCAGTAATAACATATTTATTTATTATTCGGGACATAGGGCATCTTTATTAAATAGGTATTGTGAAATTAATTTAGAGGTTTAATTTAATTTAGATATCATAGGATGTGGTTTCCTTCGCGTACTAAAGAATCAACTATTTCTATATATGGATGTCAGTTTTGTTTGCTTCCAAAACAAGGCTTTTTTCAAAGCTACAAATCTGTTAAAAACATTACTAAGCGCAAAAGAAATCAATTGTAATTTATTGTAAAAGAAGTATTTCAAAAAAATTATTTTTATTTTTAGCGGTTTGTTGGAATTTTTATATAGTTAGATAGATATACATGGCCTACGGAAAGGGAGCCGTGGTGGACATGACCCTTCCCCAATAGTTTATTAGGTTATTTTTTTAGTAGGTTGTTAGTTGAACTATATGGTGTTCTATGATTATTTTTTTGTTCTTCGGCCCTCAGAGGCGTAAGAAGAGTGGGGTAGTCGCCCTGGTCCAGTTCCCTGAGGGATCTTACAGGACTCTAGCCGTGTACTTAACCCTAACCCGCCCCTCCCCTTTAAATCTCCTCCGTGTGCGGTCCTTATCGCCAAAAGTCTCTGCCGTGACATTTTTTTTTAGTTCGAATGTCTGCTTCAGGAGGTGGTGCACCATTTTTCAGCATTGCTCTATGCGCCAGAAACCGTAGCTATGCCACTGTCGGCCCCACTAAAATTTCACGCCCTAATTTGTTTTGTACTTATTTATTATGTATATAAATATATAATTAACACCTAATACATATTTAAAGTTCACCTATACGCTATAGAAATCGTAGCTTTGGTACATATTTAATAACATAAATAAATGTATCCTTAACCATATATATATGTATATATATTGTATATATCACCAAAATATTCTATATAAATGTTTATACGTGTAAATTGTGTTATATATTTAATTATTAGGTTTTAATCATTAAAAATATTTTGTTATTTTTATTCAAAACTTTTATAATAACGCTATTAAATTATTTTGCACATTTCACTAAACAAAATCATGCGCAAATTAACTATGAAGTTTTATTACTAAAATACCGTTAGCCGAACGTGACTTTAATACGTTGGTGGCATTTTTCTTAAGCAACCCTTCATAACAAATAATGGTACTTAAATGGGCATAACTTTTTATGTAATTATTCGTTTTTTATAAAATTTTCACTATTTAAATACTAATTCAAAGCTCTTTTGAAGCATATTTAATACTTATATAAATAAATTGTTTGAAACTTTTACACACGTACCTAACTAATGAAGCGACATTTGTATGATATAGAGAAAAGCAATTAATATTAATGTTCGAAGAGATTTTAATCCCATCCTTAAATCATTTACAACCTATGCCTATATTGTAAAGTATCTTCATTCAAACCCATAAATTAAGCCATGTTATTAATGTATAATAGTTCTATATAACCATATTTTATTCATAAATAAGGAAATTACAAATAAGCATAGCGGTACTTTTAAATTTGATGTATATATACAGGTATTTATACTTTTATGATGTACATATACTTTTAAGTTTGATGTACACTACATCAAAAAATAAAACATACAGTTAATTTCCAAACATTCAAGTCGTTTTATTTCAATCAAATAATAAATAACATAATTAATATTTACATATTAATTAGTAATTGCTATAATATATAATAATATTAAAAATAAAGTTCATAAAAAAAATTATTTCATTAATAAAAACAAAAAAACATAGTCAAAGAAAAAAACATACATCATAAAATAAAACATACACACATCAAATACATGAAAGAAAAATAAGATACAAGAAGAAAAACGATCATACCCTTTCACAAAAACATGACTCATCTAATTCGGTAATGTAAATAAGACCTGTTTTTGTCATATTTTGCATTAGTATTGCATTGTTACTTAAATAGTGCGCATATTGATGTAAATAATGGCAACCGCTAAAAAAATGTCTGAAAAAAAAAAAAATTTCAAAAGGAAAAGTGTCCATTGAAATTAGAATGTTAATTGTGAAACTAAAGGAAGAAGGAAAAAGTTATGCAGAAATTGCTAAGTTGATCGACAGACCTCGAGCAACCATTCAGACAGTAATTATTAATTATAGAAAAAATAAATCATTTGAAAGTGCGCCTGGAAGAGGTCGAAAAAAAGCGTTTACAATGCAAGTAGAAAGGAAAATTGAAAGAATGGTAAAAAAATATCCAAAAACATCGGCTCCAAAAATAAGTGCTCTTTCAAAAAAGATCTAAATGTGACAGTTAATCCCCAAACTGTAAGAAATTTGTTGCACCGCAAAGGCTACGCAGGACGAATTTCACGTAAGAAACCATTCATAACAAAAAGGAATGTTGTTAAAAGATTGGCTTACGTGAATGAGTTTTTGAACAAGTCTGAAGAATTTTGGAACACAGTTGTATTTGTGGATGAATCAAAATTTAATATTTTCGGATCAGACGGAGCAAGGTATGTATGGCGAAAAACAGGCACTGCACTTGACAAACAAAATATTACACCTACAGTCAAACACGGTGGCGGAAATGTGATGGTATGGGGAGCGTAGGTGCAGGTGGGGTTGGTGATTTAGTATTTAATGTAACTAATATGGACAAAGAAAAATATTTAGACATTTTGCAAAATCATCTAAAACGAAGTGCAATAAAAGTAGGTGCTACTGAAAATTTCGTGTTAGTCCAAGACAATGACCCAAAACATGCATCGAAACTAATTATAAAAAAATTGGTTGATTTTTAATGTTAAATCAACACTTCCGCATCCCCCACAATCACCAGATCTCAATCCAATTGAGAATCTTTGGGATCTTCTCGAAAGACGACTTCGGCAACACGAAATAAAAAATAAACAACAATTAAAAGAAAAACTTTTGGAAGAATGGAATAAAATTTCAATAGAAGATACAAGAAAACTTGTACATTCGATGAATACTAGATTGCAAGAAGTTATTACACAAAAAGGTTATCATACACATTATTAAGAATACTTTTTTTCCTGTTTTTTTATATAAAATTCGAAGGTGTATGTTTTATTTTTTGATGTATGTTTTTTTCTTTGACTATGTTTTTTTGATTTTATTAATTAAATAATTTATTTTATGAACTTTATTTTTAATATTATTATATATATAGCAGTTACTAATTAATATGTAAATATTAATTATGTTATTTATTATTTGATTGAAATAAAAAGACTTGAATGTTTGGAAATTAACTGTATGTTTTGTTTTTTGATGTAGTGTATATATACAAGTTTGATGTGTATATACATTAACTACGTTTACATAAGCCTAAACGGATCAGAAAAATATCAAAAAAAAGACTCGGGTTTTGTCATAGTTTTAAGAGTTTTGTAGATCGGGTTTAACTTTATCGATCTGAATTATTTATTGACCAAACGTGAATGGTCGGGCAAGCAAGTAAAGTGCGAAAAGCGCTCTAAAGGATTTAAATCTTAGCGCAACCGTAAGCCGTGACTGCGGGCTTATTATTTTTACGGATTATCAGCAACTCTGCTATAAAATTATATTTTGGAGTCAAAATATAATTCTTAGTAGAAAATCATTTGACAAAAATTTTTTTTCATTTTACACTTAACAAAAATTCATCAGAAAAAAATGATTTTCTATTAATATATAATTGCTCTGTTCTTTTAAGAACATTGAGCACTCTATTGTGTTAAATTTATTTTAAAATTGTTTATATATATATATATATATATATATATATATATATATATATATATATATATATATATATATACATTTATTATGTCTGATATTGGTAGTGATTTATTATATTTGACAAAAAAGTGAAAATCTTAAGTTATGGTTTGCATATTTTTATTTTCTTTTAAATAATTATACTTTGTAGATGCCAAAAAAGTGTTGTGTATATGGCTGCAAAACTAATTACCAAAGTTCTAAAAATAATAAAAACTTTGAAAAATACCAGTTTATCGTTTTCCTAAAGAGAAAGAACAAAGAAATATTTGGATAAAAAGAATTCCAAATACTAATCTTTTAGTTTCAGATGAAACTGTTATTTGGCAATTACATAAGCCAACAGTTTTTGAAAAAGTTACTGATCAAGGAAAACAAAGACCGAAAATGCCACTATCTGTATGATCAGGAATACCCTCTAGTCATGAGGGTATTCCTGATCATACAGATATACATGATGGCAAGGATTTACAATTGCCATCAGTTAGTACTTTGACACGCACAACATCAAAAGTTTGCAAAATTGATGATGCTAGTTTCTTAGACTTAGTTTTCAAAAACATTGAATAGAAACAAAAATTTGTGTAATTATTCACAATGAAGAATATGTCAATAAAATGGCTAAAACTGTGTTGCAAATTATGATAGTATGTCTCATAGGTGGTCCTAAATTTCTGTACAAGATGATTCTATTTTCAAAATTAAGTTCAAATTTTCTGTTTGAACAAATAAACTCCAACATAAAACTTATAAAATCATCATCTGGCGATATAAAAGTTGTTATCTGTGACTGGAATCGTGTAAACCAAGCATTTATTAAATTAAATCATACTATTTCAGAAAAACCTTGGAAAACGGAAGATGAGATGTATTTACTCTTTGACTTTGTTTATCTTTTGAAAAACATTAGGAATCTATGCCTTACAGTAAAAACTGGGGAGCTAGTGTACAGTGAAAATGGTATTCAAAGAACAGCTAAATGGGAGCACCTTAAATCCTTATTTCAAATTGAATCAGAAAAGTTAGTCAAATTGTCAGACTTGAATGAAATTGCAACAGCTCCCAAGCCAATTGAAAGGCAAAATGTATCTACTTGCGTTAAAGTTTTTTCAGATAACACATATCATGCCTTGCTGACCTATTCTCAAATAATTTCAAATTCTAAGGATACTGCAATATTTATATATAAAGTTATAACCTGGTGGAAAATCTTGAATGTGAAAGGTCTGATGTAAGACACAATGATCCACTAGATGCACTTATTTGTAGTCCTGATGATTGCCGTCTTAATACTCTATTTCAGTTTAGTGATATGGCTCTTGAAATGTGTTGTAAAAATGGCAAAAGAGCGAAGCAGTTATGACACTGCAAAACCAATTTACCATACTTTCTATGGTATTGTCGAGCTATGCATATATTTATTAGCAACAAGTCATGATTATGTTCTTCTTGGTATGTTTACAAGTGACCACCTAAAAAAAGAATTTGGGAAATTGAGACAAGGTTCCGGGGGTGCCTACTGTATAAATGTTCAACATATTCTAGAAAAATTTCATATAAATCACACATCACTGTTGATATCTTTAAATATTGACATATTGTTATATATTTTATATATATTGTTATATATTTTATTGACATATTGTTATATATTTTATGTAAAGCAGGGTAGTAAAATATTTGACAATTAGGAAAAACTAGAGTCATCAATTTCTGATACTACCAAAATGTCTTTGATTTATAGGGCTGGTTATGTATGTGGAAATGAATATACTGAAAACATTTTCTTCAATCAAACATTACCTTATTATGAAAAGTTTGGAGAGTACCTCAAGCCTATAGATCGTGGTGGTCTTAAAGTTCCACCAGACAATGTTTGCCAATTGGTTTTTTTTTCGCTTTTCTTATTCCATTCGATAAAAGATAAAGTTTGTCATAAGTCCTTAAGTGACATCTTTATGCTTGTTTCTGAATTTTACTATTTTAAAATTAATCAAAAACATTGCAACACACTTGCTAATATAATTTTTGTGCACAAATTACACCAAGATCTAATAAAGAACCTGCATTAAAAGCTATATATTTGTCATAAACTTATGATAACTTTGTTTAGAAAAGAATGACATGTATATGTTGTTGCTAAAGTATATGCAAATATTTTCTTTGTTTTAATTTTTCAAATATAAAATATTAACTTTCAATTACATTTTAATATAAATATTTCTAAATAAAAAAGAGTTATATTTTGACTCCAAAATATAATTTTATAGCTGAGTTGCTGATAATCCGTAAAAATAATAAGCCCGCAGTCACGGCTTACGGTTGCGCTATGATTTAAATCCTTTAAAGCGCTTTTCGCACTTTACTTGCTTGCCTGACCATTCACGTTTGGTCAATAAATAATTCAGATTGATAAAGTTAAACCCGATCTACAAAACTCTTAAAATTATGACAAAACCCGAGTCTTTTTTTTGATATTTTTCTGATCCGTTTAGGCTTATGTAAACGTAGTTAATGTATATACACATCAAACTTGTATATATACATCAAACTTAAAAGTATATGTACATCATAAAAGTATAAATACCCTTAAAAGTACCGCTATTCTTAATTGTAATTTCCTTATTTATGATTAAAGTATGGTTATATAGAACTATTATATATTAATAACATGGCTTTATGGGTTTGAATGAAGATACTTTACAATACAGGCATAGGTTGTAAATGATTTAAGGATGGGATTAAAATTCGTTTATTAACCGGATTAAAAATGGTTTAATGAAATAATATTAACTAAACTTAAATAATAACTAATTAATAACCATAGTCAAAAGATTTAATTAGATCATATATGGTTTTGTTTATGGACCTAAATCGTTCAATAAGAATGTTTTATTGGTAGTGTTAATCTTCTCTAAACTCTGCAAAATTTGTGATAAAATTATTTGTGCTAATCATCATTCACTTCAATGCAATCGCTGCCTAAGTTCAATCCACAAGAAATTTAGTTTTTTTAAATGACAACGATTTTATATTTCTAAAAAACTCTTCCATGAAATATTGGCTCTGTATTACATGTTGCAACAGTATTTTTCCTTTTAATTCTAAATCGGATAATGAACTTCGTCTCCAAACTTCAATTGACAATATATTTCATCTCAATGATCTGCCAAATGACCTTTCCCTCTTTCCTTGCTCCTGAGGATCTGATACTATTAATCAACTTAATAATTACTAAACTTATTAGCTAAATTACAAATGATGATGATGATACGAATATAGTTGAGAATACAATCAATTGTAAATACATTATTACTGAAAAATGTATCTCTTCGAACATTAATATTAATTGCTTTTCTCTATATCATATAAATGTCGCTTCATTAGTTAATCATTTCGACGAAATAACCTCTCACTTTTATCACTAATAAATCATGGATTTAGTATAATCGGAATTTCAGAAACTACTACTGTAATCTGATTTACTCCCAACAACTCCAATTATACTTAGTGGATATGTTTATAAACATACTCCAACAAATGCTTTACTTAGAGGTGCTCTACTTTAAATTTCTAATAGACTAGTTTATAAATCTAGACATGATGTAGTTATGTTTAAACCCCAATTCTTAGAGTCTGTTTTTGTTGAAATCATTTTCCATAAAAAGTTTTTGTATTTGTAGGCTGTTTTTATCGCCATCCTAACATGAATATCAAAGAATTTATTGTTTCATATCTAACTATTCTATCTGAAAAACTTGCTGTTGAAAAAATTAAATTATCTTTATAAAGGGTGATTTTAATATCGATCTTGTGAAAGCAAGCTCAGATAATTCTTTCTCTGAGTATTTGAACACCATTGCTTCAAATAACATTCTTCCTTTTATAACTTTTCCAACCAGATTTATTAATCAGTCAAGTACTTTAATTGATAATATATTTTCTCATTATATTTCTAAAGATATTGTTTCCTGCAATCTAACTATTAGAATATCGGATCATTTGCCACTGTTTCTAATTTATTCATTGCTTAAAAAAGGAATTTTAAATTCTCGAAAAAGCAATATTATTTTTCGAAATTTCAAAAAATTTAATAGTGAAAAATTCAGTAATGATAACATGGAAATCAACTGGGATAAAGTAATCAAAGTTTCCAATAGTAATACAAATAAATCATGAATATTTCTTCTCAACCTTTAATTCTTTATTAGACAAACAAGCACTGCTAAAAAAAGCCTTAAACCGTTGATTACTTCAGTAATTTTAACCTCGATAGAAAAACGAAACACTGTATTTAAGAAGTTCCTTTAAAAAAAAAATCTTTATGACAAACGAATTCTTGAAAACCTATAGAAATTTACTTGTAACACTTATTGGAAGAAGCAAAAAAAACACTTTACTCAGTACTTTACTACCAATAGAATTCTCTTGATAAACTCTTGATAAACTCTTGATTTAATGATTATTCTCTTATTTAACTGAATGAATGAAATAATTAATTGAATGATTGAACTATTTTGAATATACTTTCGAATGATATCTCATATACATCTTGTATATCTTTAAACAACACCATTATTAATGATCCAATTTAAATCTCAGAAATTTTCAACTTCTTATTTATTTCAGTCCCTGAAGAACTGCAAAAAATATTCATCCATCTCATACTGACGAGTCATCACTGAAAGCACCCCAAGAAATCCTTAGGAGGGATTAAAGTACATACCCATGGGATATCAGAACCAGTGATTTTAATGTCAATGATTTCCGTCCGTAAGAGAAAATTTGACAAAATTTTAACTTTGGCAACTATACCAAGACTTTTTCTTTCAAAATGTTTATTTTCTGAATAAATAACAAAGGAACAAGAACAGGCCAAGACATAAAAATAATCTTTTCTTCAAGAATGACTTCTTAGAATGCTTTACTCTAAACATGTTTACTGTTATAATCTACAACACAGTTATCCAAATGAGATCCATATTCTGGGTGAGTCCTGTCTCTCTTGTACCGCTGCCATTGAGGCTCGAAGTTTGAATGCAGAGCTTCGGTGGCCTGCTCACTGTAAAGTCCAAGAGCTTGATTGCTGATACAGTTCTAAAGCAAGCTATAAATAGCTTTTGAAGTTGTTGAAATGCTTCAACAAATAGAAGTGCTGCATCTACAGCTGCTTTTTGAATTTTTTGCTATAGAATATCAACGTTTTTCAAAAGCTTGTGACTGTTGTCCATGAAAATGAGCACCATGTAAAGGTTGAAGAGGTATGTTTAATTCCATAGGCTTCCTTCCTATCTGGCTAAATGTTAGTCAGATTCTTGTACAGATGGTTCACAACTCCTAACAACAAATGTAACTTCAAAGGTGAAATTGCTTTCAAAATTAGTGTCTCGTCTGTTGCATTGAGCAGAGGTGTGTTAATGACATTTGCAAAATGCTTCGCACTCTTCAAGTCACTTCCTTTCTTAACAAATGCTTGATGAGCCTATCTGACACTTCCTAAAGTTCTCAAGAAACCACAAGTGCCAAGGTTTGAGGAGTCAGCATCACACCAACAGCAAGGATGTCTGCTGGCATGGGATTGAAGACCACAGACAATCATATGTCTCAGGCATTCCTTCTGATATAGCTATTATTAGCTGTTTCTTTACTCCGAAATCCTTTAATGAAGAGCTGCAAAGCCTAGGAGACTTCAAAACAGGACTGTTTAGTGCTGTAGCTATCTGAAGAACACCCAAACTCATCTTTACATAGTCACCTCCACTATTTAATCCAACCTTAATAATGTGTTTTTCAGGGACAGCTCGCGCTGATAAAACAAATTGCGTAAGGTGACCAACATTTTGACAATACACAACATCTCTTAGAGTCTCATTGGTTTAACATTTTATTTTAAAATGTTCAACCAATGAGACTCTAAGAGATTTTATTTTAACAGTAAAATGATCCTTGAGCATCTGTCCGTGTTGTGCAAACTTCTTAGCAAAATTTGGCTTAACAAGTCTTTGAGGGGAAATAGAGTTGAGGGTTGAGACAAGCTGTGTCATCTTATTATTGGGCAGTCCTGTATTATTTTCTTATTATTATTTTACATCGAGTTAGTTTAATTAAAATTTATTTTCTTTAGTTGATCAAGACAGAGCTATTAAAGGTATAAGTTACATTAACATTAGAAAATTTATTTTTAAAAAGTTAAGTAGATATTTTAACGTCTATACATTTAAGTGCTTCTATTGTTTAGACACAGAATTAAAAACTGAAATAAGTTAGTGTTAGATAATTAGATAATTTTAATTAGCAATTGGTTTATTTGTACTGTAATTAGAATTTCAAAACTTAAAGTACTTAAGCTTTATTTCCTTTTTTCTTTTAGGAGAGTTGGAAAAAAAACTAAGTATAAATTATATGATTAGTGTAGTTAAGTAAATAAAGCATTTATATCTGTACACTCAGAAGTCTAAGTCAGTTGTCACATTTTAGAAATAGTCCAGGAGATAGTAAATAGTAAAACAATTAGTTTTATTGGCTTATTCTTGATAGTTAAATTTATGTTATTTTTTTCGTGTTTCATTTAATTTGTCTTGAGGCACATGAAATATAATTTATTTTACTTATTTAATGATAACTGTGTACATGAACAATGACAATATACGGAGCCTAGGTGATCTAGACTTTAACAGCCAATTTATGTTAAAAATAAGTCCAACTTTGATTTAAATTGATTAAGTGTTTTAGAATCTACAATGTTTTGATCTAAATTATTCCAGCTGTTAATGACACGGTTTGTTAAGAAATAGTACCTCTTTGGATTTTTAACTAATTGTCTATGAAACCTCATGTTGTGACCTCTCGTATTTGAAGTTATTAAATCTGGTGGGTATTCCAATGTTAAGTTATCTATTTTTTTTACTATTTTGAAAAGTTGGATTAAGTCATTACGTTCGCGTCTTTTTTCAAGAGTCGTTAATTTAAAGTAGGTTAGTCTACTTTCATAGTTTTTTCCTTGAAGACATTTTGTTCTTGTTGCGTTACGTTGTATCGATTCAATTTTTTTTCATCTTGTTCTAAGTAAGGACACCACACTGAATTTGCGTAGTCTAGATGCGGTCTTACAAGAGAGGTGTACAATAATTTAGATGCGTTTATGTCTAAGTTTTTAAACGAATGTTTTATTATTCTTAACATTTTATTAGCTTTACCAGACGCATAATTAACTTGACTGGACCATTTTAAGTCGTTTGAAATCATAATTCCTAGCACTGAATCATACATTGTGTATATATGCCTAGTATTTTTGCTACCTATATGCATGCGTTTACATTTGCTGACATTAAATTTTAATAGCCATGATTGTGACCATGTCATTAATTTGTTTAGACCTGTTTTAGTCTTTTCTATATCAGAAGATGATCTAATTATGTTATTTAGTTTAATATCATCAGCACACATTTAACAGTTCGTTGATACCTCATTCGGTAAGTCGTTTATATAAGCAATAAACATAAACTCCACTTGTAACTGAAGACCAATTTGAAAATTCGCCGTTGCAGACGACACGTTGCACTCTGTTACTTACGAAATTTTTGCACCATCTAACTGCTTTTTTGTTAAATCCATAACTTTTTAGTTTAAGACAATCTGTTGTGAGGCACGGAATCGAAAGCTTTTTTCATATCTAGGAAAATAATATCTACTGGTAAATTATCTTCCATTGCTTGAGTTATTAGATCCATAGATTCTATAAGGTTTGTACAACAGTTTTTTTTTTTTTAGAAAATCCATGTTGTTCCTTAGTCAAGAGATTGTTATTTTCTAAGTGCGACATAAATGTAGCTTTTAAGAAACGTTCTATTACTTTACTTATAACTGAAGTAAGTGATACTGGTCGATAACTTGATGGTTCCGATTTATCTCCACTTTTAAATAATGGTGTTATATTAGCGTTTAACCACATCGATGGATTTGTATCAGTGTCATACTATATATTAAAAATAAGTGATAAAGGAAGTGAGAACGCATCTGCGCAACACTGGAGGAAATGGGTGAACTCCATCTACTCCTGTACATTTATTTGGATTTAGTGACTTCAGGATTATATAAACTTCCGGTGAAAATGTAGGGTCATCACAAATAATGTTTGTCCTATTTTTAAAGAATGGCATATTGTCACTAATTTCATTGGTGAAAACGGAGCTAAAATAATTATTTAAGTAATGCGCTATTGATAAATAATTTGTTTCAAGTTTGCCGTGTACATTTAATGCGTTAATTCCTTCTTTAACTTTTGATTTTTTGTTTATATATGCATAAATTGCTTTGGGATTATTTTTAACGTTTAAGGCGATGGTTGTTTCATATAATTTAATTTGGTTCTTAATTTCTTTTTTTACTTTATTTCTAATTGATTTGTATTCTAATACATTTCATTTGTTTAAAAAACGATTATGTAAACATTTTCTCCAGAGGTTTCTTTTCTTTCTAATTAACTTTTTTAAGTAAGAGTTCATCCAAGGCGCTTTTGTTTTAACAACTCCCTTTGTAATGGTTGAAATGAAATATATAAGACCTTTATTGTAAATATCGACAAATTTGTTGTATGAAACATTAGCATCTAAATTTTTGAATTCAAGTTTTTTTTTTTTACTGTTTCCGTTTTTTTTTTAATTATTTCTAAAGCAATACAAAAACTTTAGGATCTGATGACCGTGACTGAGTACACCCAATTTATCAAAATGATTCTAATCAACTATTCTTTTGTTTGACTCTGTTAATATTAGGTCGAGAACGTTATTTGATTTAAAGTCATTAATTTGAAAAGTTGGTTTAATTACGCTTTGTGTTATAAAACAATCATTTAAACATTTTAAGAACTCTTTAGCAGAAATATCTGAATTATTAATAAGTTCGCCGATGTTTTCTTTATTCCATTTAATCGAAAAGTAGTTAAAATCTCCACATATCAATAGGCCGGAGTACTTACTTTTTATTAAAAGATTGTAACTTCGTTTAATTGAATTTATTATTTTTAGATTAGATTCATAGTCAATTGTGCCTGGTCTATAAATGCATCCGCAAAGTATCTTTTCATTGCCAATATGCAGTGATGTCCAAACTTGCTCTAAGTCGTCATCATTTAACATTTTTATCAGAAACTGTAACAGATTTAATATTTTCTTTGATATATATGCATACTTCCCCTCCTCGTTTACCTACTTGATCTTTGCGAAATATATTATAACCGGGAACATTACTTAATGACTTTTCATTAAACCATGTTTCACTAATAAAAAGTATCTGTGGGTAAGATGTGACTATTTCAGCAATAAATTCATTGTATTTACAATTTAATGATGTAGCATTTGTATACCAGCATGATAAAAAATTTTCTGTTACGTCGTTATTATTAATTGTTAGTTTTTTTTATATTTTCAGATAATATGTTTATTGACTCAATTGATTTTGACACGAAATTTATTTTTTTAAATATTTCATTGATGTTTTTTTTTGTTCTTGTCCGTTGATTTATGATATTTGATTTTGTTAATCTTATAGTTTTTTGGTCATTGCTATACAGTGATTTTCACTACTCGATCATATCTGATACTGAAATAATAATTATTTTCATTTCTTTGTTTTCTTTCAGTGTTCATTCGGTGACAATCTTTTCTTAAGAGTTTTGCTTTATGTCTTTCTGCTTCTGTAAGATCAGGATTTATGATTACTTTCGAGAACAAGTCATCGTCTTTTAATACTTTTGAAGACTTTAAAACTTTATTTCTTTCATGTTTATCTTTTAAGACAACGATGAAAGGTGGTTGATTTTCGTTCCTTGTTTTTAACTTGATAATGTTTTCTATATTAACATTTGTATCAATTTTGTTAAAAATAGTTATCACATTTTTTTTATCCTCGTCAAATGCATTATCTTTCTTTTTATTCGTAGATGCTGCTAAACCAAAAATAATTACATTCTTTTCTCGCATTTTTCGTTCTTTTGATTCTTTGGCTACTGCATTAATCAGGTTAAGTTGATTTATTGATTTTCTCATCTGTTTACCTTTTACAACATCAGACCAAAGTTCCTCGTTACCTTTTTCATAATTACAATTTTTATCTTCTAACTTTTTTGATAATTCTTCTATTTTTTGTTTTTTTTCAGTTAACTGGTCGTCTTTAGCTTTGATTGCTTTTTCTAAAGCTGATACTCTTTTTTCTAGAGCCTCAAAGTCAGCTTTTGATACCATAATATTAAAAATTTATAAATTTTTTCTCCTCAAAAACACGTCTTATCGCGTTAGAAGCGGAAGTTCAAAAAAAAAAAACAAAAAACTTTTGACTTTAACTTTTAATTTTGACAAAAATTAAAAGTTAAATAAAAAAAAGTGAAAAGTCATTTCTGGACTACAGACGTTTTCCTTTAAACATTGTGGAGACACCAGACCTTCATATTGACCAAACTCTGTTTCACATTGTTGCAGGAAAACAGTCTTTATACCTATGTAGATACTGAAAAAACTTAAAAGGTCTCATACATAACTCATTTTCACAAAAAACTGGATAACCGACCTTTGTCTTCTGAGGTACAGATATTAAAATTTAAAGTATAATTTAGTTTATAGTTTTGGTTTAGTTTATAGTTAATTTTAGTTTAGTTTTTGTTAGTTTTAGCTTCAGTTATCTTTTTTCTTTTTTTAGACAACTTCATGGAAGAAATGAGGGAAATAGGTAAAAAGAAACTATAGTTGTAGATTTATTTATATGTAAATATTATTCTATTAATTATTCTTAGGTATATTTTTTGTCTTTAGTGTCTGGTAGAAGCATAACTGGTGGGGCTGTGTTTTGAATTTTATATTTCGATTGTATGGAGCACAAACGTAGTATGTCCACATTTTTATGAAATCAATGTTTTACTGTATTCTTATTGGCAGTAACATAAGCTTGTAGAGGACATTAGTAATATGTCCACAAGTGATATCCATCATTAGATATAACTCAAAACACATAATACTTTGCTATATTTTACAAATGGTTTTGAAAATTGAAATCCGTTTTTCTCCATACTTTGGTTTTTGGACATACTACGTTTGTGCTCTATACAGTCGATATTTGTTATGGAGAAATATGTGCAATCGGTGAAAGATTTATTTAATATAAATATGACATTTTAAAATTGTTTGCATTTTACTCAAATTAAATTTCTCACAATAACCCTTTTTAATTTACTTTTTTAAATTATTTCTAGCATCCTCTTTATCCTGTGAAAATGATGAAGTTATGCTTTATATTTTGATTTTAAAAAATTGTAAATATTTTTAATTTTCATTGTATCCTTCTATTTGTAATTTTAGAGTCATGGCGGTATGGATGAGCCTTCCTTTATATGGAGGGCTCATCCAAACCGGGGTGTTGGGAGACACAGAAGAAAAAACAGCAACCAAAAGGTTGTAAATGTCTTCTATCAGTGAAGATATTTATGACTTTTTTGTTTCCGCTTTTTCTTCAGCGATATTTTTTGATTTTGTAATTCTTTTTTTAAATTGTAACTTTTTTTATAATATACTGTTGTATATTTGGTTTGTGTTTGTCTTTTTTAATTGAAAGGGTTTTGTTTGATTCAAAATATTTTAAAGTGGGATAGTGATAAAAAACATTGTATTGTTTATGAACTTTTTTTAACTATTGAGCCCTTTTTCAATTATCCAGCCAATTCTTTGGAAAATTTTGATATTGTGAAAAAATCTAATTTGTCTAGATATTATAAAACTGCAAACTGAGTGGATGGAATTCAAAACAAATATGTGGTGTTACCATACAAGACTAAATTTATTCTGGTTCCTCTGTCTAAGTAGCTTGTATCAAATTATAACTAAAAATAATATTTTAAAACGACTGTGCTCTCATTTTTTATTTCACTATATCTCATACAGGTCCTATTTTTATGTTTTGGTGTTTTTTAGATGTCCAACGTTAAGATGTTATGTGATTGCTTTTTTAACCATATCAAATAATGAATTTGAATTAAAAGGCAGATCTTTTAATTTACCTGTCTTTTAATTATACTGTTAGTTTATAAAAAATTTTTAGAATAAGCCAGTAAAATAATTCTAATAGAAACCGAGCTAAAAAGTAAACTTGACCTGAAGGTGGATTTGCATTTAGTAATTTTGTTAACTTTATATGTGATCTCAAAAGATGTACGGGTACTTGGGTATTTTGATCCGGATCTTGGATCTGAATCTTGGATCCGAATATGCTATTTTACCAGCAAAGCCCTTACAAGTGAGCAAGAATTTATTGAGTTTTGCATATTTTAGGTTATATATACCTCTTTACGTTTTTTCTTACAGCATTCCATGTTTCATCTAGAATTTCAGGAGGGAGTGGCAGTAGTTCCAGAATGTTGGTTATTGCAGGAATCCGCTAGCTGTAATTGGCCTCAGGGAATAGGTGCTACACAATTGGCAAAAATAGGAAAAGCACCAATATTAAATCATAAAGACTGGCCTATCGATCCATATTTGCGTATATTGAAAAGTGGAGGTAAGTAAATTGGTATTAGTTCTATAATTATAAAGTGCCATGTAATCTTACATTTTTTAATGGATATGCCAAAAAAGCTAACACATTGGGTAGCATTCTTTTTTACCTCTTTATTACCATGATTAAAAAAAAATTAATTCTAAAATTTACTTGTCATAGATTATGAAAAGATGAAAAGGGCGGAAGTTAAGTCCTTGGATAACACTGAAATTTCTTCAAGTTGTTCTGAACAAGTAAGTGAGCCAGAAAAGAGGAAAAGAATGCCTAAACAGCAATGATATGGTATATTGTTGCTATGATATATTGTTTCTCTAATTAACAATTACTTGTAGTGTGCAATTGTAATATTCTTATTTTGTGTTTTACTTCACTCAGCTATTCAAAGAGAATTTATTTATTTATAATTGTTTATCTTCATGTTTAAATTGTTTATTTTTCAATTAGAAGCTGTTGAGAAAAGATCAATAAAAATTATTATTTATATTTCCAATTTGTAATGAGTTTTTAAACAAAATAAAGATTAATACACAAAACCTAATCTCAAAATTTAGATCCACTTTAAGTGCTGTTTTGTACAGTGACGAAATATACATGATCAAAATAACAATCACTTAAACTTAAAATTATGTTTTTAAACCAAAACTTTCTATCCGCCAACCTTTATAAAAGCAATAGTCTGATTAGAAAAACTTGCTATTAACTTCTTAACAGCTATAACTTAGTCTAAAATTTAATCGAAAACGTAAAGTGGACTCAAAAAAATCCACTTTAAGTAAAAGTCCACTATGAGTGAAGTTTTTACTAATGAAAAGGAATAAAGTGGACTCAAAAAAGTCCACTTTAAGTTAATTTTTTACTAATGAAAAGGCCACTTTAAGTCGATCTAACGAAATATATATATATTATATAAATATATATATATATACATATATATATATATATATATATATATATATATATATATATATATATATATATATATATATATATATATATATATACAGTTATGGCCATTGAAATCCGACCTCCAGTATCATTTTACTTAAAACTAGTTTAATGTAGTAATAAACAATTGTATTATAGCAATAAAAGAATAACAGTAACAATTAATGATTATAATGTAACATATCGTACATATTCAATGTTTTTAATATTTAGTGAAACCACCATGTGCTTTTAAGACTGCATTAATGCGATCTGGCATTGAATCCACGAGAGCCTCACAATATTCTGTCGTTAATTCAGTAATCCAAGCTTGACGAATTTAGTGCGCTAGATCGTCCAGTGATGTAGGATTAGTTCTGGATACTGCTGACTTTAACTTGACCCAGCAATTTTCGATTGGGTTCAAGTCTGGGGATGATCCCGGCCAAGGACCCAGAACCTGAACGTTGTGATCCTCTAACCAAGATTTTACAGGACGAAATTGGTGACACGGTGCACCATCATGCTGGAATATTTTGCAACGACAAATTTCCATCAAATTTGGAACCTTTTCTTGAAGGATTTTTAGATATTGTTGGGAGTTAACAGTCTGTCCCTTCTGCATTAAATAAATACCACATCGACCAGATGAAGCTATTGCGCCCCACTCCATAATTGAAGGACATTGCTTGACAGCTAAAACGGTATACCTTGCATTAAAACGCTGATTCGGTGGGCGACGAACTAATGACTTATGCGGAGCGAATTGCTTTATTTGTGTCTCGTCGCTAAACATTACCTGGCGCCATTTGGTTATTGACCAGTGTCTGTGAGCTCTACAAAATGCGATCCTATCACGGATGTTCTTTAAAGACAGTCGCGGTTTGAGGGCTGGACGACGAGAACGTAGACCTGCATCTTTCAATAAACGTCTTCTAATTGTTCGAGTGCTGACTGTAACGTCATTAGGTAGATCTGCCCTGGTTTGTGTGCTGGATATTGTTGGATCTCTCACACCAGCCCTGCGTATCATATTGTCCATTTGTTTGCTAGTAATTCTAGCTTTACCAAAACGTTTTCTGGGCGCAGTGGATCCCGTGTCTTTGATTAGTTGTATAATATCATGAACAGTAGATTTTGGCATTCGCAATTTTGCTGATATCTGACGCTCACTTGCACCATCCTCCCATAAAAGTTTAATATTAGCACTAAGACCTTCCTTCGTAGTCATAATTTAATTGTTACAGTTAAAATAATAATCCATACCCTACAATGAGATATATAGCTTAATAAATTTTACAGTGCAATAAAATAAACGCTAATGTGATTGGCTAAAAGCTAATTAACTGGTCATTGATGTCAGGGAAGAAAATAAATTGAATATTCGCATGCATAGACTGTTTTTCTTTATATTCAGCAGTGGTCGGATTTCAATGGCCATAACTGTATATATATATATATATATATATATATATATATATATATATATGTATATATATATGTATATATATATATATGTATATATATATTTATATATTTATATATATAATCTTGGATAATATAATATGTTATCATATACCATGATATATATATATATATACACATACACACACAGATATATATATATAAATATATGTATATATATATCTATGTATATATTTACATGTATATATATATATATACATATATATATATTTATATATATATATATATATATATATATATATATATATATATATATATATATATATATATATATGTATATATGTATATATATTTACATATATATATATATATATATTTAAACAACTTTAAAAAGTATTCTACACGATAGAGTGCTCAATGTTCTTAAAAGAACAGAGCAATTATATTAGTTATATAATTGCTCTGTTCTTTTAAGAACAGAGCAATTAAAGAACTAATATAATTGCTCAATTATAAACTTAAATATATATATATATATATATATATAAGTTTATAATTGAGCAATTATATTAGTTATATAACTAATATAATTGCTCAATTATAAACTTGTATATATATATATATATATATATATATATATATGTGTGTGTGTGTGTATGTGTGTATGTATTCATGATATATACGCATGTACTCATGATATATATGTATATATTCATGATATATATGTATAATAATTTCAAATGATATATTATATATTATAATAATGTTTTAAGATGTAATGTAATGTTTAAAAAATGTATTGTTAAATTTTTTTTATTTAATTTAGTCAATAATCATATCAACACTTAAATAGCATTATTAGTAATATTTCGTTATGTTAGTAATAATCAAGCATGTATTTAGCATAATAATAATAAGAATTATAATATGCACTGAATACCATTTAAAAAATGATTTTTGCTCTGATATGTATAGTGTAATGTTAATTGCATAATAGTAGCTTCGTCCGAAAACATCACGTTCCTCCAGTTTTCTGCCACCCAGTGCCGGTACATCCTGCAGAAGTTAATCGGTCTTCGATGTTTTTACCGGTCAACTTGGCTTTTTTAGCAGCACGATAGCACCGGAGATTGAAATCGTTTACCAATCGCCTCCTGATTGTTCTACATGGATGGTGATATAGCTGAGGAGGACCACGTGGGATAAGCAATACAGACCCTTCGAATGAGACGATCAGCTGATAATGAAGGTACACGAGGTCTTCCAAATCTTATGCGTGAATCCAGTGTACCCGACTCTGTTGCTCTAGCAATCCCTTTCATGACTGCCGATCGGGACACCCCCAGAATGACTAAATTTCTCTTTTTAAAGAAGTTTTGCTAGTGGAGCACCATAATTTGCGCTCGTTTCGCGACTGACAACTCCTTTTCACATGCCATTAGAAGACAAGGTTGTATACTACTAAGTAAGACAAGGTAAATTGAACATAAAAATCAACCTTTATTTCTTCTTAAATATAATTTATAATTTCTACCTGTTTGAAATGATTCTAAAATATGAACGTAAAATAAAGTCGTATTTAGAGTCCAAAAATATTAATTTCTAACCTGTAAAGCGTGTTAGCAGACGTCTACACATGCACGTTAATCAATCTAAGATCGTTAACAAGTCAGATTAGTTGTGTGTCTCTCATAATGAACAACGGCTGATGTTGAAATCAATGGTACATTGATTGTATAAGCTATAAATATCTTTGTATTCAAGCGTAAAATAGGAAACAACGCTTATTCTGTAGCTTGTCTTCTATACATAAATATATACATATATATATATATATATATATATATATATATATATATATATATATATATATATATATATATATATATATATATATATATATATATATATATATATATATATATATATATATATATATATATATATATGTATATATGTATATATATATAATATATATATATATATATATATATATATATATATATATATATATATATATATATATATATATATATATATATATATATAACGGGTAACAACTACAAAACGAGACTGGATTTAAAGACACATATCTCTTTAAGGAAGTAAGATAAAACAAAAAGGAGAAATGTTCTAGAAAATATTTTTATTCTAGTTTTTAAATATATAATCAGGCCTAAATATAGGCCTGGTATAAACTGAGCTTGGCTCCGTATGAACTCGATATCGATTATATTAAGGCAATACTTGATTCTAGAATGTAATTTTTTAAGATTTTCTGCATGCTTATTATTCTTGTAGACAAGGCCTTTCAAAATACTCCAAAAATTTTTGATAGGACGACATTCTGGCAAGTTTGCAGGGTTATCCACTTTAACAATATAATGCACGTTTTCCTTGATTAGGTACATGATTACTGTTTTTGCATAGTGAGATGATGCTAAATCTGGCCAGAATACATATGTACCGTTTGAAAGATACTTATTGATGAATAGAATAAGTCTCTTCTTAATACATTTTTTGATTTACAGTCAGTCTACTGTGTACAAAATAAGGTTGAAAAATTTTATTTTCAGAAAAAGCAATCCATAGAAGTAATTGCATTTAAAACTTTTATTTTGTTTGGTGTTTAACTGTAAATGGAGTAGATTTTACATTTCTAATATAAAATATATCATTTCCATTGATACTGAAGTGATTTAACGTGAAATAAGACTCATCGTCAATGAGTGGTTTACGATTTTTGAATTTTTGACACAATCAGCTGCACATATTTCTATCTGCTGCTTTTTGCTGGTCAGAGCGTTTTGGAATCGTCAATTTTTTTCTTGATTTAATATTTGTTTTTTTTTTAATGTTTTACTAATGTGCTGCTGAGTACAGTTGGACTTTTTAGCTGCCTGTCGTTGAGAAACTCCGTCTTTATGGTCAAACATAAGTTTGAGCCTTTCCTGGTCATTTTATTCAGCTTTTACTCCACTTTCTTGAACTCTTTGGTACCCAGATTCTTTTTTAGCACGTTTAATTATCATGTAGATAGTACTTAAAGGTATATTCTCAACTTTAAAGTGGTCATAAGTAAATATTTTACCAGCGTTTTTGAAATTTAAATAAAATTCATACACACGTTTTCTAATCTTTTCTTGTTTTGAATTTACTTTTTATTCATTTTTCTATAATAATTAAAAACTAGAATAATAATACCTTTTAAAACAGTTTTCCTATTTTAAAAATCTTATTCCTTTTAGAAGATATGTATCTTTAAATCTAGTCTCGTTTTTTAGTTGACACCCGTTGTATATCACTGTTGTAAAAAATGACCAAAAACTACTTTGAGAAAACCGAGAAACCCGAGAAAACCGCTTTGACAGGGCGAAACTACAATGTTTCCTGACTCCAAAAATGTAAAATTTGAAATCTAACTATTTCGTCCGAGAAAATAATTTTGATTTTTAGTTTTAGTACTTTGCACAATAGGGCGAAATGACAGCTTTTCAAATTTTGCATTTTTACAGCATTCAAAAACTCTTCAAAATAAGCATTTATTACTCCAAAACATAACTGTCTAAAATTCACTTGAATAATAGTTTATTCTGACACAACTGATATAGTTTTTCATTAACAAGATGGAAATAATAAACACTTTCTTAAATAATTCTTTTAGTTATTCTAATCCAAACACAAAAACAACCTCTTGATTTTAAATACATAAAGAGCAAATGGTATATAAAATAAATTCTTCTCAATATTTGATTCTTCACAAATGCTTGCTATTGTAGTCCACAACACATGAAAGAAGCCTCTTTGCATTCTCAGGATGATTGCGGTCTCTTTTGTATCTCTGCCAATGTGAGCTGAAATTATGATGCATTGACTCTGTTGCCTGCTCACTAAAGATCCCCAAGGGAGCCCTTTTGATCTCAATGAATTGCTTCACATGGAAGAAAACAGCATGAACTTTTGGAGTCACACTGATGTTCATGATTGCCAAATATGAGTCTCTGAAGCGATCAATTTTTTAAGAAAAGTCATCCTCCAGAACCATACCAAAACATGCTGTCACCACAGACTTAAACTTTCGAAGGGCATCAATGATTCCAAAGACTTGAAAAGCAGACTCAGTCTGCAATTCTTTGAAGGAGGTCAAGATTGCTGAGAAGCTTGTGACAGGCATTCCCTGCAAACTGCCCGCCATGGTATGGTTCTTGTTGAATGTGGAGAGCTGAGGGCCACTTGACAACATTGGGCCAAACTTCTGTCATGGCTTTGTACATGTGATTGACCACACCAAGGAGAAGATGGAGTTCCATTGGTGGTATGAGCTCCAAGATGAGTTTGTATTCAGAACCAGATAGCAAAGGCTCATGCACTACATTGCCAAAAGATCTTGCCTTTTTGATATCACCACCAGACTTAGCAAACTCTTGATAACAGGCAACAAGTGAGCCTAGTGTCCCCAAAGATCCTGATTGAGAAAGATGCTTTGATTCTGTGTTGCACTAAGAGCAAGGGTGAGTACTTGCATGGCTCTGAAGGCCACAAAGGATGTTGGCAAGTTTCATGTCGCATGAGACAACAAAGTTGACTTTGTCTAACTTGATTAAAGACAAGATCTGTCTCTCATTTTCAAAGTTTTCTGGTAGTCCTTCTGATAAAGCCACAAGCATTTGACGCTTTACACTACTGTCTTTGGCAGTCCTCTGAGTTAAAAGTTTTTCCGTGGTGGTGACCTTGAATCACAGTGAGAATCCAACTCCATGATGCCAAGAGAAACTTTCAGAAATCCTCCACCTCCATCAATTCCCAACTTGACAATATGATTCTGGAAAACTCTTCAAGAAAGCAGGACTTCATTCAAAAGCTCGGCAAGATCCTTGCAATGCACAACCACAAAGTCAGTGGAGTTACTCTCTGATAAAACTTGGATGCTTGTTTGAGTAAAAAACTCAGACAACTGTTTGCCAATGGCTTCAAACTTAGCAAGAAAACTAGTCTCCACAATCTTGGTGTCACTGACTCTGTTGATGGTTGATGCCAATTTCTTCATGCCAAGGTTGGACAGTCCTGTGTTCAGCTGAACTTGTACAAGATCTTCAGTTTTGATGCTGGGTTAAGGAAAAAGAGCTCTTGCACTTGAGCTTCCTAAAAATGAAACTATATTAACACTTTTTGTAATTTTAAGTTTTAAAATTAAAGGTATTCCCTCTGAACCTCCCATCTTTATATGTATATATAAAAGTATCACCTGTTTTAAATCTAAGTGGTGGGCCGCCTTTAGGATGCGATATTTTGACAGTACAGATATTTTGACAGTAGTGGAAGGTTTAGTAGAGATGACTTGAGTAGCTATTTGCTCTGCAGCGAGTGGATCAGCTGTAGCTAGCTGCTTGAGATTCTCTCTAAAAGTGAATGGAGTGCACTGATGTGGTAGACCTCTTCCAACTAGACTCAAACAATCACCACATCTTTGAGGTGTACAATCTTCCACAGGTTTAGAATAGTCCACTGGGCTCTTCTCATTCAACTTCAAATGTCCATTTTGACAAATAAGGCAGTTGCAACCTTGATCTCTTGTCGGTGGTCTAACTTTTATAGATGAGAAAGGAAACAAAAATTGATAGGTTAACATCTTTTCCTTCATCTTTTCTCCGGAGAATTGTTCGACATGAGTCACAAATGCCTCTTGGCACTCTAGTATCAGTCAAATCAAGACTTGTATGGTAATGCTTGAGGATCTTTTCAACAAGGAACTGTGTCAACTCTCGAGAGCACTTCTTCAGACACAAGACACAGACAGATTTCCGACGATCTTCATGATTTTTTGAAAAATTTGGCATTTTGAAATTTTTCTCACACAACTGCTAAGTGTAACACTTTAAATAAACATGTTCACTGCCTATTCCCGGAATTTTCGGCTTGTTTACAATTTTGATGCAAAACTCAAAATAAACATGTTCACTGCCTATTCCCGGAATTTTTAGCTTATTTACAATTTTGATGCAACAAAATGTTTATAATATAGTTCAACCATGAAATTGTAAGTAAAATTTTATCTTCTGAGTTAAAATAAATACAAATTATACTTGCTATATAGAATGTTATGTTTTAGAGTAATAAATGCTAATTTTGGAGAGTTTTTGAATGCTGTAAAAATGCAAAATTTGAAAAGCTGTCATTTTGCCCTATTGTGCAAAGTACTAAAAACTAAAAATCAAAATTATTTTCTTGGACGAAATAGTTAGATTTCAAATTTTACATTTTTGGAGTCAGGAAACATTGTAGTTTCACCCTGTCAAAGCGGTTTTCTCGGGTCAGCTCAAAGTAGTTTTTGGTCATTTTTTACAACAGTGATATATATATATATATATATATATATATATATATATATATATATATATATATATATATATATATATATATATATATACATATATAAATGTATATTTATATATATATATACACATATATAAATATTTATACATATATATATATATATACATATATATATATATATATATATATATATATATATATATATATATATATATATATATGTATATATATATATATACATATATATATATATATATATATACATATATAAATGTATATTTATATATATATACACATATATAAATATTTATACATATATATATATATATATGTATATGTATATATATATATATATATATGTATATGTATGTATATATATATATATATATACATATATATATATATATATATATATATATATATATATATATATATATATATATATATATATATATATATATATATATATATGTATATATATATATGTATATATATATATATAAATATATATATACACATTGAGTTTGACCTTCTATTTATATTTCTTTTAAAGACATTGTTTCAGAAATGTCATAGAGTAGATGAATCATGTTTTATTAGAATCGAATTATAAAGAGCTAGATTTGAAATTTCTAGCAGAGGAAGAATAAACTGTTTGCTATGTAGCTGGATTTATTCCATTTTCATTGAGAAAAACGTATTCTAATTGTAAAGAAATTGCTTTTACAGACCTAATTAAGTCATGGGAATCAGATTCTGATATCAGATTAAATAAAACGTTTTAGAGTATACTAGAGGTTGCACAAATAGAATAAGTAAAGGTAGACTGTTTTATGTAAATGATGATTTTTTTTATATTCATTTTTGAATCTCTCTTTTTTTATATTCAGTATTGAACTTTCACCAAATCAACAAATATTAAGGTGAAGATCTGAGAGAAGTTTAAATATTAAAATTTCCAGCAAGTTTTCTTATCGTTTTGAGTTGTACATCTTTTACCAAAAATGTTGAATGTCAATCTTTAAAGATTTATTAAAAGAAGTTATACTTCGAAAGTGGGTGAGCATACGTACGCGCTTATTTTTAAAAGTCTGGGTCCGAAGAATAAATAGAAAAGGTGGAAAAATAGGAAACAGGTGAACCGGCATTAAGAAACACAATTCATTAAAAAAAAATCTTTTTAGGTAATCAGAAGTTGGTATATTACTTATATATAGAATAAGATATAGAATAAACATCTTACATATGTGTTCGCTTAATATGTTACTTTAAGCTTTTTATTTGTATATCTTTATACTTGTTTTTTGTTAACAAAGGATTGGTAAAAATAAACAATACTTAGTTATTTTTGGTTTGCTTTTTTAAAACTTTTTTAGACTACGATGACCAACTCATTAAAATATTCTTTTATAAAAAATAGTTTGATTAAATTTAATATTTGTGTAGAATTTACTATTTTGTTGGATTAAAATATTAAAACTGAAATAAAAGTGTTTGTTTAACAATCATCTTGGAATAATGTTAATTGGTTGCTTGCTTAATGGTCGGCGAGATGGTTGGTTAAAAAGGAGTTTTTTAATGTTTTGTATTATTATGGCTCGGCACAATAGGATTAGTTATTTATAGTAAGGGATAATTTTTTTGTTTTAATCTAAATTATATTACCATAACAACTGGAAGATATCTTAATCTTTTTGTATTTATATTAAAAAAAGTATTATTTATTTATATTAAAAAAAGTGTAAATAATCTAAAGAGATTTAATTTAACTCAGTTATGGGTGAAACGTCGATAGAATTTTTTAATAGCGAATTTTGTAATTGTACGAATTTTAAATAATGTTTAGAATGCTCTCATCAAGCAGCATTACTAAAGTAAGTTCAAGAAATGGAGGTACACAAAAAGCTACTCATTGTAGACAACCAGTGCAATGAAAGTTGACAACGACTACTTGCAAGACTCGAGCAGCAAATTGAAGGCATGCTCGACAATGACTGCAACAAGCACGATGTCAACGCAATCTACCGATTGCTCTTTGCTCTCACCGGAGAGTATATTTATAGTATATATGCTTTTACCGCAGAGCAAAGATATAACGCAATTACATCTGACGACGAGAAAAAGATTAAACCTGTTGATAACAATAACCAAGTTGGAAGTAAAACTCCTGAAGCTATAAATGGAGTTAAGCAAGATTCTCAACACACCGACGGTAAGGCGAGTAATGCCGGAGTAGTTCTGGTCGATGATGGAGACAGAATTGAAGTTACACCAACGAAAAATGGTTTCATGTCATGTGACTTAAAACTTGCTAACATCATCCTTTTACTTAGTGTGACATTGTCTAAGAATCTTCATTAAAGTGGTGAGTTCTGATGTAGATTCTTAGACTCAATGTCACACCAAGTAAAAGGATGATGTCTAGTCATCCTGAATAGATCCGAACTTTCGGATTTATTTAGAATGATTACACAGGCTTCCAAGCTGCAGGTGGCCAAAAAAATAGAGTACGGGACATTCTTAATGTTGTGCATCAGCCTGCTATCAGATTGCCAGATGATACACTCATCTTAGACTTCATTCCATCAATGGAATTTCTTCCATTTGGCACACCTACTTGGCGTTGTCAACCACCTCTTCAAGAATCTCTGTTAGTTAAGGCAAATGCAATAGAGTGGCTAAAGATTATAACCGCTCTTTTGGGTCAGTATTTAAAACAAGCAACATCACAACTTCAGCAATCATTGGCAACGTTTCAAAACGCCTAGCAACCACCCATACTACCCAAAGAACTTCTTCTTAGCTTTTAATCGATTTTAACAGCAAACATTCAATTTGATGTTATTACTTGAAAGAGAGTGAGAATTACATTTTCTTATGTGTGCTCTATTGTCAGAGTCTATATAAATCAAGATTTTGGGCAATTCAGAAAAAATATTGAAGTTTTTGAAGAAAGTCAGACTTTTAAAGCTAAAAATCAATTTATTGCTTTATTTCCTGGAAAAATTGAATTGTTTATGTTTTTGTTTGTCAATATTTGGTCGCAAATAGTGTTTTGATGCGCAGAATGTATAAATGTCTATTTTGTTTAATAGAAAAAATTAGACATTTTTTAATATACAAACCTTAAATTAGACCAACTTAAAATTATTTATATAAACTTTATTTAAAAAAAAAAAAGAAAAAATTGAATATGTCGTTGAAAGTTACGCATTTGTAAAAAAAACATATATACACCATAAGACTTCTACTTAAAGAGTTTCCATGTGATTTTTTGAGGTTGTTTCTTGTGGTTTTCATCAAATGAGATACATTACAAATAAAAAACATCTTCCATTCTAAAAAATAGTTTCAATTATACTTTAAAAGATAACTTTTTCGAACAATTTAATGTTGAGCCACTTTTTACTGGTTCTTATTGAATACTGACATGTCAAGATTATAAAATGCTGTTAAATTTAGTGTAACTATTTTTAATTACTTTGTTATTTTTAATCATCTCATTACAATTACTTATATCTATATTATATATACATACTTAGGACAACACTCATTTCCGAGTCCAACAAATGACACCATCTTTAGTATTTTCTTTAAATTTCCAAGAATGGAGACGCATAAATTTTTTATTTGGAGATGCACCATCAGCTAAAATAACCATCACCCTTAGACCAACAGACTCTAAATGCCTTACACTATCCCATATAGTTAAGTACAATTGGCTACTAGAAAGACCTCTTGCAAAACCAAAATGGAAAAATGGCTAATCACATATTTAAGAGAAGATGTGGTGCCCCTCGCCATTAAAACAGTTACATATGATGCCAACGGTACGTTTGTTGGATCTTCTACATTGCTCTTTTCCTTATTTTCTAAATTCAAGAGCAGCTCATTAATTGATCCACTTTCTGAAAAACCCACCAACTTTCCAGTAGATAAGTTAAAAGCAAGCACACTTTTTATTTTCATTTCGTCAACAATGATTGAAACATACCTATGATGCTCTTTTATATTTGGTAAATCAATTTTTTTAGTCAAGTTGTGCATTACATCAACCACCGCCTGGGTCTGAAAAATTGATAAATTTCTGAACAATATTTTTGCAAGGTTGGTTTAAAAATGGTGTTGAACAAATAAGATGATGGGTACTCGGAAATTTCAAATATAAACTGATGCACCATCTAATAATTAAAGGATGCTACCTCGTAGAACTTATGTCTTTTATGATTTTTTGTTGCTGTCACAATAATGCTTTAGGTGAGTCCTCAGTAAATAGATTTTCTTTAACATATTGTGAATGTTTCCTCAAAACTTCTGTGTTCCTCCTTCTTAAGAACAACCCCTTTCTCTATTATAGATTTTTCAAGTTTATTTTGCATACGTTGATCGTTTTGCAAGATTTTTTTCTCTTCTTTCTATAAAGGATAAATTTTTATAAATAGTTCTGATTTTGAAAAGTACCGGTCGTTCTTTTTACTGTTAGATAAAAATAAGTGATTGGTTTTCCTTATTCTTTCTTCTGGATTCTATTATACACAAGTTAGTACGGTACATGGTACAAGAATCGCAACAGACTTTTTTCAAACATATTAATGAGCGGTTTTTATGTCTAATAACTTTAAAGTTATCAGCTGTATTACCTTCTTCCATCTCAATTATTTCAACATCCTCGTTTGATGTGCTTTAGAAATTTTTAAAATTAGAAAATTTACTTATTTAATAGTGGAGGTCATCATTACCTTTACATATGATTTCACATGAAATATTTCACAACAATATTACGACATCAAAAGGGTAAGCGAATTTGATCAAATAATAGCTACTTTGACCAAATTTCAGCCGGGTGATAAAATTTTTATTTGTTGTTGATTCTGAAATATTTCATATCGGAAATAATGCACATACTCATATTACAAATTACAAAAATTTTGACTATTTTGGTTAATTCTCAATTAAATAAAATTTGAAATAAATCTAAAGTAAGGCAAAAATGTTTTTCAGGTTTTTGCATTAAATATTTGGCTTGTATTTATATCAGGTCGTGCAATATAAATTAGCTACTTTGCATTATATCAAATGTAGTAAACCTATTATTATTATCTTACATAAACGAATGACTTATGTTTCCGGATGTATAAATCAAATTTCCGGGTGTATGACTTACATGCCTGGAATTTGGTTTTTCTACCAAGTACAGTAAAGTCAAAAATAGAACCAATTAAAGTGACTCAGTATAATCACGAAGCTAAAGTAACCTTTTTTAGAAGGTATTAATAACTTAAAAAAACATAACATTATTTACATGTAATAAATATTTAATATTTCATACCTTGAAATGTTTTTTAGTTTAAAGTGCTATTATATACGATGAATATTTGTTTCGGTATTTTTGATTGCGATATTGTACACATCCTCCAAATAATTTAATGTTTTTTTATTGGCTGCGTTCATTTTTCTCACTCTAAAAAGATGAATTCATAAACATGGGACAGAAACAAACAGAATCCATCAAATATAAAATGTGGCTGGAGTTTGGTCACTGACTTGAAATAGGTCACTTTAACCTACACAAAATAAATGTAAGTAAGGAAAAACTATTTAAAAAAAGGTACTTATCAGATGTATTTTTTTTAGTGTATTTTATCACTATATTATTTCTTCTTGTTATATTTTTGATAATCTTAGAGATAGACATAAGCTTTTAATTTGTATCGTTTTATTTTGGTATTTTCAAATGTCATCAAATTCAACATGTCAAAAAATGTCAAACATTTTAATTTGAGAACACAATTCTTTTGTTTTGCTGAAAAATTGTTTGTACTAAAAATTCAAACTTATTAAACTTATTATTGTTGTTACACAGAAAATTAATGAATATATGTGTTATTTGTTTTACATAAAAGTTTTTAAAATTTACATATCAGTTCTTGTAAAATATTTCGTTCTTTTAAGGATTTAATTGTGTCTTTTCATATGAAGCTTTTCTGACGGAAATAGTTAAGCTATATTATATAAGTGACCTTTTTAATAACTTTTTTGTTCTTTTATCACAAGAGCAAGATCCCATAACTAGTCCATATTTTAATATTATTATTTTTGTAGTAATACTCTAGACGCTTTTCGTAACCCTCTTGGTGTATATGACACGAAATGTGCTATACTCAGTGCCGTTTTTAGGCGGGGGCTGCAGCCCCAAGCCGTTAGAAATTAGGCCCTCTGAAAAGATCCGTATGTAACAAGTTGGTAAAAAAAACCTTAGTTTTAACAGATGAAGGCAATATCATTTTTAAAACTTTCAATTGTTCATTACAAGTAAGACATCCCCACAGAAATTGTCGGCATACTCGTGATTATTATGTTAAGCTAATAGCATTAAACTTAATGTTCTTCAGACAATCAAATTTATTATTTATAGATATATATTCTGTAAAACATTTTAACAATTTTTCCGATTTAATAAATTCAAAATTTATTAAGAAAAAAACATAATCTATAATAAATTGTGTGTGTGTGTATGTGTGTATATATATATATATATATATATATATATATATATATATATATATATATATATATATATATATATATATATATATATATATATATATATACAGTATTGGACAAAACATTTGCAACCAACATCGAACAATGCTGAAAAGTGTTCCTCATTTTACATGTCTTAAAAACGAAACGAACTATACTACCACAGCAAACAGTTCAGATGTCTGGTGTCATAGCATGCCATGACATGAGCAATCAGGTGACAGCACAAAGGCAGAGTTTCGTTGATAAGTGCCATATTGCAGCGGACAAAACAAATGCAACTTTTTTGGTTTGTTTCATTTTCTTAAGTCTGGTCCGTGTCAACGTAACGAAAGTTTTTTAATAATAAAAGGAAGTATCCAAAAGTTTCCAGAAGCTTCCAGAAGTTTCCAGAAGAAGCATCTGGAAGCGTCCAGTAGCATCCAGAAATATCCAGAAACATTCAGAAGCATCCAGAAGCTTCCAGAAGCATCGAAAAGAAGCATCTAGAATCTTCCAGAACAGGTTCACACAGCTTTATTTTACTATATAAGAGACATTTTACTATATAAGAGATATTTTACTATATAAGAGACATGTAAATCGACATGTCTCTTATATGGTAAGTTCAGTCAGTATATGGAAGTCAATTAGACAGTATTATCAAGACAGTTAATCGAAGTGAGTTTTATCAAAGTGTTTTATCTAAGAACATCAATACAAGAAGTGAAATACAACAAGTGTTTCATTACATTAATACAGTCCACATCCAACCAAGACGTTCTGTTTCACAGAGCATTATTGTATCCTCACTAGGT